>NC_133508.1:118965909-119274886 GCF_049354715.1 Callithrix jacchus
GACAGTTTCTTCCACCATTGTTACCTCAGTGTTTTGTACTGTCATCCATTATCACAGTATTTTTGGAATAATAAATTTAATTACACTTTAGAAGTAAAATTGTGATTCTTTTTATTTTTTTTGAGACAGAGTCTCACCCTGTTGCCAGGCTGGAGTGCAGTGGTGAGATCTCAGCTCACTGCTACCTTCGCCTCTTGGGTTCAAGTGATTCTCCTGCCTCAGCCTCCTGAGTAGCTGGGATTACAGATGCACGCCACCATGCTAATTTTTGTATTCTTAGTAAAGTCGGGGTTTCACCATGTTGGCCAGGCTGGTCTCAAACTTCTGACCTTGTAATCCTCCCACTTCAACCTCCCAAAGTGCTGGGATTACAGGCATGAGCCACTGGGCCCAGTTATGATTCTTTTACACTGACGATGCATTTCAGTAATTTTCTTCTTGAAGTTACATGTTTATTGTAGGTTATGATATATCCCATCTCCTCAAAAGCTATAAAAATGTCATAAGTATACTTCAATATGTACAATAGTAACAAAAGATGACACCTACCCAATTTTTTCACTGTAAAACTGATAAGTAGGTTTCAGCACTAGGATGTCCCCTTCAATACTGTCCCTAATTAAGTGAATACAATTTGGAAAAAGCTGGCAGAAACATTTATTTTTCTTGTAGTTATTCTGTGGCCTAACACTATTCATATTGATACAACTTGTATGGTGAGACCACAAGTAAAAGTCAATGTACAGTTTACCTTGGAAAAGGAGGCAGTAATGTCTGAAATTTTATCTTGTCCCCCATATAATAAGCTCAATTTATGTTTATCATTTGATAAAAATTGACAACTTTATACTCTGAAAAAAAAAACTATACTGCTTTTCTTACCTTAAATATTAAATATCTCCAATGCTGAAGCAGTGGGTCTTTGTGTCTACTCATAGGTAGGAAAGCAAGATCCTAGAAAAGGATAACAAATAATGGCAGTCAGTCCTTCCAGATAAACTCTGCTATAGTCTGTGCTGTACTTGAAATCAAAAGCAGTCCTTCTAACCATACTTAGACAACAAAAGGAAAAGTTGAAGAATATACCTGCCACGTGATTGTTTCAATACAGATTTGTTTTGAATCTATTGTACCAAACATTACATAATCTGAGGAGATCAAAGGAGACATGATGCTTGCTTTTGTGAAGCATTCAGCTTGGATAATAGAAGTCCTGGTTTAAAAAAAAAAAAAAAAAGCCAGGCATGGTGGCTCACAGCTGTGATCCCAGCACTTTGGGAGGCTGAGGTGGGCAGATCAGGAAGTCAAGAGTTCGAGACCAGCCTGGCCAAGATGGTGAAACCCTGTCTCTACTAAAAATACAAAAATTATTTGGGTGCAGTGGCGGGCACCTGTAATCCCAACTACTTGGGAGGCGGAGGAAGGAGAATCGCTTGAGCCTGGGAGGCAGAAGTTGCAGTAGGCCGAGATCATAACACTGCACTCTAGCCTGGGCGACAGAACAAGACTCCGTCTCAAAAAAAAAAAAAAAAAAGTGAGATGTTTTCTGAAGCCTGAAATGGAGGCAAAGAGGTAGAGTGTGTGAAAAGAAGTCATGCCCAAATGACACTTCCTGAGGGACCAGTTATTCTGTGCTCAGATATCAACAGCCAGGAGTACTCTGGGATTTGAGCAAACAAATGAGCATGGCATCTTTCAGTTCAGGCTTCACTGTCCATGCATACTTTGTGAAAAGGTTGGTACAGAAACAAAATGTTATCCTTGGGCCACTTCTCCTTTTCTAAATGTATGTATTCATGTATTCATTAAACAAGTATTATATTAAAAGATTTCCTAAAATAAGGCCCCTTAGCTGACTAAAAGGCCTGAGCTTCTGAAGTGATATATTAACCAACTACCTAGTCCTTGGCTTACTTTTTCCTGGCACATATTTTAAATATTATGGATCTTTCAGATTATAATCTTGATCATAAGTAATGATTTACTATCAGTGTTTCCAAATTTGGGATAGCATCATCAGGAATGGGAAGCTCACTATTTCTTCTATCACGATACTGGCTCTGAAAAATTCTGACTATAAGTGGTTGTGTTTTTAAACTTAAGTATGCCTCACAGTACCTTAAAGCTTTTTTTTTTCTGATACAGAATCTCATTCTGTTGCCTAGGCTGGAGTGCAGTGACATGATCTCAGTTCTCTGCAACCTCTGCCTCCTGAGTACAAGCCATTCTCCTGCCTCAGCCTCCTGAGTAGCTGGGATAACGGGCGTGCGCTAGCATGCCCCGCTAATTTTTGTATTTTTAGTAGAGACGGGATTTCACCATGTTGGCCAGGATGGTCTCCGTCTCTTGACCTTGTGATCTGCCAGCCTCAGCCTTCCAAAGTGCTGGGATTACAGGCGTGAGCCACCACACCTAGCTGGTAGTATTTTTATAAAATTAAAATAGGCATAGTAAGAGGATTTGGGAAATTGAAGAAATAAATTTTTAAAAAATTGCCATATTCCCAGTACCTAAGTACAAACACTCTTAATATTGTAATAAGTCTATTTTTAGTCTTTTTCTGTGTGTTGTTTTGTTATTTTATACAATCTTGTCATCATATATGTAAACATACAATATACATACATATACAGTACAATTTAGCTCCCTCCTGGTGGGAGAAATCTGCTATAGAGGATAAATTAACAGGCACTGGAGAAAGAGTGACCTGGGTTCCAATTCAAGCATTATCACTTGCTGGTTTTTATTACCTTAAACATATTACTTATGTCTCTCAGACTAATTTTTCTTATCTATAACATTAAAATAACCTAGAACCTACTTATTAGGCTTACTGCTAAAAGTAATTAACATAAAATGGTTAGTACAGTGTCTAGTAAATAGTAAATTCTTAATGATAATTAAATTATTATGCATACTATTCTGATATGACCATCAAATATACAAATTTTCAAGCTAAAAATTCCCAATTCTTTTACCCTTCTCTCATATTAGATAGTTTTAAGTCCCCTTACCATTCAGGCTGCTAACTCCTGGGAGTTCTATATTCTTTCCATGTATATCTTCTGTAAAATATTACTTCCAGAACTGAGCATGGTAATCTAAACGATTTGAAATAGAGTTAGATTATATTCTCCATTATTCTACACACATCCTAAACCACTTCTTCCTTTGTTTGTTGTTTGCTTTTGTGATTGTATTATACCACTGATTCACTGCTAAGTACAGTTCCTCATTTTTCCCCCAGGAGTACTGTTGCTAAGTCACATATCCCTTAAACTAAATTTAGGTATTTGGTGTTTCGGTCTCAAGGAAAGACCTTACAAGTATTCCAACCACATGATGTATTTTTAGTTTGTTCATCTTTTTGTTGTTAAAACATTCAGCTGGGCATGGTGGCTCACACCTGTAATCCCAGCACTTTGAAAGGCTGAGGCAGGTGAATTGCCTGAGTCCAGGAGTTCGAGACCAGCCTAGACAACATGGTGAAAACCCATCTCTATAGAAAATTATTTGGATGTCATGGCATGTGCCTGTAGTCCCAGTTACTCAGGAGGCTGAAATGAGAGGATCACCTGAGCCCAGAAGATATAGGCTGCAGTGAGCTGTGATCATGCTACTGCACTCCAGCCTGGGTGACAAGTGAGAACTTGTTTGAAAAAAAATCTTAGGAAGGACATTTGGATATTGATTTTATCATCCAATGTATTTTTCTCACCTTCCCTATCTCATGTAACCCATGACCTATTTTTGATAGGCATGCCTTCTCATAGCTTTATCTCAGTCATTGATAAATATGTTCACATTAGACAAGGCCAAAGACAAAGGTCTGTGGGATACCCTTGAAAAGCCTTCCTCCAGGCTGACACAGATTCATTAACATTGCCATTGGGTACAATCATCAACCAGTTATGAACACACATAATAAATACTATCCCTAAACCTGTATTTCTTCATCTTGTTCACAAGGACATAAAGAAAGACCTTATTAAATGCTCTGCTAGAATCTTGATATCTGTGTATCTATTGTTCTGATATACTAGCTTAACTCTGACAGAAAAGAATATCTAAGAATGGGCTGAGTAACTTACTCTTTTTGGATTTAGACTTTTTTCTAATAACTACTTTAAAAAATGTTCATGAAATAGTCTTTTATAATAAATATTATGTAGGCTATTTCCTACCCTTCACTGCCACCAAGCAACATCAAGCAACATGTTTGCCACCAATGCAAACATGGATCTAAAGTTTGCAGACTGACATTTTTTGAACATAAGGCAATCCTCTCTAATGACTCCCTCCTCCCCATTTTTCAAAGGTAATCAGTTAAATATTTCACAGTCTCATTTAGAAGTTCTCCTTGTAATAATTCGTAGAGGTCAAGAGACATGTTGGCAGCTATACCAATTAAATTCTCCCAGTAGAGCATATAGGTGAAGTATTCAGACTTTGTACATCAGTTCTTGCTGCAAATCATTGCTCTATACTTCTGTAGTTACATGATCTTGGGCAACTCATTCAACCAAATAGTAACATATGCTTTATAGAGTTGCTATAATGATTAAGTGAACAAATGCATATGAATACTTAGCATATACTTGATATCCTTATTTACCCTCAATAAATGCTATCTAAATTATAATCCCTTTGTCTTTCCATTTTTAACTAATGTCCAATGGTGTTGACTTTATTCATCACATATTTATTGAGTAGTACTTGGTATATACAAGGCTCTAGAGATAAAGTAGTGAAAAAAATCAAAGTACCTGCATTCACAAGCGTATTTTCCACTACAAGAACAAAAACATAAACAAAACCACTAAAGTATGTAAAATAATGGCCATCAGTGATTGGAAGAATGAAAAGTCTATAGGGTTGGAGAAGTCTGAGAGAACTCTTTTAGAAAGGGTGGTCAGGGTCCTTGCTGAGGTGGTGACATATGAGCAGAGATATGGATGAACCAACAAGGAAGATACGTAAAAGAACAAAGATGCCTGGCTTTCTCTTTTTCATGAATGAATTTTATGCCTTCAAAAAAATGAGTCTATTCCTTTATTGATCTCCTTCCTTATTTCATACTAAGGAAAAGCATTTTTGGTTCCCTTTAGCATCTTTCACAAGCCATAGCTCATTCTGCACTTTGGTCTTGCTAAATTTTTATAGGTCTATGCTACCTTCATATATTTATGCTTGATTATGTGTCCCCTTTTACCATCCTTTGCACATGCTGTTTTAAATTCCGAGCCTGTAAGTCCCTGTGCAACACATTGGTTTCTTTAGTTTCTTCCCCATTTTCTTGCTCATTAGAATCATTTGTGTTTGCAGAGGCAGAACACTGCTTAAATCAAACTATAAGAGTGTATGGTTGCTTTTCCCCAAGGTTCCAATCATTTCCATTTTACCTACTGGTTTCTGGCAGAGTGGGTCCTGAGCAGGAGTTCCTCTTAATGCTTACTCTGCCTTCTGGGAAATGAAATTATCAGCAAGGCTAGTCAAGAAATTGTCACTATTTTGCTTTCCAGGAAATGAAAGTTTCTGCAGATACTTGGAGAGTTGAATCCCTAACACTAAGATATGTTGCTGCTGTGCCAGCATCTGAGGTCTGTGCTAGAAAATCATCCTATCTTTCCTTCTGACCGGAAAGTCTGTCGTGCAGTCACATGGTGCTGTCACTTCTATGTTTGTCATTTTATGTTCATCTAGATTTTCCTCCAGTATTCCTCCACCCACAGGTTCTTGGATTTACATGTAGGTTCATAACTTCTAACCAGCAAGAACTATATACCTACCTTCCAATCAGCTTGACTGAATTACAATTAAAATAAATTGGATTAAAAATTATATTGTTTATATGATCAAATTGTATGCCCAGAAAACCAGAACTTTCCCTTAAGTTTAATATTAACAAGCAGCATGAAACAGTAGAAAACTTCGGAATGGAAGGTGGATTCTATTTCTGACCAAGCCATGTATTAGCTAGGAGACTTCCTACAAGCTGTAGATTCATCATGTATCAGAACTGAAGGACCCTGGCTACTTGCGGTGGCTCACGCCTGTAATCCCAGCAATTTGGGAGGCTGAGGTGGTGGATCACGAGGTCAGGAGATCAAGACCAGCCTGGCCAACATGGTGAAACCCCATCTCTACTTAAAATACAAAAAATTAGCTGGATGTGGTGGCATGTGCCTGTAGTTCCAGCTGCCTGAGAGGCTAAGGCAGGAGAACTGCTTGAACCTGGGAATGGCGGTTGCAGTGAGCCGAGAGCATACCACTGCACTCCGGCCTGGGCAACAGAGCAAGACTCTGTCTGAAAAAAAAAAAAAAACTAAAGGAAAAATCTGGACCCTTTACTCATCTACTGATGAGCAAATGGTAGCCTAAAAAGGTTAACTGACCTACTTTAAATGTCACAGCCAGTTGGGGATAGTATCATGACTGCAAGACAGGGTTCTTTTCCTTAGCTCAGTAAGTTTCACCACAATATGTTATCTTTCATTAATAGCCCAAAGATTTACTTCTATAAATGGAATAATAATATCCACCCTTTCTACTTTATAAGGTTGTTGTGAGATAGTAGGTATACAAGAATAATGGTCATGTAAGGTGGTATTATTATAATGATTTAAATGATTAGGTTTCCTGGACTTTTTCCTCATTTAAGTGATATGCATTTAAAATATTAGTCTGTGTTGAAATGTGCTTACTTTGTTGTAGACTGACAGTTAATTGCAGCCTATGTCCCCCCACAGAAGAAAGAGGCCTGAGTTTTGGCATCCCTGAGACCAGGGTGGTAATCCTTGTTCTGTTACTCAAGGGATGCATGACAATACATCCTATTAACTTTTCTGATTTTAGTTTTCTCATTTGTTAAAGGGTTAAACATTCCTATCTCTTACAGTTGTGAGAATTGATACAGAAAAGCTAAATATCAGTGACTGTTTTGGTTTTACCTATTTAGTTATTTATTTCCTCTTTTCCTCCTCCCTCTATGAGCTGCTTGACACCAGACACTATTTATCTTTGTATTCCTGGAGTCTGGCACTCAATAGATGCACAGTATGTTTGTTGAATGAATTATTTACCAAGGTGAATAACATGGAGTGGGTTTGAGGGTGTCAGCATTTTGTAGGTCAATGATTTCCCATCTCTACTCTTTAGAGTACCACGTTGAGCTTTGTGGAGGTGCTGTAGGACCCGCAGTAATGACAAGGGTGTAGCTGAAGTTTAATTCTGCCCCCATCTTGCTTTAATCAGTGCAGACACTTTTTCATCATTAATACGTAGAATTGTTTTTAGAAGAAACTGTTTTCCAGCTAAAAGAAAGTTGAAATGAGATATGTAGCTAAACAGAACCTAGGCTTTAAAAAGAGTCTCAAAAAATGCAGCTTTAAATACTTCTTTTACCATCAGGCACCTTAAGCTAGCTAACATCTTTATATCAGAATTTCCTTATTATTATAGGACTGATAGCATTTCAGGTTGGTTACAGATGGGAGGAAGCTATCACATACACACCTGCCATCTTCCCAGTGGATAATTTAGCCAAGGATATAGAACTTGGATCCAGGTGACCATGGGTATCAGGAGCAGGTGCATGCAGACAAAGCATATCTTGGCTTGATTTTTCTTTTCCTCTGGTTCCTCTGGGCCACACAACTGGCAGGGACACTGAAAGACACAATTTTAAAACTCAAACTTGTTACTCCAGAAGCATTTATATTTCATGGCCTGGGCACTTCCATGCAAGGAAGTGTTTGTACATAGGGCTCTCTTGTAGAACCAATTTGGCACAAAGAAGAAAGCCTCCTGTAGGCAGGATGGGGAAAAGCAGAAAAAGTCAGAGCCATGGGTCCCTGAATAAGTGAGTCTGCTTCCAGCTCCCAGTGTTAGCATCTTTCTGCAGGTTTATTTTGAAGATTAAAGCAGGGTAACACTAAAATATTTAATAATGTGTAAATGGTTGGGCTTGGGCACCAATAGATCAGAACAGATGCTGGTCATAAACTACCAGCAAGCCCTGCCAATGCCTGCCAGCTGAATGCCAGCCTTAAAATAAAGTAACATTAAAATGTCTCACAGCATCTGATACATAAATGGTCCTTGATTAATGTTTATCCCCTACACTATTCCCTTCTTATTCTTGAATTAAATCCAGTAAAACCAAAAAATGGCAAATTCAAGAATACATATCTTCAAGTAACATAATAAGTCAACCTTATTATTTTATCAGTATAACATATTAATGAGGGCTAATTTCTAATGCTAGAATTCATTTTTTGGTCTAAAGTAAAATGAATATACTTTAAAAAACTTAATTATCAGTTATTTCCTGAATTAGAACCTAGCTGTTAACTAGTAATAGATGTTAGTTATACCCAGTGAGCCTATTCTCTTTCTATCTTCTAAGTTTATCATTTTCCCTGCAAGAAACGGTTAATTCTATCAGGTGCTTTGAAGCAGTGTTTCCCTGGAGTTGATAGTGGAAAGGGAGACCACTCTATCCCAACCACTTGAGTCATTATCTCCACTTCCCCAAGATATTCAAGAGATTTTGATATCCTCCTTCCTATTAAGAATCTTTGCCAGAGGCCAGGCACAGTGGCTCATGCCTATAATCCCAGCACTTTGGGAGCTGGAGGTGGGTGGATTGCCTGAGGTCAGGAGTTTGAGACCAGACTGGCCAACATAGTGAAACCCCATCTCTACTAAAAATACAAAAAATTAGCTGGGCATAGTGGTGGGCACCTGTAATCCCAGCTACTTGGGAGGCTGAGGCAGGAGAATCACTTGAACCTGGGAGGCAGAGGTTGCAGTGAGCCAAGATAGTGCCATTGTACTCCAGCTTAGGCAACAAGAGCAAAACTCTGTCTCAAAAAAAAAAAAAAAAAATCTTTGCCAGAATGAGCATTGGAAGTAGGTGGAGGGTTTCTTAGGTAAGTTAGCTTTTTAAAAAACTGGAGATCAGGCATGGTGGCTCACACCTGTAATCCCAGAACTTTGGGAGGCCATGGTGGGTGGATCACCTGAGGTTCGGAGTTCGAGACCAGCCTGACCAACATGGAGAAAACCTGTCTCTACTAAAAATACCAAATTAGCTGGGCATGGTGGTAGGCACCTATAATCCCAGCTACTCAGGATTATACTCAGGAGACCGAGGAAGGAGAATGGCTTGAACCTGGGAGGTGGAGTTTGTAGTGAGTGAACACTGCGCCATTGCACTCCAGCCTGGGCAACAAGAGCAAAATTCCATCTCAAGTAAAAGTAAAAAAAAATGAACTAGGCTTTGGAGAGTTTTATAGG
Source organism: Callithrix jacchus (assembly GCF_049354715.1). Taxonomy (NCBI): domain Eukaryota; kingdom Metazoa; phylum Chordata; class Mammalia; order Primates; family Cebidae; genus Callithrix; species Callithrix jacchus. Next base: position 118,975,210 of record NC_133508.1, read on the forward strand.
TTGGGACAACAGAGTTTAGGAGGAAGGACATCTTTGTAGCCAAATTAAAATAGACTGTATCTACATGAGTATCAAAGAAGACAGGGCAGAGGGAAGGATCAGTAGTAGGGAAGGGATGGAAGGACAAGTAATTGGCCAGCTTTACCATTTAGTGAGATCTCTCTGTCCTCATGATCAGGTCATGCTTTTGCCATGCCTTGGGAATCTGTAATAGCTCTTCTCTTTGTGTGGCTCTTAGAAGACTTAAAGGCAAATTAAAAGCTTATGCCTAACATGCATATAGGCATACTTTGCCTGTGTTCACCTTTCTTGTTATTTATTTATTTTGAGACCTGTTGCCCAGGCTGGAGTGTAGTGGCATGATCTCGGCTCACTGCAATTTCCATCTCCCTGGTTCAAGCAATTCTCCTGCCTCAGCCTTTCAAGTAGCTGGGACTACAGGTGCACACTGCCATGCTGGCTAAATTTTTTTGTATTTTAGTAAAGACAGGGTTTCACCAGGTTGCCCAAGCTGGTCTTGAGCTCCTGATCTTAGGCAATCCACCCATCTCAGCCCCTGAAAGTGCTAGGATTATAGGTGTGAGCCACTATGCCTGGCCTCTTCCTTACTTTTTAATTTTCAATTTTTATTTTCTCCTTGTCTCTGCATTCTTATTATTTCTATCTCTTCTTGTTTGTAAATCTCCTTAAATCCTTTTGAAAATATGAAAGGAAATAAATAAGTAAATAATTAACTCTATAAACATAATTAAGAGAGAGTAGATCCTTCAAAATGATCATTTAAAACATTAGAAGTAAAAACAATACTAGCATATGTATGATGATTTTTATGTAGCCAATATAAAGCTATATATTTCAAAATATACTTACAAAATTCTTTGCTATAATACAAACTAGTTTTAAGACAGAATGTTCAAAATTGTTTCATATGAGCTTGTACAAGTTTAAGTATTTATATAATAGCATTATGAAAAATTATCAACTGTTTTATGCTATTATACTGTTTATGCTATTAAAGATACCAGAATAATAGCAAATATTTGAAGAGTTGTTATGTGCCAGGTACTATCTGTATTAATTCAAATAACCCTCATAATATTATAAGACACAGGTAATGATCATTCTCATTTTAAAAGTTAGGAAAAAAAACAGTTAATTTAAAGTTTCATAATTTGCTTAAAAATGCACAACCTGAAAATGATGAAGCTGGGATCTGAATTTGGGTCATCTCAACGAAATTCTAAGCTTTTAAGTTATGTTGCTTTTCTAAGAATAAAAATAAAGCATCTTAATATAAACAGTAACCAGAGTTAAGTGACCTTATACTTTATTTTATGAGGACTTTTCATATCTTTTCAATAGATCTTTTTCAAGGTAAGGGAGAAGAAAACATTGATCTTTAACATAGCTTTTACTTAAAAAAAGTAATATCTTTGACTTCTTTGAAAGCATGTGTCAAGTATTCAGTGGTGGTGTTTCAAAAACTTTTGCAAAGCAAAGTATTTTCAAATGGTATTTACCAAATTCTTGACTGTACCAAATTGTAGAATTTTAAGTAAGAAGAGAATATAAAGGATTAAAGTTATGAATAGTAAGGATTGCAGCCTTGGCCAGGTGCAGTGGCTCACGCCTGTAATCCCAACACTCTGGTAGGCCAAGGTAGATGGATCACTTGAGGCTAGGAGTTTGAGACCATCCTGGCCAACATGGTGAAACCCCATCTCTACTAAAAATAAAATTAGCAGGGCATAGTGGTGTGTGTCTGTAATCCCAGCTACTTGAGAAACTAAGGCACGAGAATCATTTGAACCTGGGAGGTGGAGGTTAAAGTGAGCTGAGATCATGTCACTGCACTCCAGCAGTGAGACCTTGTCAAAAAAAAAGAGGAAAGAAAGAAAGAGAGAGAGAGAAAAAGAAAGAAGGAAAGAAAGAAAGAAAATTGCAGCTTCATGGGATGCTTACTAAGCATCAAGAAAATAAATTCCACTTTTCAATGTATGTGTTTTGTTAAGAGTAAAAATATAGTAAAAATGTTTCATTATTTAGTATGGAGACAGATTTAGTCAATTGGTGTTAATTATCCAATTTTATGAATTAATTGTATCTTTTATCTTTAAATTTGGCAGAAGTAAAAAGGGAGATAAGACAAAACTTTTGTAAGCTAAATACTATGAATATGAGAAGCTTAATTTTATTCTTTTCATTTAGAGGTGTCTTTCTTAGTGGAAAAGAAGAGAAAACTTCTATTATGGAGGGGATCCAGTCATATTTGCCAATATTAGTTTCCAGGTTTGACAGTAATTATTTGTGATGATTTTCTTTTAAATGGAGTCTATTCCACCAATTGACAGATATTTGTTCTACTAAAGTTTCAATAGTAAGGTTGCTTAGATATTTATTTAATAAAGTGGTAGGCAAGAGTTTGTGTATCCTAAAACAAAATTAAGAAAATTACAGTTGATTAAAAGATGTATAAAACTGTTAGAAAAAGGAGAGGAGTATTTCAATGAGACTACTACAATGTGCACAGAGGGTCTTTTCAGAAATTACATATTACTTAGGACTTTAAGCTGACATAAAGAATATTATGCAAATGATAAAATTTATAGAAAAATTTTAAACTAGCATGTTTAGGCCAGGTGTGATGGCCCATGCCTGTAGTACCAGCACTTTGGGAGGCTGAGGTGGGAAGATTCTCAAGCCCAAGAGTTCCAGACCAGCCTGGGCAACATAGGGAGACCCTGTCTGTACAAAAGAATTAAAAATCAGCTGGGTATGATGGTGCACACCTGTAGTCCTAGCTACTCAGGCAGCTAAGGCAGGAAGATTGCTTGAGCCCAGGAATTGAGTTACAATCATGCTACTGTATTCTAGCCTGAGCAACAAAACGAGACCCCATGTCTACAGAAACAACAACAAAAAACCTTCCAAAACCTAACTAGCATGTTTAATATAGATGATTCTCATCTTGTGGAGATGAGAATTTAAAAATAGAGTTATAAGCTGCGTGTGGTGGCTCACACCTATAATTCCAGTGATTTGGATGCCAAGGCAGGAGGATCACTTGAGCCCAGGAATTTGAGACCAGCCTGGGCAAAATAGAGAGACTCTGTCTCAACAGAAAAAAAAAAAAAAAAAGCTGGGTGTGGTAGTGCACACCTGTAATCCCAGCTACTCACAAGACTGAGGCATGAGAATTGCTTGAACCTGAGAGGCAGAGGTTGCAGTGAGCCAAGACTGTGCCACTGCACTCCAGCCTGCACTCTAGACAGTGTCTCATAAATATAATTAAATAAATGAAATAAAAATAAAATTAAAAAATTCTTAGATTCTGGAAGTCATTCCAATTCTAAGCAAATATTTTCCTTTAAAGAGTATAATCTTAAGGAAAAAAATTTTTAAACACATCTAGGGCCATCAACTACTTCTAGTAACTTTTAGTGAAGGCTTAGTTTGTTTGCCTTAAAAACATTATGTGTTTGGCAGTTTCTGCTATATTGTGTTTTTATTTAACTATATCTATTAAACTATGAAAATTAATTCATAAAAGATTGCTTATTTCCATTTGTTTAATGGAAAAAGTCTGTGATACAATTTGGCTCTGTGTCCCCACCCAAATCTCATCTTGAATTGTACTCCCATAATTTCCATGTGTTGCACAAGGGACCTGGTGGGTGAGAATCTGAATCATGGGGCAGTTTCCCCCCATACTATTCTCATGGTAGTGAAAAAGTCTTATGAGATCTGATTTTTTTTTTTTTTTTTTTTTTGATGGAGTCTTTCTCTGTTACCATACTGGAATGCAGTGGCACGATCCTCCTGAGTAGCTGGGACTACAGGTATGTGCTACCAAGCCTGGTTAATTTTTTGTGTTTTAGTAGAAACAGAGTTTCACCATGTTGGCCAGAATGGTTTTTTTTTTTTTTTCTGATACAAAGTCTCACCCTGTCACCCAGGCTGGAGGCCAGTGATGCAATCTTGGCTCGCTACAACCTCTGCCTCCCAGGTTTAAGCAGTTCTCCTGCCTTGGCTTCTTGAGTAGCTGGGATTACAGGTGTGTGCCACCATGCCCAGCTAATTTGTTTTTTGTATTTTTAGGAGAGATGGGGTTTCACCATATTGGCCAGGTTGGTCTTGAACTCCTGACCTTGTGATCCACCCACCTTGGCCTCCCAAAGTGCAGTGTAAGTCACTGTACCTGGTGAGATCTGATGGTTTTATCAAGGGTTTCTGCTTTTGCATCTTCCTAATTGTTTCTTGCCACCACCATGTAAGAAGTGCCTGTTGCCTCCTGCCATGATTCTGAGGCCTCCCCAGACATGTGGAACTGCAAGTCTAATTAAACCTCTTTTCCTTCCCAGTCTTGGGTATGTCTTTATTAACAGTGTGAAAATGGACTAATGCAGTCTGATTTCTTTCATGTGTCATCACTTGGTGAAGTATAGTTATGGGATAATAGGAAACACAAAAATAATCAAAATCATTATTTGTTTCTGTCAAGAAAGATTTCCATGCAGGGAAAACAACTGAACATATCATATAAAAATGAATGGGGCCAGGTGCGGTGGCTCATGCCTGTAATCCCAGCACTTTGGGAGGCTGAGGCGGGTGGATCGCAAGGTCAAGAGATCGAGACCATCCTGGTCAACATGGTGAAACCCTGTCTCTACTAAAAAAATACAAGAAATTAGCTGAGCATGGTGGCATGTGCCTGTAATCCCAGCTACTCAGGAGGCTGAGGCAGGAGAATTGCCTGAACCCAGGAGGCGGAGGTTGCGGTGAGCCGAGATCGCACCATTGCACTCCAGCCTGGTAACAAGAACAAAACTCGGTCTCAAAAAAAAAAAAAAAAAAAATGAATGAGTGCAGTGGCTCATGTCTGTAATCCTAGTACTTTAGGAGGCAGAGGTGGGTGGATCACCTGAGGTCAGGACTTTGAGACCAGCTTGGACAACATTGTGAAACCCCGATTCTACCGAAAATACAAAAATTAGCTGCGCGTGGTGGTGCACACCTGTAATCCCAGCTACTCGGGAGGTTGAGGCAGGAGAATTGCTTGAACCTAGGAGGCAGAGGTTGCAGTGAGCCGAGATCATACCACTGCACTCCAGCCTGAGTGACAGAGCAAGATACTTGTCTCAAAAAAAAAAGTGTAAGATAAAAAACATCAATAGAAGAGTGGTAGGAAGTGGTGACAGGTGAAGAGAAAAAAGAAAACTGGTGAAAGTGAATATAGAGAATGGACTAAGCTAATCAATATGAATAAAGGGGCAATATAATTTCAATATGACCTATGTGTGAAGTAAGAACACAAATGAGGTAATACATATACAAATCCTTGAACAAAGTAAAGCACTATTACTACTATTCAACGTATTTTTTTCATGTCTTACAATGTATATTGACAGTATAATTCTCACATGTTCTCAACATAAAAATTATTGACCACCAGAGCTCAAACATTAAAATGTTTATAGGGTCCAGGAAGAAAAATAATGGGTGAAGGACAGCTGGGTGAAAAATATAGTCCTCTTGATCTTCCTATTTTCCACATTATAGAACTATGGGTGAAGATACATTTCACTTTCCTTTAACCACACCATTAAAATGAAACATACATTACACAAATTGAGTGATTCATGGCACAAGATACTTTGCCTTGGTTTTGAGGAAGCAATAAGAAATGGTAGAGAATATAGTCAAGAGGGGGTGATAGTTTGGATTTTTGTTCCCTCCAAATCTCATGTTGAAATGTAGTCCCCAGTATTAGAGGTGGAGCCTGGTGGGAGGTGTTTGGGTCATGGGGGAGAATCCTTCATATATGGCTTGGGTTCCTCTCCATAGTAGTATGTTCATGCAACATCTGGTTGTTGAAAAGAGTCAGAGACCTCTCCCCTCTCTCTCTGGTTCTCTTTCTCTCTATGTGACAAGTCTGCTCCCCCTTCGCCTTCACCATGATTGTAAGCTTACTGAGGCCCTCAGAAGAAGCAGATGCCAGCATCATGCTTCCTGTGTAATCTGCAGAAACGTGAGCCAAATAAACCTCTTTTTTTTTTTTTTAAATAAATTACCCAGTTTTGGGTATTTCTTTATAGGAATGCAAAACAGACTAACACAGAGGGCATGTTTTGTTTAGAAGGTAAAGTCTTTCCTCCTGGATGTTGCTATGAACTAATGTATGACAAATGTTGCCAGATGTTTCCATATTTTCTTCAGAAGTTGAAAATCTATATTTTTATGGAAATCTAATTTTTGAGAGTTGACAGATGATCGATTAAAAAACAAAACAAAACCAAAGACAGTGTGACCCACCATCTATGGTGCAAACAAACTACATTTGTTGGCAAGATTTTATACAGGCCACAGCAGTTTGAGACCTCAATTTTATTCTTTGCTAAAAGCTGGGCATATAAATTTTAGAGAGATTCTAAGGAGCTTACAGTCACGTGGGGAAGAGGACAAGTAAATCAACAAATACAGTGATATGTTATACGTTCTATGAAAATTAATGTTCATTCTAATGATTCTTCAACACTGAAAAATTCCACATCATCAAAGAAATGATATTCAGTATAATTTTCTTAGATAGCAAAATACCGTACTAGCATATTTTGAAAAGACTCTTTTTTTTTGAGATGAAGTCTCTCACTGTTACCCAGGCTGTAGTGCAGTGTCACAATCTTGGCTCACTGCAATTTCCGCCTCCTGGATTCAAGCAATTCTCCTGCCTCAGCCTCTGGAACAGCTGGGATTACAGGCATGCACCACCATGTCCAGCTAATTTTTTTGTATTTTTAGTAGAGACAGGGTTTCACCATATCGGCCAGGATGGTCTCGATCGTCTGACCTTGTGATCCACCCACCTCGGCCTCCCAAAGTGCTGGGATTATAGGTGTGAGCCACCACACCCAGCTAGTAAGATTTTATTAAAAGCAGGAATGTAACCAAAAAGAAACAGCATTTAAAATGTCAGCCAAAAATCCAAACATCTCCTTTTTCTGTTAGTTTACTCATCAAAATAATATTAATAAAAAATTTCTGGTAATCTGGCAGGGAAAAATTGGTTAAAAAGCCTTTTCGGTTCTTGGAGGTGGAGTTCCAGGCTTTGACAAGTTAATGAATCATAAGTAAACTACAATAGAATTATGGTACTTCTTAGCATAATGTATTATTTGTCAAGGATGTTTTTCCTTTGAATAAAACCAAAGTATCAGAGTATAAAACATAACCCTTGAAAAGTTGCATGTAAGTCCCATTGATTCTAATTTCTGAGGTTCCCTTGACACATCTTTATCTAAGTTGTTGGGACAGGAAAAGTATAAGGGAGAAGAGCTGTTCTAGGGAAAATGTGATTGACAGCCAACATTTCAACTTTTTTGAATTCAAGAATTCAGATGCTTTAATTTCCTGCTTTCCTTGAGATATTACACCTAACCAATGCACCCACACAAGCGTGCGCACGTATAAACATCACACACGTATAAAGCGTCACCACATATAAACATACACACACACACAATAGGATAATTAATCGTACTAGAAACTCTTGACAATTTGTCTACATTTTTGCTTCTTTTTACTTAAAGAACACACACATACAAACATTGTTATTCTGGAAAATACTCAATTTTTCCTTGTAATTACTAATTTATGCAGGTACTAAAATTTGTTTACATATGGCCTACAAAAATATTTCAATGAATTGACAAAAATTTATTAGTATGTAAATTTGTGTGTATGTTTATATGTGGTGAGTACATTTGTATAAGATTTCTAAGTTATTCAACTTGCAATATCCATATCAGCAAAAGCAGCCCTGCAGAATTTGGACAATATATTGAACTAAATATTACAATGGTATTCATCATTATAGGAATCTAACTCTCATTTATTCCAGAAATATTTTCCATCAGCCAACTATAGCTAGAGGCTGAAAAGGTCACTGTTCTTCAAAAAGCTTCTGAGAATAGGTGAAGTGTTCCAAAATTACCGCAGCATGATTGGTGTATACCATTCTGAATGGCATAATACTTTCTATGCCATAGAAAGTTGGGAGCCATTTCTAGGTATACAAATGTGAGTAGGCAGCCTAGGCAACATGGTAAAACCATGCCTCTACCAAAAATACAAAAACTAACCCAGCCTGGTGGCACATGCCTGTGGTTCCAGCTTCTTTTTGGAGGCCAAGGTGGGAGGATCACTTGAGCCTAGGGAGGTGGAGATTATGGTGAGCCAAAATGACACCCTGCACTCCAGCCTGAGTGACACAGCAAGATCCCATCCCCCCCAAAAAAAAAAAAAAGAATGTGAGCAAGGAGGGCCATGCTTCCCAAGAGGAAGTTCTAAGTTCTAGAAAGGAATTTGAGGTCTCTTTTTTCTTTTTAATTAAAATTTAAAATTTAAGGCATCTTTTAAAAATAGGAACTTTTCTTAAAAGACCATTATCTCCCCAAGATTTATGAGCTATTTGGAAAAATTGTATTAGATTGCTGAGAGCTTTTCTTCCTTGCCTCCCAAGGTTTGAGTATTATGGGTAATCAGTTTAAAACGGCAGAGTGTTATAGCTGGGTTTGTGGATGTTGGATGGAAGTGAGAGGACTGAAAAAGTTAGAGGCTCAAAGTTTACTAAATGCCACAAAAATAGATTGAGATATTATTATGTGTGAACTTATGTCCTCTCTAGTAAATTAAGGCTAAAAGAAATTTGTTGATAGGACTGGGCATGGTGGCTCATGCCTGTAATCCCAGCACTTTGGGAGGTTGAGGTGGGTGGATCACAAGATCAGGAGTTCAAGACCAGCCTGGCCAACTTGGTGAAACCCTATCTCTACTAAAAATACAAAAATTAGCTGGGTATGGTGGTGCATGCCTGTAAGCCCAGCTATTTAGGAGGCTGAACCTGGAAGGCAGAGGTTGCAGTGAACTGAGATAGCACCACTGCACTCCAGTCCGGCCAACAGAGTAAAACTGTCTCAAAAAAAAAAAAAGAAAAAAGAAATTTGTTAATAGGATGGGTAACAAAATTGAAATAAAACCTGAATGAATCCACCAAACCTAATATAATGGGGCAGTGGAACAGTGGCACACACGAAAAAAAAAAAAACTGGGTAAAATTTCCCCCCACCGAAAAAAGGCTGGGCGCAGTGGCTCATGCCTAATTCCTAGCACTTCCGGAGGCCAAGGCCGGCGATCACCTGAGGAATTTGGGACCAGCCTGGCCAACATAGTGAAACCCTGTCTATACTATAAATACAAAAATTAGCCAGGCATGGTGGCACTTGCCTGTAATCCCAGCTACTCAGGAGGCTGAGGCAGGAGAATCACCTGTATCTGGGAAGTGAAGGTTGCCATAAGCCAAGATTGCACCACCTTCACTCCAGCCTAGGAGAAAGAGTGAAACTCTGTCTCAAAAAAAAAAACAAAAACTAAAACAAAGACGAGCAGGTAAAAATAATAGATACGTATTACCTATATTACCTATTATGTTCTGTGTAGGATATACTTAAGTGAAAGCTAATTTTGCTGCAGGTTTAAAAATAAAATTGATAACTTATCATAAATTTATTCTATAACCTCACCAAAGTTGGAAAATTATTCATAGTTTTCATTATTTTTCTGCGTAAAAATGCATTTTCAGGGAAAAAGGAACAAGAATAAAATCTATTTGAAAGAAAATTTTGTGAAGTACTAATCTGTGAAGAAATAGTATATACTTAAAATTTCAGAATGCCATGCATATTAAGCATAGTCTACAAATCCTTATGTCCTAATTAGTTTTGTGCATTACTTATAAATAGTTTTGTATATTCTTGTTTCCTTTGTGTGCATATTTCTCCTTTGTTTCCACAGATGATTTATTTCTCTGGGGAGGGAGTATGTTTACCATTTTCCAGCAGCACCTAGAGCACTGAATTGAGGAAAGCAGGTTTCTATGAGTGCTGAATAATTGCCTTTATTATCCTTACGTTTTGAAACACATGTCAGCCTACAATTTCAGTGAGAACGCAAAATTAAAAATGAATATAGAAAACCATGTGCAAGTTTCTCCTGACATTAAATCACCCTGTTGTGCCAAATGTAGCACAAATGGCCTTCTAACAGGGGTCCTATGCAAACAGTGGGTGATCACAGAACACATCAGCAGAAACCAAGTCACACTGGTGATGTCAAGGACAATGTATTCTGAATTCCATTTTGTATTTTTTATGTGATATTCTGCCAGAACACAAATATATAGATGCAGATATATACATATACATGTGCATATATATTTTTTACAGAATTTAAATAATTCATTCAAATAAATTATTTAAATGATTTTAAAATTCCTTTGTCAAACAGATTAATGGAACCTTGTTATTCAAAAGATAAATCATTTTATATGAAGTGGCAAAGACTTCAAGGGCTAATAAAGGTTTTATGAGAGATAAACTTTTAATGAATTAATACTTTTTCATGTGCTCATTTTCTATATACATAAACATATACACATATGTTTATGATGATATTTATATCAACATTTCCTGACTGATTTTTAAGGAAACAGCATTTACAATATTTAAAGTAAAATGTTTTTATAGATTTTATTTTTAGCAGCTAAAGTATTATAATTCACCAAAGCAAAGGAGAAAGTTTAAATAATAGTGCTGTAAATATTATTATTTGTGTAATGAGAGAAAATAGACCTTTTTTTCTATTTGTAATTTATATGAATCTAGTAATCATTAGTCCTGAACAATTTTATTCATGTCATCCTCTAGGCTTAAAATTTATTCTGCACTCAAGTCTTTTTGCTACATAGGTCTTAATCAGAAGACGTTTTGCTCTAGAAAATGATGGTGGATGAGTATTTATATAACAAGACCTTAAGACCCTGGGAAAAATTTTAAGGATTTTTATAAGGCTCACTACACATTCTTCAGCTAAATTTTGGCATAGTTTCAATTTTAGACTCCACTGAAATTCAATTGGTTTATTTTATAATTAAAAACAAGAAAATCATAGTAACAAAAATATATAATGTATAGCACTCTTGTTTATAATAGAAACATCCATAAAGAAAGAAACATGCTTTAACTTTTCTCATTACCCCAAAGGGAATTGCATCTTTAATCACACAAAACACAACGCTTTCTAATTTTGTTTAAAGTGTTTCAGTACTTACAAAAACCAGATCAGGTTATTGTAAATCTAGTGCAAATTAGAATCATTGGCCTCTGCTCAGCTCTATGTAAGGGTTCTATGTAAATCATAAATTTAATGGCATATTAAGACAAACATCTGTTTCAGTTTTGTCGAAGTTAATAATCTAACTACAGAGTATTTAAACACTTCTCTCACTAACTGAAAAATTCAGGCAAAGACAGACTTCCCTCAGTATGTAAGGTATAATATTTTACTTCCAAATTTTGATAAGCCGTAAATATTCCTAAGGAAAGATAGTTTTCTAAATATTCAATCTAGTATCTACTTTTGACCTTACATGATTTCCTCCTGTACAGAAATATTCAATATAAGCAAATAGGCCAGCATTATCATCTCAAATCTACACCTGCATAAAATATTTTGTTTTATACATAAAATTGTTTTGCAATAGGGCATTGGAGAGAAAGTAAATATTGAATAATTATACGAAAATGTCAAAATTCATTCTTTTTTAAATTTTTTTTTTTTTTTTTGCCAATCAGTTTGAGCTTATGAGGTTGCTCAGGTTAGCCTTGAACTCATGACCTCGCCTTCGCAAGCGCCACGACCTCCGGCGGGAGCCACTTTGGACCCCTCAAAATTCATTCTTTTAAATATTTTTCAGATTCTTTATTTGATTACCCACAAATTTATTTTTAAATGATAGTCTTCTTGGGATTTGTATCATTTGAAAATCATTCACATTCTTGGGTTCCTCAAACATTAACATTTCATAGCAAGCATTTTTACTCTGCTTTTCTCTAATTTTATTTTAACAAACTATAAAAATTGTTTTTGTTATATCGATGACCTCCTTCCTTGACACGTCACCTCACATATAGCAGTAACTCAGTATTATAATGAATTATTGTGTTTCAATTGTCATTAGATAATAAATATGATATTAGCTTTGCTTGCTGTGTATTCTACTACGTATTCTACATAGTTTGAAGTTCGGCCATTAATTCAGGTAGTAAGGACATAGTACTAATTAAGTTGGTGTCATTAATGGGACAACTAAAGTTGCCCCCATAATGAAGAGGGCACTCTTAATGTACTAATAAGCCTCTTTAGTTATGTTGTAGATAGGTGATTTTGGTAACCAGGCCAATTGACTAAAAGTGTGGATGGTCCAGTGAAACACATTTCCATCACTAAAATAAAAGCATTCAAAGAATATAGTATCCAGGTGATGGTTTAGCAACCTGTTTTTAATGTTATAATGACTGGACAGGTTATTTGTTTGCATTTTTAACCTAAAACAGATTTTTCCCCAAATTTTTCATTAAATATTACTTGACAAAACCTTATCATTACTGAATCCTTTCAGTACTCTTTTGAGATATGAATGACATTTTAATATGATTCTAAATTTGGATGCTAATTTGAAAGAAAACTGATTCTTTTCTATCACAAAAGCATATGCCTATTACATCATTGTTTGGTCTAGGATCTAAATGACTGATTTCATAGTGACCTTAAGAATGCATTGTAAAGAGTTTCAATAAGTTGAAACCTGAATTATACTATTGTATCATTCTATTAAAAAACTGTGTTGATGGGAATTAGGTTTATAACACAGTATTTTACTTTGCAAACTGCTGTTCTACTTTCCAGATGCTCAGACATATTTATTTTTACTGAAATATACATGACAAATAAAAGTCTTTAAAAAATAAAGCAGCAAATTGGAGTAAAAGATCATAGTTATATTTAGAAAACAAAATCATGAAAAATATTAGGAAGAGCTAATTTATAGATCAGAAGGATCAACCAAAATCGAAGTCAAACATCTCATGTTATACAATTTTATGCTATAAAAGATTTTCAGAAATGAAACAAGTCCAGAAGTGGTTGCTGATGGCGGTAATCTCAGCACTTTGGGAGGGTTGCTTGAAGTTCAAGACCAGCCTGGGCAACATGGGGAGACCCTGTCTCTAGAAAAAATAAAAAAAAATTAGCCAGGTGTGGTGACACTCATTTGTGGTCCCAGCTACTTGGGAGATTGAGGTGGGAAGACTGCTCGAGTCCAGGACATCAATGCTGCAGTGAGCCATGATTATGCCACTGCATTCCTGGGGCTGGAGTGAGACACTGTCTCAATGACTAAATAAGTTTTGTGTTTAAAAATACTAAGGAATCACAGAGTATAATTATTTTATGCTGTATAATTATGAAAACCATAATGTATAAAAACATTGTATTTTTATTTCAAGTATTATACATACTTGAAAGAATATGAAAACATTGTTATAGAATTGTATCTCTGACTCACTTTCTAAAATGCAGAGAGAGTATTTGTGAGTTTGTTTCCTGACTCTTAAAAGCCCTTGCAAGTTTTGCCATACTATAGTGAACTATGACATGAGTAATCAAAGTCATATTCCCAGAGGCACTAAAAATGCAATATGGACTATTCTGTGAAATTGTTACTTGGTTATCTTTAAGGATTTAGATTTGATAGAGTAGAGTTGCCTCTACTATTAACCATCTCTTTGTTTTTGTTCTGCACCTAAGCAATACATGATGCTTTATCAAGAACTACCCACTCAAAGAGTTGTAATTTTAAATTACTCTTAGTTTACCTTCAACAATTTTAAAGAAAGCTTAAATAAATTTAATCTTCATTGTTGCCAGAGGTGGAGGCTTATATGCACCAAAAGGGGATCAGGAGGTTTTTTTTTTTTTTTTTTTTTTTTTTTGCGGCGGGGTTTTGCTCTTGTTTCCCAGGCTGGAGTGCAATGGCGCGATCTCGGCTCACCGCAACCTCCGCCTCCTGGGTTCAGGCAATTCTCCTGCCTCAGCCTCCTGAGTAGCTGGGATTACAGGCATGCGCCACCATGCCCAGCTAATTTTTTGTATCTTTAGTAGAGACGGGGTTTCACCATGTTGACCTGGATGGTCTCGATCTGTTGACCTCGTGATCCACCCGCCTCGGCCTCCCAAAGTGCTGGGATTACAGGCTTGAGCCACCGCGCCCGGCCTCAGGAGGTGTTTTTTCAAATCACATATTGTTAATGAGAAAACATGATTATGAGTATTTATGATAAACAAAATTATTAGAAGTTATAGACAGCTTTGTATAAAATGAGTGTTCTTGTGGTTACGCTTTGTGTTCTGACAGAAGCACTGATAAAAGATCTATTAGACACAATTATAGAAAATCCTCAAGGTGCAGAGATTAATGAGAGTTACAGGAACAATCTATGGGAAAGAAAAACTTTGAGTTGTTTAAGACTCAGGGAACAATAATTATCAGGAATATCTTTTTAAATTTGCTTACTTTGAGTATCATAATGGTAATGACATAAAAATTTCCTAAATCTTTGTATATTAACACTTGTAGTGCACAGAAAAAGTCATGCTACCAGTTGAACTAGGGGATGCTTTTCTTAAAAGTATTAATTACCAAATGACAGGTGTTAATAATATGTGATTATATACTTCTAAATAATACCACTAAATATAATATGTCTTAATTATATTTATGTTATACTTTAAACTGTCATTACTTTTGAAGACTGCATCTCTACATTTTGGACAGGGTTTGGCTTTCTTGGACAAAATTTGCTAAGTGTATAGAGCAGGGAGAATAGTTAAAACCTTACTGGCTTTGCCAAATGCTTTCATATGTTTTTGCTCTTATGGAAAATGAGTTTTGATTTCTTTTCAGCCTACATGCATGGCAAAGCAAAAATGGAAAACAAAGCTAGCAACTTTCAACAAGTTCTAGTTAAGTCTGGCATTCATATATTGCTCTGATCTGCTCTAGAGCTTTCATGTAGTTTATTTCATAGAGTTGGAAAAGCTAGTTTCAGCACCAAGCATCATCAAAAAGTAATGATAAAGAAAATGGAACTGAATTAGGTTTAGGATATAATCTAGGTAATTTTAATTCTATTTCTGAATTAGAAATGAAAGTCATTTCACATGTTTTTTGTTTCTTTTGAGAACTTTCATAAACTCTAATCACAGGCAAAAATATGCTCCTCATAATAGATACAACCTTCCCTCCTTCATAGTTCTCTATAACTGTGTTGCTCAAACTTAATGGCAGTTTTTGGCCTATACTCAAGCCTCAGTATCTCTCCCCTTCAACTCTGACCCTTCTAGACGTGTCTTAGCCATAGCTGTCTGCCAGAATAGGGTAGTGAAGCTGATACTATATTCTACTGGCTTACACTAATCACAATATTCTGTACCTATGTCTATTTTCATACTATTTCAGATTCTTTGTTACTCAAACTACTGTCATTCAGATGTATATTTTAACAAGTGCCTGATCACTTCCTTCTAAACAAAGATATGTAGATGGTAAATCTTGGTTTAAAAATTAGCATACTTTCTGTATCAGAAATATATGAACCCATTGACTAAAACAATCTTTAGGTTCTTAAGGTTGCTTAAATTAAAAACATGAGTTTCAACAGTTGGAAAAAACATGTATGGTTAAAATGTTTGAAGCCCATCAATCTCTCCAACCACATAAGCTAATGAGTTCCTTCTGTTTTCTTTGAATGAAATCACCACGAGTGGTTATATGTTGATTTAACATAAAACAAATGGAAATGGGTGTTTCTTTTGTCCTTTGTAGAATTTATTTTAAAAAACAATTAGCAACTATTACTAATAAGTCAATGATTTTGCCATTACTTAAATAATAATATAGATTGAGTGATTAAATTGATTGGATTGCAGGGAATGCATAACATCCTCCAACTCTCCTTAATTTCCTTAACTTGCACACATCTGTAGATATTATTAAGCTTCTCATTTCATTTTTTTCTACCATAACACGTGTATTGTTATGAATTGTCATAGAACGCCAGGTAAATTATGTTTTCTGAATGTGGATATACTCTAAGGTGTGGTCTTTTAAGAATTCCTTTGTAATGGCAGGTTTGTGGCTAACAGCTTAATCTTGAATCTATCAATACAATTAAACACTATTTCAATTCTCCTTTGTGGATGTACAAAGAAGGTTGAAGTACTACCTTTAAAGAACAAAGAAAGAATTAAAAATCTTTAATATTTAAAACGCTGTCATACACAAGTATTCTTATATGTAATTTTAAAACATAGCAAGTCTATTATTTTTTAGGAAAAAGTGTGGAACCCTTTGAAGTCTATAGAATACACATCCTACTGAAATAAGATTTGAAACTTGTATGAGGGCATTTTTCTACTTCGTTTAATTTTAATTCACTTTAGATAAATTCTTCCCCCTTCCAAGCATCCCCTTTTTTTGTGATGTTGTCTCTTTAAGAATATAGTGACGAGTGATTCACTTATGTCCTGAGCATCAAAGAATGTCAAATATATGCTGCATATAGATAACGGTTTTTTTCAGAGATTATATCTGAGAGTTAAATAAATAAGTAAATGAGCCAACATATGGCCAGCTTAATTCAGGCAAAAATGTCTATTGATTACTTACTAAGCTCACTAAATAAAAACTTCAGCCGAAGTTTTGTTCCCAAAAGAAAATAGGATTAGACTGGTCTGTGCACTCATTGGGGTTTCTTGTGAATCGTGCCCAGATGAGTGAAAACCTTTAAAGATGAACAAAAGAAAGGGCTAAAATATTTTGGCAAATGCAAATTACTATTAGTTTGACATACTGTGTTTTGCAATCCTGAATGAAATAATTTTACATTCCTATGGAGATCACAAAATTACCTCTGAGGTCTGAGAATTAGATAATTCTGCCTTCTTTTCAATGACTTGAAGTACCTGATTTAATTTTTCCTAGGGAGATCTGTTGTATGTATGTATTTTTTATTTTGACATATGTAAAAACTTAGGTGCATTATAAGGTTTCACACTAGCTCTGCATAAGTGTACTTTTTCCAGACTAGTTTATATACTGCATGGTTAATATTTGAATTATGTTATGTAAGAAATTCCAGATGGAAGTGTGTATGTAGTTTAAAGCACCAATGCTCTAAGTTGCTCCTTTTATCTTTTGAAATAGTGAGAATATTAAAACATCAATACATCAAATAGAAGAAATTAGATTATCAAAGGTTCTTTTTTAATCGGAGAACTACAATGAACCCACAAAAAGAACATGTTCTAGTTATTTGGAGGCGTGTACATTTAACTTATGATTTCCTACATGTCAGGAACAAATTTGACCAGTAGTTGGATTGGATTTACTTTAGTACTACACATATCTGGCTTTCTGACAAAATACTGATAGGTATTTAGAATCATCGTGTCTTTTGAACAATCTGCTGTTTACATATTAATAACATTGTTTGGAATCATTCCTGAAGTATGATGCCTGCACCATTCCTGCAGCACCAAAAAGTACATATTGTTTGTGAAAGCATAGAAGCTCAAGTTTCATCCTGTTTTTTAGGTTTTAAATATTGGAGAATCATTTTCTTTAAAACCGAGGTAAATATGCTCCTTTAATTTATGGCTGCATTCATTAGGAGAATCAGTGGTTTACAAATACATCTGAAAACATAGCTGCTTCCAGCTCAGAAATTTTGTAATAAAAAAAAAAAAATCCATGTTTGAATGTTCTGGCATGCACAGGACACTTAACTGGCTTTTAAACGTTTTCCCAGCGTGATTCCCCCTGCTGTGCTCTGTTTGTTTCAGCTCAGGTCCATCGTTGGCTCTGCCTGGCCTTTTGCTGACATTGCCAACGGAGAGGGGCTAGGAAGTGTGTTCAGAGGACAAGAGCAAAGGCAGTTTCAATGTAAGGAAATGAGGGAAACAGACCTAACAGCACTGTGACTATACTTGAGAGTAACTAGAGCCTCGTAGTCTCCTTTCCTTCCTTTGCTTATGCTGGTGAGTTTAATCAAAAACAAACAAAACGCTCTTGTGAAATACAGTCAATAAAGTCAAAGTTTAGCTAGCTCTACGTAACTACAAAGAAAAAAATAATCGCAATTAAAAAAAATGTAACTTTCATTAACGAGCGCGCCGGAAATCTCAGGTATCAAAGACGCATTAACCCTGGAGCGTCCCCCGCGCGCCGCAGCTGGACCGAGGCAGCCGCAGCGAACAGACATTCTTTCTCCTCCAAGCAGTTACACAAAAGGAGGGCTGCGGAAACTAAAAGTTTCGGGGCCTCCAGCTCCGTGCGTGGAGAAAAGAGAAAACCTGGAGACGGGGTGGGTGAAAGACGCATCCCGGGCGCCTCTCCGAAGTCCAGGCCAGGAGCAAGCTCCTCGGCCTAGAGGGGAGGGGGCCCCCGAGCCGCCGGCCAGACCGCTGCGCCCAGCCCCTGAGCGCCGCGCTTTGCGGCGCTCTCTCAAATACCCTTCACCCCACTCCAGAAATAAAATAAATATTTTTAAAGTGCAATGTGTGTGGACAGGATGGAGAGAGCGCGCGCCGGCGGAGCGC
Organism: Callithrix jacchus; assembly: GCF_049354715.1. Lineage (NCBI taxonomy): Eukaryota > Metazoa > Chordata > Mammalia > Primates > Cebidae > Callithrix > Callithrix jacchus. Next base: position 118,993,762 of record NC_133508.1, read on the forward strand.
GCGGAGGACCCAGCGCGCAGTGAGTGGAGTTTGGGGTGGGCTGCCGCGTAGGGGTTGAATGGGTGTGTTGATGGGGGGGGGCTGGAGGCAGAGCCCGGGGATCTGAGGGTGGGGGGGGCGAGCCGACGGGGAGGAGAGAGAGAAAGGGAGGGACGCGAGCTGGAGCAGGCCGCCTCCGGGGCGCGTTCCACGGCCGCGCGCGCGCGCGTCCCTTGCCGCCGCCGCCGCCCGGACAGCCCTGCGGCCGCCCCGCGGGCGAAGCCGGGGCCGGCCTGGTCCTCGGGCGGCTGCTCGGCCACCGCCACCGCCGTCCCAACGGCTGGAGCCTGTAAGTGTCTCCTTTGGCTCCTCCTCCCCGCCGCTCGGGCGCACGGCCGCTGCAGCTGCTCAAATGGAGTGGAAAATGGCCATTGGGCGGCAATGAGTTATAGATTATCTGCTCCAGGTTTTGTACTTAGCTGCCTGTAATCTTCTTTTGAGTTTGCTCGAGCCCCTTGCTGGAAAAATCAGGAGGGAGAGATTTGTCCTTTACCTCGGCTAGTATGTTTATATGATTAGCCCAACTGGGGCGGGGGTGGGGATTTGGGGGAAGGAGGAGGAGGCTGGAGGTGACTCCAGTTCAGACCTCGCGGAGAGTCTGTGTCAGGACTTCGCATTCCCCGGTCTCTCCCTCTCTCCCTCTCGCTCCCTCTCGCTCTCTCTCACACACACGCAGAGGTGCTGGAGTGAAATCGGGAGCTTACCGGAGAATTCCTTGGGACTGTTGGGGGGCATCACCCCTCCGCTGCTCTGCGTGGCGTGGCTCTTCCCGGCTCCTCCCTGCTTCCCAGAGCCCGAGTCCGCGCCGCCAGCCTTGCGTGGGGCAGCGGTCACCGCTCGGCCCCGGCCGGGAGCTCCGAAATGTGAGGAGGGGCCGCCGCCGCTTCCCGCCCCAGGCCGCAGGGTCGGCGCGAGGGATGCCAGTTCGGCCGGGCGCTCGGCGGGCTGAGGGGCTTCGCCTGACAAACTGAGTTGGCCTCGCGCCGCCGGCGCCCGCCCGCCGCTTCGAGGGGACTCCCAAGTCTGCGCACCTCTGTCAGGCTTTTGCCTCCACCACCCTTTCGCTCTGATTCCCGATTTTTTTTTTCCTAAGGGAGCGTGCGGTGTGGGGGTGTGTGCGTGTGTGTGAAAGACCTCTCTCGCGGAGCGGCGTGTGGGAAACTACGGGAAAATGTTGACTTAACCCCAGGAGCCGCCCGGCTCTGGCTGCTCGGCTGGAGACGGCGGCGGCCGAGCAGGAGGACGCGCCGAGCTGCGGCGCGGTGTCCGGCCGGGGAACCGCGGCGCTGCCTCCCGCGCGGATTCGGCGGCCGGCGACCCGCTCTCGGCCGACCTCGGCCCTCTCCGGCCAGGGTGGCCGCTGCCCTCTGCTTCTGTCCCCGCGCGGCCCCCGCGCCAGACGGCCCTCTCCCGGGTCGCGTTCGTAGACGGAGGTAAGAGCCGCAGGAGCGAACAATGTGCCTCTGTGCCTGGCTTCGGAGACCTGTTTGCTTTGCGCCTCCCGTCCGGCGGTGGATGCTGGAGGCGGGAGGGAGCCTCGGGTTAGTGGGCTCGGCTGTTTGTTTATGTTCGGCCGGGCCAGGGGAAGACCCGTGCTCTCTGGGGCTGCTCGCCCCTTCTCTGCCCCCCTCCCCTTCGGAAATCGATCCGCAGAACTCTCGGTCCGGTCCAGCCGGCTTCTCCTTTTCTCGTGGAGCTACTGTAACGCTCTCCAGGCTTCAGTCTAGTTGCCCGGGGCGCTGGAAGGGGGGTTAGGATGAGGCTCCCGTTACCAGGCATTTCTGAATTTCATAAAAGATTGGGGTCGGAAGGTACCGCCCGTCCTTTCACTGGCGGGTTGGGAGGAGGAGTGTGAAGCGCGTCCTCGGCGGGGCTGCTCAGCCTGGGCGCTCGGGCCCCAGCGCCCCGCCCGCTTGCCCACCCGTCCCGGGCTGTAAGTGGAGCGGGGAGGCTGAACGGCTGGGATCGAGTTCGGGGGAAGTAGACGATGGGGGAGGGCTTGGACGAGTTTTTGCGGGTTGCTGTTTCTTCGGGTTGGTGGTTACGTGTTGTGGAGAGCCGAGGATGACAGCAAAGCGCAGCCAGATGTGGCCGGGCCGCCGCCGGGGCTGGCTGCGATTATGGGCGGTGGGGCGGCCGCTGCCGGGGCGGCCTCGTGGGGCAGAGGGTGCAGCGGCCGGGGACGCGGCGGCCCACGGGGAGGGCAGACACCCTCCCGGACCCGCAGTGAGAGGGCAGCAGCGGGCCGCGTTGGGCCTGCGGGAGAAGTTACGGGTGTGCTGCTGGAGTGGCTGTGGGGTAGGGAGCCTCGGGAACCTGGTTTGTGGGATGGGGGTGCCATTGGGGAGTGGCAGTGGGAGAAAGCAGTGGGAGGAGCACGAGGGAAGGGGAGACCCAGCGCTGCACGGGCGTGGGCTGTTTGATTGGTTGGGGCGACCCTCGGACCGGAGGGCGAGGGCGAGCCAAACCCTGGAAGCGCCCCAGCAGTGTGGAGGCACGCCTGCGAGAATTCGGCGCTTGGGACCCGTAAAGTTTTTTCCTTTCGCCGAACTGCGGGGTTGGGGTGAGGGAAATCGCTGGAAGCTTTACTTAATGCTAAAGTGTCGCTAAGTGGAGACTTTTTTTTTCCTCTCTCTCTCTCAAATCTTCTGTTCACTCTGTGCTCTCAAAGCATAGTTGGAGGGACAAGTCCTGCGGTCTCCATCCTAGCCTTTCTCCTTTTAGGGACTCCTCCCCCTCATCTTTTCTCTCTCCCTCCGCCCCCCATTCCGTTCTTATTGATGCAAACTGTTGTCTCAGATTCATACCGAGAAAATGTTTTCCTCCTGTTTCTTGAAAGGTGTCAGGCTGCTCAGCAGCTTCTCCAAGCAGCCTCGGAGCGTCTGAGCCGCAGCCACCAACCATATGGTTCCCGTTACAAAGGCCAGGTTCTAAGGCACTCTTTTCCCCACCCCGCCCCCAATTCTTTGACTTTATTCTGCATTCTTTCAATATGGGCACTTCTCTTCCCCTTTCGAGAGGCGCAGGTTTAACGGACGTAGTTGATTCATTCATTTCCCTGTCACTATTTATGTCTGGAACAGGCCCCACCGAGTTTGCTCTCTGTTCAACGAAGTTGCACAACGAAGAAAGTCACATCCTTTGGTAAATAATTACCTGTTGGGATGTCTCTTGCTAAGTCAGGTTTGATCTTAGGCAAACCTTAGAAGAAAGGCACTAAAGAGGCAATATACATCCACAGCAGAAAAATAGAATAGTTTTGGTACTCAATGACTGCATTCCAAGTTGTGATGGGACTGTTTTGACCTAAGAAAAGGTACTTTATAACTTTAGATTTAGTGTCTTTGTAAAACCCTTTAACAGAAAAATTACTTCTGTCCAGGTGTGTTATGGAACTTTTTGTTGTCTCTCCCTCCCCCTTCGATAAATTACTGCATAATAGAAAGAATACTACAGAACAAATGTTCTGTTGTTTAGTTTCTTCAGACATTCCGATTCTCTCCTTTTGTTGCTTGCCTCTAAAAGAGGTGCCATTTCACATCATTCTGCACAAATTGTTTGAATTAATGCAAGTGTGAATTCTTACCGTTTGAAGGGGACTATTAGCATATCAAAGGTTTCTTAGCTTTAGCTCAATTGAGAAAACTTCAGCCTGTCTTCCTTTTGCTTCCAAGCGGAGGCCCAAAGGGCAATGAGAATTGTAAAGGGTAAAAATAGGGAGGTGGATTCAGGCTGTGTTTCTGAACTTTTACTGTTTTGTAATGATGTGAGCCAAAAACATTGTCTATTGCTGTGGAGCCCTTGCAAATGGCAAGACAACTATTTTCTATTGATAAATGGTTTGTTCCTAGAAAAAGAGTGACCTTTTGTTTTATGATAGTCACTGTTGCCTGTTTTTTGGGGTCCCTTCAGTGTAAGAGAGAGTGAAGAAAGCCTTTCCTTCTAACGTAATGCTTTTCTAGGAACTACACTTTGTTTTATTAGTAAAATGAAAAAGGCGTTTAATTAGTTCTTAATTAGTCTCTAAAACAATAGAAATTTTGCGATTAAAAGACTCATTTGCACACATAGGAAACTTTATTTTTTAAGTGCTAAATTAGTAGGGAAAAAAGTCAGTGGAGGATGTAGAAAATTAAAACCTCAAATGGACTTTACGAAACTTCTATTGCAAGTTTAAGCTTGGAAAAGTTTAAGACTCAAATTTTTGTGCATTCTGTTTAAATAGAGATAATTCTGTTTATTGTTTTGTTTCAAAATTTTTGTATCTTGTTAAACAGTAAACTCTACTATTCAGTTGGTTTATTTTTAAAAATTCAGTTTATTCTTGCTTTTTTCTGTTTGCAGAGAGATACGTTCTTTGAATTTCTTTTAACAACTCAGTGTCCATTAATGAAAAAAAAAAAAACAAGTACTTGGGTCATTTGGGTTAGTTACCAAGTGCAGACGGGTCAAGGGGGAACGTTTACTTTTAATTTCTTGGGAAGAATTAGTTTTACTTTTTTGACTTCATAATTTACAAAACTTAGTTCTAAGATGGAGATGAATTTCATGGGAGGTTTTTTTGTTTTTTTGGAGATTTAAGCTCATATTTTTTTATAGTTTTACCTTAGATGGTTGGTTGCTTTTGAATATGAATTGATGACTTTTCATTTACTAATGTTCAGACTCCTTTCTTTTATTTTAATAGTGAAAATGAATTCCAATATAAGAATTTCAGAGGAGGAAAAACTATCATTAATTTTGTAACATATTTAGCTTAAGTGTAATAGGATACTTTTTTTTTCAGATTATGATTACTTTTTTTTTAGTGCCATTGAGGTTGTAATATCATTACCCTGAAATTATTTTATGGTAGTTTATTTATCTGATCCCTTGTCTAGGAAGTACTTCAGTGGTTAAAAAAAAAAAAAGCCCTCATTGATGTAATTGCTGTTATTGCAGTTAAGTTGCTGTTAGCTAGTCTACTTTGAATGCAGAGTGTTACAAAGAAAACACATTGTCCTTTAGAGCTATTAGTAATAATCTAAAAATTGTCTTGAAAACATTGCTCTTCACTTTATATGAGGGTGATCTTGAATTCAGTAAATCTCTAAAGGTGCAAAATGCAGTGAAAAGAAGATTTTTCTACATTTAGATGTCAAATTGGACTACTTTAGAGAAAAATTAATGTGTTGTAGAAGCACTTCAGCTGCCATTTTCAATCACTGGGTTACTATGTGTTGGCAATAGAAAACAAATTTAGAAATGGAGATAACTCTGGGAGCAGGTAGTTGGGGAAATCAGAATATTGAATCATGTGGGGTAGAACAAACCAATTACTTTAAGTTTTGACTTGAGAATTTCCAGTAAATATAATTTTTTCCAGGTTTTTGACTCTTTGCTTTATTAATGGACTAACATCAAAGCAGGCAACAAAACTTCCAAATGTCATAAAAACTAATATACAGATCTCACACACAGTAATACAAGCCTTAATTTGAGACAAGCAGTTGGAGTTTTTATTGCTGCAATTTTCACAATCAGCAGAAACATTAACACCAGGCTTCTGGGTGTTTCCTTTTTTGAAATAAGCTAGAAGAGAGCTTTAAAACTAAGGTTTACTTAGGGTTAATCTTTATTTGATAATTATTGAAGCTTTCTGTGTTTTATTAAATTTAAAATAGTGTTTTAATATCTTAATATGAGAATTATGTGAATTGAGATTGAGATGTTATGAAGGTAAAGAGGTAACCAGAAATCTGCAAACCACAGTAATAAAATGTTACTGCTTTATTTTCTATCAAAATATTTATTTGACCTACCTTTTGTGAATAAATATTCAAATAACACTCAGTTTATTGACAGGTGTAGGTGGAATGAAGAGAGCATTACAGTATATTCTAAGATACAGATTAAACAAACACACTAGTACTTATCTAAGAGAAATCTGTTTTCATTTTAATAAGAATTCATACCGCTAGCCCAGTGCTGATATTTAAGAACATAGATTAGGGTTACTTAGATTAGGAATGAAAGATAGCTTTGGAAATGGAGGAATTTAGTGTCACATAAAGTGCTATTTTTGTAAAAGTTTCTTCAAAGACTGTAGCACTTTGGTCTCTTACTGTTTAAACGTATCTGATTTTGAGTCTTGAAGGGGGAGATGCACATTGGACATCTGTCTGCTTTTCTGCAGAAAAGATTTATGTAAAGAATAAGTGCAGTTATTTTCAAGGTAATAAATTATGCAAATAAAATGCATCATTGCAAAGTATGGTTCCTCAGATTATTTGCAGAAATGCCTAGCTAAATCTTTACAAATTGATAGATTTCGATAAAGCATTAAAAGCAAGTTTACTACTAGACCTGAAAAGGAGTTGAAGTTCTGTGAATGTTTTGGTCATATCAGTTCCTATGGGTTAAATATTAGCTAATGTAACCTAAATAGATAACTTTTGTTGCTATTTCTAAGAAAGATTAAAACATTTCTATTTAAAAAATAGATTAAAATCATAGGTTAGTTTACTTCTGTTACATTAGACTAATTATTCTATGGCCCCACCCAAATATTCATCTCCAAATAATTCTTGATTGAAGGTTGAAAAGTATTTAATCACTCAGATTGTTGTAATTAGGCTTGATACTATCACAAAAATAAATTGAGACTATTCTCTACAATCTTTTTGCTACTTAAGATGCTCTCAAAGATTAGCCAGGTAGTGATTATATTTTTTAATGCTTTAAAAAAAGGCTAACGAAATAGTTTCTTTAACACAGAGATGAATAGTTAATTACTGAAATGAGGGAACTGTAGTCCTTGACCTAGGGTGATAACTTCTAAAGGAGTAACTAGGGTCTGTCAACCCTGAATTTTACTCAGGACTTTAAGTTGATATTTTGAGTGTAGTATATAGGTTTTGTTAAGCATGTTAAGTATAGAAATTTTCTTAATGTTTTGCTGTAAGTAGTTTTTTTTTTTTAATGTGACTCAGGGTGTCATAAGAAAAGGGAGATCATAATAAAAAATATTAAAATTTTTTTTCCTGAGATCATTTATTTGCTGCACTAAGTAGGCAATAATTTGTAGATAACTTTTTGATATATTCTTACCCAGCATTTTTTAAAAGCTTATTTATTTTTACAAAGAACCTCTTACATTTGACAAATAAACATTATCTGAAATAAAAAAATGTAGATTGAATAAAAGAACCAAACACTTAACACCTGCAAATAAAGTGCAGCTTATAGCAAAATACTATTGATTGTTTCGGAAGCAGAAAGCAAGTTTAAATACAATTTGTTTAATTACAACAAAAAATGCAGTTTTATGAAGTAATATAGTTTGTCTTCACAGAGGATTTTATGCATTGCGTTGTAGTAAGTAAAATCCCATCACACTTACATAAATTTGTTCAATTACCAGAACGGCTAAAAGAAAAAAAATCAATTTAGGTTGAAAAACAACAGAAATTAGATTACCTTGGTTTGTAGGAACTTGCCAGGCATGTCTACATTGCTTAATAATATCAAAAGTTACCATGCTCACAGTGTAAGGATGTTGGTGCCTGTTTTAATATCCATACAGTTGTTTGCTTGGTGACTTGTGTTAGATGAAGAGTTTTTTCTTTTTGCTTTTCATTTTTGTTTTGATTTTATGAAAGCTATTGCAAGACATACAAGAAACTATTTCCACTGGCATATTCTCATTTATTTTAGAGGTTTGTTTTTAAGTAGTTGCTTTTCCATATTTCTTGGATTTGTAATCAGTTGATATTTTTAGATGAGTGAAATATCAGGTGTAATTTTAAAAATCAAAAGAAATCTAGTCCATTATAAGATATAAATAGGTTATTAGTAACCAGAATACTTTTTGGAGATCGTTATTACTGATGGTAGAATTACACTGAATTCGAAATCCCAGATTCTGGTAGCAATAAAGTAGCATGGGATTCATTGTAGCGGATAGCTGGGCACCTGTTTTACTACCACCTTGATTAATTCTGGCACCCAGATTTACCGAAGTGCAGTAACAAGCACAACCGCTACTCAAAGCCACTCGGCTGTTTTTAGGTCATGAAGTCAACTTCCTGGAATTTCTGGGGAAAACAGTTGAAAGGGGAGGACAAATGTCACTTTAAATAGAGATGTTTAAATCAGATTTCTGCCTGAGGGTAAAATTTAGGTCTGTTTTAGCCCGGATGTAATGTCTCCCTCTACAGAGCACAGCATTAATCACGACCTGACAAGAAAACGTATGCTGAGCAAAACGGGGCCCCTGTTGGTTTTGTCATTGATTTTTTTCCAATCTGTGAGGGGGACATTATAATCATTATAATTCAAACACAGGGATTATGCCTTAATCTTTGAATTTCGCTGTTGAAATTCTTTGTCTTAAAAGAAGTATATTTAAGGCTGAAATGTCTTTGGAGGACTTTATTGGGGATAGATTTAGTACCCTAATAAAAACAGAAATATACGGTTAAAAATTGGGCTGGTTAAGCAGATGGTAACTTCCTAAAATATGTGACCAAGTCTTAAGTCTGTTTTAAAATTCGTTAAGTAACATTCAAAAAAAAAGTTTTTTTAATCTGATAGTTCATTTTTTATCTCCATTTCTTGTTTTCTATTAGTTCTTGGCTGTGACAGATGGGAGAAGTTGATGGTTAATTTTAGATTTAGCATCAATTCAAGCACATATTAATTTGTTAGAACAAATTCATATACAATCCTTTTTTTCTGAATGAAAACAAAAATCTTCAGCCACATACTAGTGAAGAAGGATGCACCATGAGGTTCCTAATAAAAACGGGCTAAGTTTTGCTCTTTTCAGTTATTAGATAATACTCGATAACCCCTTTCTTGGTCACATGTATGTACATACATGAACACACAATTTATATTCTGTTCCTTTGTTTATCAATACATGTTGTTAGTTATTGGCAAAAAACTAGGAAGTTTAAAATGTAAAATACATATGATTAAGGTATTTCTTTTTAAACTGATTTTGAAAATGGTATGACATAAATATCTGTTTTGCTGTCAAATCTATCCCTGCTTGTGGACTGAGAAATGCTTCTACTATCCACACTTTGCCTCCTTTTGTAGGTTATTTTACATCAGTCCACACCTCAAACTAGTTATTGCTCTGGATTTAGATGACAGAATAATCTAACCTCAATTACTGTCAAAAATGGCACTTGACTGCTGGGGTGGGCTAGGTGACCTTGCTTTTGACTAATGCTTTCTCTTGAAGATGTTACTATCATCTTCAAGAGATGTGAGCAAAAGAGAATTTTGTTTTCTCTATAAAGTAAATTCTAATTCTAATGACTTATTTGTAACATTATAAGTACCATGGCAGCAGTTCTCTGTAAGGGGTAAACGGTTACAAGATTTTAGATAAAGTGACTAGTTGATAGCAATATTTCTGTTTTATGGAAACTGCATTTACTTAATCAGTTTTCAACTTCAGTTTACATAAAAAATAATCACGTTGAAAATGAGTTTCCCTGTGTCTTTACTTTGAAGCAAAGTATTTCTACGTGGAATTATTACTCCTTTATTAAACTGGTACTATCCGCACAGAAATTTTATTCCTCTGCATTAAAAGCCTACCATTTTATTGTGTTTGTTACTGTGGTTATTGATTAGAAATTACAGAACATGTTTCTTATGTATCATTTTCTTCACTTATCTTGGTGTTCTTAATGTCAGGATGCTTATGGTATATTTTAGTTCTTACAATTCCTGACTCCTGTGGTTAAAGTCTGAGACATTTTGGAAAACATTAATTTTGATGACATTGTATGCATATGCATTTATGTTCTAGTCAATGTACATATTTTCTTGGTTTGATGAAAGCCTAATGTGTTAAATGACAAGATACACTGAAGATTCATGTACTGAAGTTATTATGTATCTTGCTTTACATTTTTAAAGAAATGAGCATAATTCTAAAACACTTTGCCTCATATGAGTTAACAAATAAAAATTACACTAAAATTAATAATGTCCTAGATAGTTCCACTTTTACTAAGGACATTTAACTTTTTTGCACCTTTCAGAGTTCTCTCTGTCACAAACAAGATAATGTTTGAATGTTAGATGCTTCCTCTTGATAGCTCAATAGATGAATAATAGGAATATTCACCCACTTTGCTTTTTCTGCTGCAGGTGCTATGATACCCATAGCCTTCACAGAAATGACTTTTCATATTGTTACTGGTTTTAAACTAGCTCTACAACCTGAATATCTAAAAATACACATGAAACAAAATTTGATTACTTTCCCTTAAGCAGAAAACCCCACAGAAGACACTGCTGATTTGCTCTTGCTTTTCTTCTTACCTTATTTGTTTCATTAGGAAAAGATGTAACTGATCTCAGTATTATATTTCTGTATCTTTTAGCATACCTTATAATTTTCATTTGTTCAATAAGAACCTTAGTTTTAAAGAAATCACTCTTTATAAGCCTGTCAGTTCATTTCTAGGTAAGAGTCAGACTGGCTTTGCTTCAAATTTCCAGTCAGTATTTACATGTTATAAAGGTGATGTTATGTATGATAGAACGGAGACATTTTAAGGAAGAGGGGCATCAACATTCTCGAGCAACACATTTTTTGTAACACGTTGCCCCCGAGAGTTAGATATTTCTTAACTTTCTGTTTCTTACTTCCTTGGCAGAGATGCATCACATCATATCTCTGTATACTTGTGGAAAGGAATATGGCAGAAGAACACATTGTGTAAACAGAAATCTAAAACAAATCCTAAAAACATTACAGAAGGGTAAAGAGCATTTTGCGACCTAGATTAGTTTTCCTTTTTTTTTTTTTGTATTGAAATGAAAATAGAATTTTCATATATAAATACTCTCCAGGTCTAAATTTTAGATTTATTCAGAATAAGAAGGAAATATAGTTATCACTGCATTAATTTAAAATTGATCTTTTATCTTTCATTTCAAATTGGTCTTAAGATGCTACCCTTGTTTACTTGGTGTTCAGAAAATGAATCAGATAAGTGGGCTGGACAGCTTTTTTTGTGGGTGGTCTATCATCTCAGGCTGGTGCTGTGTAAGCAAGGTAATGTTTTCTTTTTCTTTGAAATGCACTTTATGTGTAGGTCTTGGGTGACTTTGTGAAAAGTTTGTGTATCCTGCCTACTCAAGATGCTGTCTTAACCAGGATGGAGGATAAGAATAATAATATTGAACCACAGATTTTCAAGAGCAATTATTTTGAATAGGTAATTGGTAAGGAAGGGAGAAAAATGCTGGATAGTAGAGTAGTATTTCTATAAAATGGTGACCTGCATTTTTACTAAGGCAACTGCCTATATGTTTCAGATACTTTTGCTAACTCTTGTTATTACCTGCAGAGGGAGCTTTTATATGTGATAAAATAATGAAAGCAATATAAATTGACAGTTTCCTTTTGAAAGTTATATTTTATTTAATTTTTTTTCTGGTCTCTAAGTACAATAAAATATTTTTTATTTTTGTTTGAACAAATGAAGGCATTTTGAGATGAGCCAAATTACAGTGCAATTTAATGTACTAAATGCCTTGTTTATCATTTCCTTTATTCACAGATTACAAATGTGTCTTTTTATATTTTCAGCTAAAAATACCTTAAAATATAATAAAGCTATCAGATCCATTTTGAGATTTTAATTTTTTATTTATGATTAAAGCTCAGAGAGAATGACTGCAGAACTGTCTGTTGTTTAAATATATAGTAGTTATTACAAGAGAGATCCCAGCTTTTTAGGTAATTTTTCAGATATGTAACATACTATTAAATGACAACTAAACATATTGCAGTGTGTTACATTTCTCTACATTTAAATAATAGACCAAATTAGATATCTTGAGTTGCATATATGCTTTTCTAAACACAAAAATGATTGCTTTGGATTGATGACTTTCACTTGCAATAGTGGACATTAGTGCAATGACTCTAAAACACAGTAACTACTAATAAGGACCTACTATTACATGATTTAGAAAACTGCTGACCAATTTGGGGAAAAAAAAATGAATGCAGGCAAAATAACTGTACTTGACTGAAACCTGAATTCTGTTTATGACTCTGTGCCAGCCGAATTTCTAAGGAATTGTAAGCCAGATACTTAGAAGTACTTAAGAGTTTTTCATTCAGGTGTTTAGGTAAACAGGATGATGAGCTTTTAGGAGCATTTGGATTTTTTTTTATTGGGCAGAATTTTTCATACTGCCTTCATATCCTTATTTCTGCCAGGAAATTTAATGATAGGATATTACATTAAATCTTATTAAAAATCAATTCTAGTCTTTTCATTTTCCAATTTTGGTATAATAACATTATTTCAGAATTTTCTTGTTGGTTGGTAAAAAATAGAAAGGTTATCCACTATACATCTTTGGGAATAGATGTAATAGTTCATTTCTCTTATTTTACCAAGTAATGATATGACAAAAATACTTATTTTGCATTTTAAAAAGCTTTGTTTCTTAATGAAATTTCTTGTTTTGGATTTATTATTTTAGTAGCCAACCTTTACTAATGTGAAAAATCAGGTTGTTACTGTGACATAGAATGATCCTCCAAGTAAGGAAACTTGTTTAATAAAGAGATTTATGGTACTGGCATAAGTATTATTCTCTCAGCATCGCCCTGTATTATCTTAACAAGTATGTGCCACATTTATGCAGAGCATTTTTATAACGGAGTAAGAATATTAGCAACAGCAATTATATTTCAATAGGATTAAGATGGTATGCTTTACGAAAGTATACAAATGCTTCTCTTCCATAGAATTATTGATAGATGCCCTTTACAGTCAAATTTATGTCATTTTCTTAAATAATATGATAAAAAGATACTTCTTATCATAGTTGGTTTTTAATAGGCACTGCAAAATGCGATCTGGTGTTATAGTTCATTATCCTTTTCTCTCTAATACTGCAACCCCCTTCACAGTGAGGTAAGGGTTACTGGAGAATTCTTTCCAGGAAAATGGTTATGTGAGATATGGTAACTGTCACAGAGTCCATAACTTCTGTGAGGTTATTGGAAAGGCGCAGCTAGGGTAAGTTCTACTCGTTTTGTCTTAAATTTGAAGGTAGACTAAGTGATTTTTAGAATAGTGTAATCTGAATTCATTGAAAAGAAATTGTATTGAAAAGTTAAATAAATTAATTTTTCTCATAAAAGTATTATTGGTATTTTATTAGGGATGCTTATGAAAAGGAAATTAATTGGTAACTGCTTTTCAGTTTAAAGTAACCACGATGTTCTTGGTAAATTATCAAAGAAAATTTTATCAAATGTTCTTGAATTATAATAAAAAAGTATATGAATTTATGACAAAACATTCTCTACTCCTTTGTATATTTATTATTTAAGCATAAATGTGTTTGTATTAATTGTTCTTGCATCTACTTGAGCAGACTCGTTTTTAAAACAATAAGCTATATTATGAATGGAGAGAATAATTATGAAGAATGTTCACCAAGTAACAGTAATAAGTGTTAAGAGGATAGATTTGAAATAATATTTTAAATATAAATTTTATAAGAATGGGAGCCAAATATTTGAACATGGTAAGCATTTTAAATGTAAGTTAACAAAGAATATGGTAAACTCTAAATAAGATTTGAAAATGTACGTATAAGTATATGAAGAGGCTAGAATGCAAAACTATAAGCCTGCATCTTTTAATAACTGTATTGGAAAAAATTATTTTAAATTGCCCTTGTTATTCCCAGGACTTAGAAATTAATATTTTTATTTTAGAATAAAAATAAACAACATTATTGTCTTTTTGCCTGTTTCAAAGGTATTTCTTTTGCATATTTAATAGATTTTCTCAAATTGAAATCTATCAAAGGTATGAAAAGAATACTTTTTGTTATCAACACTTTATGTAGTAGATTTTGTGGTGTTCACATAATGTTGCAAATACAAAGATACATTAAAGAGAAAATGTTAACATCTTAGAATATCAAATTTGTTATTTTAAAATGAGAAAAAATTATAAAACTTTATACATTTTCTTCAGAACTTTAAATACAATAGCATTACTTTTGTATAAAAATAAATACAACATCTAGGGAAACACCTAAAATTTAGAACAAAAATACTGATGCTTTCTACTCATGGGTAACTTTGTTTCTAATATTTGTGTGTTACACATTTTAATAGGAATATGATTGCTAAAACTACCTTTTTTTGAGATGCATGTTTAAGAAGGGAAAAATCCCATTAGTTAAAGTTATTTAATCACAGTTTTTATGTCACAGTTTAAAAGATTCATTAGTTTTTAGTGCTCTTTAAATCAATTGTTGATTCAAAAGGCATTGTTATTCTGACCAAATAAAGTCAAAGGAGAAAGGTAGTTGTTAATACTCATGTTAGAGGGCTTAACTAAAAAGTTAGCTATGTTCAAGGAAAAGACTTAGCCAACATTTTACTATTTGACAGAGCATCATTCTGTGTTATCTCTTAGTAGTAGTTAGTGGTCCACAATAGCTTTGGCTAATGCAGCAAAACCTGTACTTTTGAAAGTATTTGAATTTCACCTCAAGAAAATCTTTATCTCTTTGCTGTATGAGATTCAGATAACAGATACAAAACAGTAAGGTATTCAAGAATACATTCCAAAAGCACTTTTCTATCATTGTATTCTCTATAAGAATTCAGGGTGTATTCTCATCAGAGTCCTTATTAGGATTATAAGTACTTGAAATATCTTATGGAATTATGGTGACAATTTGTACAAACAGGGTGACTTAAAATTATAATGATCTTGATGCTCAAACATAACCTTTATACTTTACCTCTTTTAATATTGTAGTCACTCCCTCATACCTCCTATGTGTTTTTTTTACTAATTTTCTTGTACTGTGTTACTAATAAGAAGTACCCAAGTCCTCTGACATTTTAGCCTGGAAATCTGTCATTGGTTTCTTAAAATGAGAATAGATTTAAAACAATGATTACAGTGATTATTCAGTTAATATTACATGATTTAAACATCCAATAATGAAGCATAAGTATCTTAGAATTCACATTTTCTGGAGTTGCATTTCTCAAACACATTTGGGATTGATTTTTAATAAGTTTAAGAGTATTTTCAAAAAATTAGGGAATTAAGAATGATCTCTTAGAACAATACTAAATTGAATATCTTGTAGGATAATCATCACTTAAGTATTTTAAAAATATTGAGAAACTTGTAGATTACATACACTAATGACCTCATTCTCTTTAGTGCTTCTTAATTCTGTGAAAATCAAGGGGAGCATATCAGGGTTGCAGTTAATTCACCACAATGTTAACTTTTAATTGAAAATAAAAATATAACTTTGATATGTTAGCTTATTTTATTAAAGTTGATTTTATCTATTTTTAAAGAATAAATCGCTATAATCTCTTATGTATGTAAAAAATTCATGTTATCAGATGTTTATACAATTGATGATATTACTAGACATTTTTGCACTGTTCTTAAGATGACCTTTTCAGTGTTTTGCATATTGCTTCAATACTTTTAATATTTCCTCTTATAGAATATTTTCTTCAGACGTTTTAATAGTTTGATATTATTTTCTGAATTGATGGTTGAGGTCCTTTTCCTTTTTTAAAAAACATTTTTCACTACTCATCACGTAAAACTATTTGACCTACCAAAGAGAACCAGGATATACATTTAGTAATTAGTACAATGTATAGCTTTTTTATTTAATGTGGAATTATCATATGGTGATGTTCTTTGGAGTGTTTTCATGTGGCTTAATGTATATTTAAGCCCTCCATAGTTAAAAAGGTATTTACTGTACCTTCATGTTTGACATTATTCAACTCTTTTAAAAGATTGTTTTAATGTTTTGTTGGATTATCATTTATTATAACATACAAGTGATCTTTTAATGCTTCCCTACTTTTATGCAATCTAGAAAATAAAACTTTATTACATGTGCTTTACCAAGTACTTAAGAAGCTTCAGTATTCAGTATTGCCAAGCACTTATTAAAGCTTCAACATTTTCTTCTATTATTTTGTTAATGGTCTTTTATGAATGTTTAATTCTTAATTTTGGGGGGCTTTTGTTTTTCTAAAAAATATATTTAGGGGATACAAGCACAAGCACAGATTTTTTTACATGCATGTATTTGATAGTAGTGTATATGTCGTCCAAATATGAACATTATACCCGCTAAGTAATTTTGGCCCTCACACTTCTCCCACACTCCTCCTACCTTTTGTAGTCTCCAGTGTCTGTTTTTCTGTTCTGTATGTCCAAGTATTCTTCATCATTGCAGCATACAATCAAAATTGGTAAAATTTAAATGTCAAATTCTGGTCAAATTTTTTTGAAATGATTGCATAGAAACAGCTTTAAAGGTGGGTCTTCCATTCCATTTTTCAGGGGGGAGGTAAGATTTATGAGTAGATTGAAAAATATAAAAATTCAGTGGAAATCAGAAACTAAGTCTTATCTTTAGTAGCTTCCTTTCTATGAATTTGAGTTTTATTGAGTCTTCATCAGCACAACAGATCATGAATTTGGTAATAAATCTAGAACAGTGCAGCTTTTGGTTAGCATATATAAATAATAACAGTTTTTTAAAAAATTGAAAATTGTTCTCAATTCTGAAGATAAAAATGATAAATTTGTCTTTACAAATATAGTACAAATATCTAATTATGTATTTGGCTGTTTAGCTGAAAGGCGGATGTTTCAGTCCTTGTAATTCAGGACTATATTAATCTAATATTCCTTTAATCAACATTTTATTTGTAGGGTTTAATAAAGATCATAAAGTTAAATTTGAGTGAGTAAAATCTTGATTTTTGGCAGCCTTGTTACCATTCTGTGTTGTGCATTTATAGTTTTCCCAAGGCCACAAGATACTACAAAGCCAGAATGATTCAATCTTTACCTTTATCTACCTCTCACTCCCAGTTTATTATTTTATTAAGATGCACAGCACTAGGGAATTCTTGCTATGTGAGTGATTTTTTTGGCCAGGTGCAGTATCTCATGCTTGTAATTCCAGCGCTTTAGAGGATGAAGTGGTAGGATAACTTGACGCCACAAGTTTGAGACCAGCCTGGGCAACATAGCAAGAAGACCCGTTTCTACCAAAAAAAAAAAAAAATAGCCAGTGGGGTGGTGCACACCTGTAGTGCCTATAGTCCCAGTCACTCAGGAGGCTGAAGTGGGAGGATTGCTTGAGCCCAGGAGTACGAGGCTGCAGTGAGCTTGCTACTACATTCTAGCCTGGGCAACAGACTTTAAGAAAAAGAAGAATCCTTTGAGAGTCCAATTAAAATAAAAATCACAATCAAATTATCCTTAGGAAAATCGGATATTTCATATCTGGGTACAATCTCTTAAAGTATGTTATACTTGTGTAGTTCAGTGCAGCTATTTCCTTATAGGTAAGGGCTTGTATTTAATAATTCACAGTGTTTATAATGTCTTGGATTTTACATTCAAGATGTTATTTTTGGTTTCCTACAATGCCACAGAGGTTATTGTGGCAGCACATGTGGTTTTAAAAATTTGGCATAACTTCTGGTGCTGAGTTTGCCAAAATTACCAGACCAAAAATACACATTTGCTTACATTGGTCTTAAAGGCTGTATTTTGAAATGCTGACTGTATTTTATCCTTTCCAAGAATGATTCCACTTTATAAGCATATTACATTTACCTTAACATTACTTCAGGGCTTTAATTCTGTTCATTTTGTTTAGATCAACAGTCATTTATTAAGGCCATGCCTAGAAAACTATACTTTTATGCAAGGACTATTCTCATTAGGTTCATGAGAGAAATAGATATTTGCACAGATAATTATAAAAGGCATACTATAATATGCCAAAATGAAGTGCAGAGAGAAGGTTGTAAAAATATAGGGTAGGTAGAGTAAATTCAAAATGAATGATAGGGAAAAGGAGACACCATTTATTTAGACCTGAAGGCAGAGGAGGATTGCAAGATATGGTCTTTTTTTGAGGAGAGAAGTACAGATGTAAAGTCACAGGAAAACAAAGATAAAAATGTGTAGTGCCTTAGGGGGAATGTGAAATGCATAGAAAGTAGGAGATGAAACTGGTATGTTAGTTTGGGACATGATTATGAACAGCCTGCTCTGTTAAGATTCTCTTGTGGGCCATAAAATGTTGACATTTTCAATTGAGAACATGTTATACTTATTTGGTAGCGTTCAAGGTGGTGAAGCCAGTGAATTAGATTGGGGAACTAATGAAGTAAATAGAAACTTAATTAGACACTGTGGACTACAGTCCTTGGTGAGAGGC
Source organism: Callithrix jacchus (assembly GCF_049354715.1). Taxonomy (NCBI): domain Eukaryota; kingdom Metazoa; phylum Chordata; class Mammalia; order Primates; family Cebidae; genus Callithrix; species Callithrix jacchus. Next base: position 119,012,095 of record NC_133508.1, read on the forward strand.
TATGGCAATAGAGAGATATGAGAAGTTTTGTAATGGTGGGATAGAATTTGGCATTTGATGGAATGTGAGGTAGAGGAGGAACTAAGAATCAAAGCCTAGAACCAAGTTTCTGGCCGAGTCTTGTGTATCCATTAGCCTGCCTGAGAGGAAGGAAGAAGGAATGAGCCCATTTTTCTGATGATACTTTGAGATTCATGTGTTAAAAGTCCAAAGAGTATGAGCTGCTGAGAAAATTGATGCTTTAAGTTGATATGTATATTCTAAAATGTGGTATTTGTAAAAAAAAATACAATTTTTCTTTCTTATAAAAGTTTTAAAATGTTCAAGTGTATACCTGTATAAGTTTTAAGTGATACTTAGGAGATCTAGGTTTTTGGTTTATTTGTATTTGAGATGAGATTTCTACTAGGTAATCAAGACTGTATAAAAGTCAGCTATTATAATTTGGTTAGACATCTTTATTTTGCTAAAGAATACTTTTGTCATTATTAGACCTGTTGAGATATTCTTCATAGTTCAGGGCCATTTTAGTAACATTCTTAACAGCTCTTTAAACAAGTAATTTGATACTCTTTGGTTTCCTTAGATACCAGCCTGCCCCTTTTCAGAAAGCTTAGGGAAATCTATTTCCTTGAAGATTTAAAAAAATTTATTGCAATTTATCTTCACTGCAGCTTTCTCTTTTGTTACCATGAACTTCTAATATTATATATTTATTTTATTGGTACGTGGGGAAATTTCCCTGCTTCATCTTGTTCTTTAAAAGAGTAACAATAATTTCCCCAATAGCTTTTCAGCTCTTCACACCCAGCAATAGTTTTTGTTTTATAGCTGATCCTTTGTGTCATGTTAATTATGGGTGCCAATCCTGAAAAACAACCCAAAGCATCTATCAGCACCTATCCATCAGTGATTAACTTAAGAGTAGGCTCTCAGTATATTTTTTTGAATAAATGGTTATCATCGATGATAATGAAGATCACAATAAATTTTTTGGAACCTAACCAGCTATAGATTCCTTGCATGGATATAAGAATGATAAAAGTTATAATTAAAGTGTTATAATACTGATTTGTCTGCCCTAATCCAAAAGTATTCTTGCTTCCATATAATAGAGAAAATTTTTATGATGCAGTTACAGTGCTTAATAAAGCTTCATACATGGAAAGCTCTCAGTAAATGCTTATTATTGTCATTATTGTTGTAAGTTAAATCTGAATAAGTGGCCCATGTCTTTTGGCATCCATTTTCACTCTTCAGATTTTTTTTCTCTCATTTTTTTGGGGGGAAGATTCTTTTTCAGTACTGCTCAAGATTTTCTATGTTTTTAATTACAGAATTTTTTGTTATTGTTGCTGCCTAGATGATAAATTGTGATTGAGCTGTTTTTTTAAAAATCAAAATTGATGTTCTGATATTGAAAACAGGAAGTGTCGATGTTGATCTGTCTATATGAAAAGAAATCAGTACTTTTTGCTTACACATTTACTGGGCAATTATGTAAAAAAGATTAATAGTTTTTGTTTTGTTTTTTTGCTTTACTTTTATATTCTGACGCCTGACCAACTAACTACACAGAAAACATCGAAGTAGGAATCTTTCTTGTAGTTCTCCGTGGTCTAAAATCCCTGCCCCCAAATCATCCCAAGCATTAGGACCCGCCCATGTATTAACAGGTTTAAAAGGAAGTCAGTTGAGGATCCTTGTCAGAACTGTCCTGGTGTGTGATGGCTTGCTTCTTTTTTATGAAAGGATCAGTCATGCCGAAGACATAGCTATGCATAAGGTAATCAGCATGAAATAAAGGGAAGTTAATTAAATATGGTTGTCGATACTGTAGTTGTGAATTTTATTTAACTAGTTAAGGAAACTAAAAATATGACATCCTAAAAGAGACATTTTTAATGTTTATAAGACAAAATATGTAAAGAAAGTTTTGACAATTTTTTTAAGAAATCCATGAAACTGTTATCAGGCTGTGTAAACATCTAGTTACTTAGCAACCTAAGTGAAGCAATAGCATTTAATATTTTGTATACATTTTTAGCAAAGGTGGCCCAAATTTTTAGCATTAGCAACATTTTCTGATATGCAGGGATAGTGGATAATTACATGTTACAGGTGAATTATGTTTATATTTTAATGGCAAAATGACAGTTGTTTGGCAGGGTAGGGGTGTGCTGGTTTTCTGCCTTCCAAAATGTCTTCTGGCGACTTATATTAAAATCTGATTAAAATATCATTGTGTTTTTGCATTCATAGCAGAAGACTACCATAAATTGCATTATATGAAACTGAATAATAACTATTGTCTAATTTAAAGTGGAAATAAATTCTAAATTCTTACATTCAAGCTGTAGGGTTTCAAGATTTTAATTTAGTGAAATGCCAGAACAATTTCTTTTATTTAGTTTGTGGAGTATTACATGAGAAGTGCATCTTACCAAACAAATATATATTATACTATTTACACAGTCTAATTATTAAAGCATATTAAATTTCACAGTTAGTATAATATGCAGATCTATCTTTCTGTAAATGAGTTGCTTAGATTTATTGTCAGTATTGTCTGATTTGTAAAGTCCTTTTAAGTTGCATATGCTGATCTGAGGAATAGTGGAAAGTTAGGATTTCAAAGTTGCCAGGTTTTTTCAGTAACCTCTGTAAATCAGCAACACTAAAAAGAAATAATCTACAATGCTGTGTATATTATAGGCACTATCAGATCCTTTGTGTGTGTGTGTGTGCAAAGTATGGCTGAAGTTTAATTCCCGGTGTGGAATTTACTGGTTTTTCATACAGAGGTGAGTGAGTTAGCCCACAATTGGCTGTTGAACTGGAGTGCTGTTGTCTGTTTTGCAATTTTGGAGAAGAAAAAAAAAATGTGGATTTATTTTGTTACATTCTTTGTTTTGAAAGGTGATAAAAGAAGAAAATCACTATTAATAGGATATTGCTGGGGAACAATGTTTTCTCAAGTTCAAAATATTGCCAGGGAAATGTGTGGATGTGGAGGGCTACCTTGTCAAAAAATTGTGTAAGAAAAATTGTCTGATATTTTTAGCATACTTTGAAAATGTCCAATTTGTACATTTTATAATCCCTGGGTTTTATTTTTAATTTTATTTATTTTTACTTTTTTTTTTAATATGGAGTCTTGCTCTGTCATCGAGGCTGTAGTGCAGTGGCACAGTCATAGCTCCCTGCAGCCTCAGACTCCTAGGCTCAAGCTGCCCTCCTGCCTCACAATCTCAAGTATCTAGGGCTGTAGGCTTGCGCCACCACACTTGCTAACCCAGTTTTTATTTAAAAGCAAAATTATCAAGTATATTTAGTATAAATAGTTTCATTTAATTTCAGATTTTAAAATAAGTGTGAAATTATTATAAATTGTTTTTGTAGATACTATTAAATTTCTAAGTATTTTAAAGACAACTTCATGGAGGATTTACTCTACTGGAGTTTGGGCCTGAGTTGCAGCTTTTGTTTCCGCAGTAATGATGGACCGTTCTATTTCTTCATTTTTATAATGAGGAGACTGATTTTAAAAACACTTTCTTGAGGGGTTTGATGATGAAAATGATAAGATACTGTATGTCACACAGTGTTAAATTAAACTTTTGGAAGAAATAGTCATTTTGTTTTCTGCCTTATAAATTGTCACTCTTTAATGTTCAATTAAGAATTTAAAACATAGTCCTGCATAGAGAAAAACCTTGAAAATCTCTATTTAGGAGGTCTCTGAGTGAGTTTCCAGTTCTTAAAAAAAATTTCAACTTTCTTATACCAACGAGCAAAGATGAAAGTTTCCAGTTTTAAAAAATTCTATTTCATACATGGGTTTCTGAATTCCAAATACTTTTCTTTATCCTTTCAGCTATTCATATTACTTGCCATAATTCAGTTCCCTCTCTCCCTGCCTCCCTGCCTCCCTCTCTTCCTCCCTCTCTCCCTCCCTCTCTCTCTCTGTCTTTCTTCCTCCTTTCCTCCTCCATTCATCCCTTTCTCCTATGTTTCTTATTGTCAAAACATTTATCATATGCTAGCTCTTTGCCAGGTGTTATGCATGGGTATACTCACTGGTAAGGTAACACTCACTGTGACGCGAAAGCCATGAGTTCTGTGTTCAGTTAGCTTACCATCTTTTGAAAATGATATTTCAGATACTTTGTGACAGAGATGAGCACTCTGTACTGTGGACAGAAATGGCACTGTACCCCTGATATGTGGTGGGAGTTTAGGGAAGCAGTCAGTTAGATAGTCAACAGATGGACCCAAACTGAGTCTTGGAAAAGGAATAGCAGTTAGCCAAGACACTAGTGGCAGAGGAGAGATTCCAGGCAGAAGGAATAGTATAACTCTACCAAGAAGGGTATAGAAGTGAGAGTAAGCTTCTATGACCCAAGAACATAAAAACAAATTAAATAACATTTAAAAAAGAAAACCGGGAAGTAAACAAAGGATGGTCATTCTCAAGTTTAGATATATTCGCCAAAAAAGAAATCTGTCAAAAATTTAAATATTTTCCAGAAAGTTTGTTAGTATATTTGATATATTTATTAATCACCAGGATATTGTGCTAGTCATCAAAATCACAATTAAAATGATAAGCAAAAGTCATCCTCCATAAGGAACACTTACTCTCTTCATTATATTAAGTAAATTGTGACATTATATGTGCACTTGTCTTATTTCTGTATCTTCTGAATCGCTGTATTGCTTGCAGTGCCAGCCTCAGTGCCTTGAACAAAGTATGTACCCAAGAAATGTTTTAGGCTCGGTTCGAAGAGATTTTTTGAAGCAAGATAAACATAGTAAATTTCAAATCCTGCACGATCTGCAAATGTACCCCACAACTTTAAGTATAATAAAAATAAAATGCAAAAAGAAAATGTCTACAAAAGACTAGGCAAGGTCTTTTCTCTCTGTTGCCCAGGCTGGAGTCAGCCTCCCGGGTAGCTGGATCTGCAAGCATGCACCACCAAGCCAAGCTATTATTTGTATTTTTTTGTAGAGTCAGGGTTTTACTATGTTTCTCAGACTGGCCTCTAATGTCTGGGCTCAACCTATCCACCTGCCTCCCAAAGTGTTAGGGTTACAGGAGTGAGCCACAGCACCTGGGCTGTACCACATTTTCTTTTTTTCTTTTTTAAATTTATTTATAGATAAGGTCTTTCTGTTGGCCAGGCTGGAGTGCAGTGGCCTGATTATAGTTCACTGTAGCCTGGAACTCCTGGGTTCAGGCAATCCTTCCACCTCAGCTTCCTGAGTAGCTGGAGCTACAGCACATATCATTGTGCCTGGCTAATTTTTTAATTTTTTGTAGAGATGGAGGTGTCCCTTTATTGCCCAGGCTGGACTTGAACTCCTGGGCTCAAGCCATTCTCCTGCCCTTGCCCCCTCAAAGTGCTGGGATTTATAGGCATGAACCACTGTGCCTCTGTGCCTAGCTGCAAAAGACATTTTAAAGCTAACTTAAAAACTTAATTGAAGAGGACTCAGGATAACTCAATAGCAACTACTGTACAAATGATAACAGGTAATGGCGGTAAGAATCTAGAGAGGAGGGCCGGGCGCGGTGGCTCAAGCCTGTAATCCCAGCACTTTGGGAGGCCAAGGCGGGTGGATCACAAGGTCAAGAGATCGAGACCATCTTGTTCAACATGGTAAAACCCCGTCTCTACTAAAGATACAAAAAATTAGCTGGGCATGGTGGCACGTGCCTGTAATCCCAGCTACTCAGGAGGCTGAGGCAGGAGAATTGCCTGAACCCAGGAGGTTGCGGTGAGCCGAGATCGCGCCATTGCACTCTAGCCTGGGTAACAAGAGTGAAACTCGGTCTCAAAAAAAAAAAAAAAGAATCTAGAGAGGAAGAGGTTTTTTTCAGTTTGAGGCAGTAAGGTTGACTTTATGGCACAGGTGGTTGTTAAATTGTATCGTTTATTTTGAAGTTTATTAGGTGGAGAAGAGAGAGATACTTTATGTGAATAAAAAATCTTGAGTGAAAGTCAGTTTCAGAGGTATATTTAGAAATACTGAGCAAGTAAGTTTGACAGGAACAGAGGGCTGAATTAAATATTTTTGAAATTTTATCTGTTTGGGATCTATTTCTAGTTTAGCTTTTTAATTCTCCTCTTTCTTTCTGTGTCTTTTAGGTTTTCAGTCACCATTCCCCTTTGATTCCAGGCCCCCAGTTGCAACTTTCCTGTTGTTCAAATAGATGCAATAGGGCTGGGCATAGTGGCTCATGCCTGTAATACCAGCAGTTTGGGAGGCCAACGCAGGAGGATAACTTGAGATCAGGAGTTCAAGACAAGCCTAGACAACTTAGAGTCCTGTTTCTATGAAATACTAAAAATAAAAAATACATTAATAAATAAAAATTATTTTTTGTAGTGGGTATGTCTGTGGTCCGCACTCAGGAGGCTGATGTGGGAGGATTGCTTGAGTTTAAGAGTTTAAAGTATGATCATGAGCTGTTGAACTGTGATCATGCCACTTCACTCTAGCTGAGCAACAGAGCAAGACACTGTCTCTAAAACAAAAACAAAAACTAGATTTGTTGTGCCAAGTTAGGGTGAAATAATATATCTACTTTTGGAGAAATTTTAAAAACGTTTGTTAGATCAACCTTTATCAGATCACAACCGCAAGTGTGTTCTTACATATAAAATTATTTTTAGAATTTGTTTCAGTTGTACACATTTTTATGGTTTAGAGTGAAATTAGGGAGATTACTGGAGGCTGGCAGGATGGAGGGAGGGTGAGAAATCAGCTTTGAGATTTTTGCAGATGTTCAGAAAGAAAAATGTTAGAACGGAGGGATTGAAAGCAATGGGAAGAGGATTAAGATATTTCAGGGTAAGAATCAATAGAACAGTGAATGTGTACCACTTTAAAATGAAGTAACTTTTGTATTGACAGAGCTGTATTTTACCCAGACTTAAGATGAATAATGCTCTAGAGGATTTTTGGTTTTAAAAACTACTCAAGACTGGGCTAATTTTGTCTGTGTGTGTATCCATGCACACATGTACATATATATATTTAGTGAGCTTGGCATAAAGAAAATCCGTTATTTCATAGTAGATGTGATTTTTTTCTTTTACCATTTCACACTAATGTATTTCTTTGTTATTGTAAGTTAGCAATTGAAGGATATATGTATAATTCATGCTAAATTAGTATATTGGTCTAGAAGGTTTTTCAGGAGACTAATAATGGAGTAGAGGCTTCTTTAATACATATGACTATATAAAACATTGTTAATGTTAACAGATGTTGCACTTTAATCCCTCAGAATGATTGTTTGGTACCAGCAGGGGATTTATTAAGCCTGGATTGTGTGAAATTGTGTGTGCATAAGCTGCAACTTAGATTGTAAAAACGCTGTTGAAAACTTAAAAAGTTTTAGCTATAATTTGGCAGAGAAGTATTAACTGTGCTAAAAGAAGTATGTGTGTATGGTTGGTCCGTGTGCCTTAACCTTTTTATCATTTGTCTTCTTGTATTAATGTCACTGAATTATTAATTCATGAGCCAGGATGGGGAGGGTGAAGGCAGTATTTAAATGTGTGGCAAATTTATCCTTATCGCTAGGGACATGAAAAAAAGTCATTTTGTGTTATCTGTAAAATGGAAAGGACATTTTTAAAATTTCACTTACAGTAATCCACTTCACTTCCAGTAAAACACCTAGATTATTACTACCATAATATAAGTTCTTATTAAAAATTTGTAACCTTCTCCACCCTTTTGTCTTATATATATAATGTTGATAGAAAAATTTAGCCTTGATTATTTCAATGTGATACCTATTAATTGTAGGTTACAAATGTTACTTTTACGAACGATATGCTATAGTTTGACTTAAATTTTAAGGAACAGTAGATTTATGAAAAATAAAAATATTTAATGTAATAATAGCCATCAAGGTATATTCATTGAGGGGAGTCCAAATATAGGGAATTGGAAAGCCCTAAAAATATGTTTCAAATAAATGTTTGCATTTATTGTAACTTCATAATTATTTGGAATAAGATTGGTGATTTTGGCCTTGTAGAACTTTTAGCTTTATATAAGAAACATAGCAAATTAGAATTTAGCATTTTCTTGTTGAATGTAATGTGGATTTGGGATATATCCAATATTTCATATGCGTGAGCAGCTATAGTGACAGAAATTTCAAGAGTTTGAAGCCACTTTCACCAGCAGCTATTTGAAACCATCATACTAATGGAAGAATACCTCAGGGTTCTTGTCCAAACCTCATTACTTTTCATTCTCCCATTACTTACTATTTTGATTGGTTTTATATACCCACGTGCCAAACAAAGAGGTAAGATAAGTTACTGTGGTAATGTCCTTTGTTTTCTTTTCTAGAATTTCTCCCCAAACACTCTAAGCTGTACATATGGCTCTATTACACACACTTAAAACACTAACTTTTTCTTTTTTTGAGATAGAGTGTCTCTTTATCACTGGGGCTGGATTGCAATGGTGTGATCTTGGCTCACTGCACCCTCAGCCTTCTTGGTTCAAGCAATCCTCGTGCGTCAACCTCCAGGGTAGCTGGGATTACAGGTGGTGCCACCATGCCTGGCTAATTTTTGCATTTTTAATAGAAATGGGGTATCACCATGTTGTCCAGGCTGGTTTCAAACTCTTGAACTCAGCTAATCCACTGGCCTCGGACTCCCAAAGTGCTGGGATTACAGGTGTGAGCCACTGCACCTGGCCTGAAACACTGATTTTTTTGGATCAGTAAATAATGTTACTTTATTTTCCTCATTCTGGTATGGTTAATTTACCTTTTGGTAGTCATGAATAGTTACTAGTTCATTATTTGACTGAACTGCATCCAATTATCTTGGTCTTTGGATTGTTCATCTATAACGGGTTGGCAAACTATGGCTAGCCATCTCTTTTGTAAGTAAAGTTTTACTGGCACACAGCTATTGTCATTTGGGTATGCATTGTTTGTAGCACCTTTCACACTGCAGTGGCTGACGTGTAGTGGCACAGACCATATCACCCTTAAAGCCTAAAATATTTACTGTCTGGTTCTCCATAGAAAGTTACCTAACTTCTGATCTGATATCTATAGTATCAGCCTACATAAAATCTTGGTTCTAATATTACAAATGTAATGGAGTATAAATCTTTAAGCTCTAAAGATTTGAAGATTGGTAGTTTTTATCATCATTGGTAGTTTTTCTTTTAAGCAGATTTTTGCTTTTCTTTATATGTGGCATAGCAACAGTGATATTTTTCCTGAAAGTTTTCTGACTTGAAACATGTTTAAAGCCATGAAAATATTGCAAAAATCCATTAGTCTGTTACCAATGAAGGAGTCTTGGCAAGTAATTCAATCTTCTAGTCATGTTTCTCTGCTTTTTATAACCTATGTTTCTTTTTTTATTAAACATCACTGCTGGGGTCCAAGGTGGCTCCCGCCGGAGCTCATGGCGCTCACGAAGGTGAGGTCATCAGTTCAAGGCTAACCTGAGCAACCTCATAAGCTCAAACTGATTGGCAAAAAAAAAAAAAAAAAAAAAAAAAAAAAAAAACATCACTGCTTTATTACTACTTTAATGTTATTTGAAATTTTAATAGGTTATAAAATTATATTTTAAAGTTGAAAAATCTCTTTTCTAAAACCATATACCTCTCCTACTCCATGTTTGAGTAGTTAAGAAGCACTAAAACATAAATTTTAATTTTTTAATGGAAGATGTTTTGGTTTTCAATTATTTAATTTTTAACAACCATTCAAAATGACTCAGTCTGTTACTGTTTCTTAATAGTTGTGTCCATGAATATTCTTTTTACCTTCTCATCTAAATCTGCTAATATTCTTAGAGGAATACACCAAACACAGATTATCAGGCCAACATGGGAAGCCAAAAAAATCTGTTCTGTTCATTCAGTTAGACTCTAGCTTTATCTTTAATACCGTTAATTAAGTTAACATTTAGAAACAATGATATATTCCTTTTCTCTGCAACTCAAGAAAATCCTTTTATTTTGATTTTACTTGTAGACATAGATACAAACGGTATGGAACATACGGTGTAATGGGGACTAACCCCAGCTAAGGCATAATAACTCATTCTTTCTTGAAGAAATCTCTGGTGTCATTTTGAATTTGGCTTATCTGTAGTTTTCCCAGGAAGGTAGAGTATGAAATATGCGAGCTAAATGTCTCGGGAATATTATGCTTGCCAATATAATAATCTGTAAGTAGGTTTCACAAACATTTTCTGAAACAGCTGCTGCTTTTTTTTTTTTTTTTGAGATGGAGTTTCACTCTTGTTACCCAGGCTGGAGTGCAATGGCGCGATCTTGGCTCACTGCAACCTCTGCCTCTTGGATTCAGGCAATTCTCCTCCCTCAGCCTCCTGAGTAGCTGGGAACAGGCACGCGCCACCATGCCCAACTAATTTTTTGTACTTTTAGTAGAGACGGGGTTTCACCATGTTGACCAGGATGGTCTCGATCTCTTGACCTCGTGATCCACCCGCCTTGGTCTCCCAAAGTGCTGGGATTACAGGCGTGTGCCACCACGCCTGGCCCAGTTGCTTCTTTTTAAGATATGAATTAGAATAATTGTCAAGACTTATATTGATAGAAGAGACGAGTCCTTGGTTAAACATATTTCAGAAGCCCCCAGATATCTCCCTTAATATTACTTAAGGTAGAATGAGGACCATAAATTTATCATTGGGAAAATTGGAAAATGATGGAATCATAGATTTATAATCTTTTCCTACCCTTGTATAGTTGCTGAACTTGAGACCTATATGCTTGTGAATTATCTCAGTTGTCGTAGGGGCAGGTTGAGCCACGATTCTATAGTGTGTTCTTGATCTGCATCTTGCCCTCTTCATTAAGATAACTTGTTGATCTAGGTACATGTCTCAAGGAAGTGCAGATCCAGAAACTGCTGTTACTTCTCTTATCACATTTATTACCATTAAGTTTTGGGAGGTTCAGTTATTATTTAATGCATATTTTGGATCTTGGTCACTTTCTTAAGTATTTAATTATCAGAAGAGTATTAATTTCTTGAAGGTGGCACCTATATGTCAATGTTTTATAATACCTTTGGAACCTAACACAGGACCAATGAATATATAAGGTAAAAAAAAATAATGAATAATACTCATTTTAGCACTGGATATCAATTAAAAATGTCTAGGAAGTACACAGTAGATATTCATTGACTTGAATGGACACAAATAAAATTATAGTGCTAATGTGATATACTTTATGTTAAAAGCAAGAAATTTAAGTTTAGATAACACTATTGACATAGTTTGCAAATGAATTGTATCATTTATTGATTACAAAGGCAGGGTGCTATACTTTACAAAACTTTCTTTAGCTTCTTACTATGTATTCTTTATAGTTAATTTTTCGTTTATGTGTGTGTGTGTTTGTGTAATATATATATATATATGTTTTTTTTTCTTTTTTGAGATGGAGTCTCGCTCTCTTGCCCAGGCTGGAGTGCAGTGGCGTGATCCCGGCTCACTGCAACCTCCACCTCCCAAGTTCAAGCAATTCTCCTGCCTCAGCAGCCTCCTGAGTAGCTAGGATTATAGGTGCCCACCACCACATCTGGCTACTTTTTGTATTTTAGTAGAGGTGGGGTTTCTCCACGTTGGCCATGCTGATCTCAAACTCCTGACCTCAGGTGATCCACCTGCATTGGCTTCCCAACGTGCTGGGATAACAGGCATGAGCCACCATGCCCAGTCAATTTTTCATTTTTATTTTTAAGATTATTTGACATGTTTTACTCAGATTACCTCATTACCTCTAAGAAACCTCTGATTGGTGATATTGATGATCTAATATATGACACATCCTGGGTCATTATTATTTCATTTAGTGGTTGTATATATAGACCAAGAGGGAATTTGAATATTGATTCAGGGAATGGCTAGTAATGGTGATTTATGAACAAAGGATCCAGTACAGTGAGCCAAACATAAGATTCCATCTTATGAGTGAGCCACGTTGAATTTTTTTCTTTCGTATTTGCTGAATGATGATTAGTCCATAATCTTGTAGGTGTTAGCATTAAAACATTTGTTCCATGACTAAAGAGGCATTGCTAGTTATATTGGAGGAAATACTTATATATTTATTTTTTGACTTACTATAAACAACTTCTCTAGTATTTGATTGATAAGATTATCAGTTTAGATTAGTTAGTTAATTTATACCATATAATTTAGGTACTTGAGTAATATAAATGAGTAAAATTAAGGTAGCTGAGCTGGAAATACTAAAAATTAAGTTAATATTTATCTATTATTACCTAAGGGGTGTTAGTTTTGCTCATGTAAACATTTTGAAAATCAACTCATTAAATGCTTTTGGTATTTCCTCACTTTCATATCTCAAAGTGACTTTGTTCTATATCCACTTTTTTATTCTAAAGGAAAAAAGAGTAAATAAAATTAATGACAGTAGTGATTTTAGAACATGGGCTTATTCCTCAGCCATTCTATGTGCTTACTATCCTTTAGTAGGTTAAGTTTTCTGCTTTTAAAATAAAATGGAGATAATACATATTTCTCAAGGTTACTGGGAAAATTACATAAAAGAGTATTCATACTATTTAGTTTTAATCTGTCTAGTTTAGCTGTAATTTTTTGGGAGCCTAACCATGTGCAAGGCAGTTACAGCTTTTTATTAGGACGAGTTATTTTTAAACTACAGTGTAATCTCCCTGTGGATGAGGAATTTTGTTTCTTGTTTTCCTCAGTACATAACAAATAATAGGTGCTCAGCAAATATTTGTTGAAGGAATAATTTGGTAAATAGTAGAACGAATGGCTTTCTAGTTATCCTTGATTAGAATCTGAACTGTGCTACTTAATAGCTGAGTAATTTCAGTAGAGTTATTTTACCTCTCTAAGCCTCAGATTTCTGACCTTTATAATGTTGATCTTGCTTTTTTGGTAAGGATTAGTGATAGTGTATCTGATACAGTATTTCAGACATAGTAGGCACTCAGGAAATATTTCTATTCATAGTACTTGTAATTTGTATTCAGCTAAAAAAAAATTGCCTGAGGACTCTAAGACTATTAGAAAGTTCAGGCCAGGCACGGTGGCTTATGCCTGTAATCCCAGCACTTTGGGAGACTAAGGCTTTGGGAGACTAAGGCAGGCAGATAACAAAGTCAGGAGCTCAAAACCAACCTGACCAACATGGTGAAACCCCATCTCTACTAAAAATGCACAAAAAGTCAGCCAGGCTTGGTGTTGCGTGCGTGTAATCCCAGCTGCTCAGGAGGCTGAGGCAGGAGAACTGCTTGAACCCTGGAGGCAGAGGTTGCAAGACTCTGTCCCCACTCCACCCCACCCCAAAAAGAAAAAGAAAAGAACAGAAGCGATACAATGTTTTTTAAAATTGAAGAGGACTGCCATTTAAAAATAACTTTTTTTCCCCCCAAATGGGGGAAAAGCTAACTTCTATGTGGTAGATACAATTTTTTTTCTAACAATAAATACAAAGTATTTTAAACAAGTAGATTTATATGTGTGTGTGTGTATATATATATATAAATATATATATATGTATTTTTGGTGGGAAAGTGTCAACTTTTTACGTGTATAAGTTAATATTTTGAACTGGGCATCTAGCTTCATTTTTTTTCTTTTGAAACTTCATTTGCAAGTTTATGTTTAGTTATAAAATGTCCTCTACATTAGTTTGAAAATTACAGCTATTTGTTATTTCAACTGGATGGATTTTGATGAAAAGAATGGCAGATTGCCTGGACTGAATCTCAAATTGTCCCCTACAAGCCTCTTTTGCATGTTCAGCTTGACTCCTAGATATTACAGCATATAGCAAATGAAATTTACTAGGAGCATTCCTAAACTCTTCTTTCTGCTCCTCCTCTAAGCCCTCTCTTAGGATAATTTATTTCTTCACAATGAAGAAATTTTAAAGGGTAAGAACAATGATGAGTATTAAGGAGACTTTTGTATAAATAGTTTAATTAAAGCCCTCTAGACTTGATAGCAGTGCCTGCAGAAAGAAGATGGAGAAAGCGGGTGGTGACTGGTGGTTGGCCATGTGGTTTTAAAATCTCCATTAGTATTACTAGCCCCAACCTTATCCTTGTGAAGGAAAGAAAATCAACTCAAATCCCAAAGAATGCTGAATGTCTGAAGCTTCTAAGAAAGCCTTTCTGATTAGCCATAGCAAGGGTTTATACTTAGCCGACTTACTGAAGGAAACCTCCCAGGGGTAATGATGTTTTCTCTATGTCAAGAAGGGGAAATCTAGTCTTTAAAGGTTACACATAAAATATTTCTGAAAAGTGAATAACCCGATTGAGGTTCAGCTAAAGTGAAATAAAACTGTGATTTATTTTTCATTTTCTAAGCCTTTTCATAGAAAATGAAAAGGCAGTATTGGATTATATCATCTTTTTTTGTGTTTGTCTTCGTAAAATATAGAAAAGTAGCTTTTGTTAGTAAATTCTGTCTCATAATGATTATAATTTTATAATGCAAATAAGATCAGAGACTGATTTTGTAAAGCTAACTTCAGTTTTCATTTAGAGTTGACATATATTTAGTGCATAGAATTTAGGCTAACCCAAAACATTAATGTTTCACTTTATACAGCATTAGTGCGTAACAAGGATGGGTGACTTTGGTAGTTCTCATACGCTTTTCTTTTTCTTTTCTCTTTGTGCTTATAATTGTTTTGCACTTAATATTCAGTGTTTGCAGTAGTCTACTGTCCATGAGTAGAAATAAAAAATAAAGGTTTAGATAGCAATCCTTATGATGGCTTTGTTCCTAGTAGAATATCAATGTTAGTTAACCAGTTTTAGAAAATAGTAGTTTAATTTTCTTTTGCCTTCATTAACTGGAAACATGTTATACTCTGTTTCTTTCACTGATGTTTATCAGTAAACATTTTATTTTTTCTATAGTTGCTAAATAAGCCTCATCATGTAGTAAGGCTAGATGTGATTTCCTTGTAATGTAATACGTAATATAATACAAATATGTGACTTAAAATTAGCTAGCGGTGTTGTCCTTTTAAATAATTTTGCTGACAGTTTTAGGCACGGGACATTTAATGCAGCTAATAAATGTAAGCAGGTTACTGTCTGAAAGACTACAGCTGACTGTACATTGCAAGTAGTGTATAAGATCTTGAAGGCTGTTGGGATATACACGGCTGAAGCATATTCCTGGAAGTCACTGTTGAGCTTTGGAAGGTTTGGTAGTAATGATGCATTAATTGACTTTTTACATGACAGAGTAATAGGATACTTAGATCTAAAAAAAAATTATGACAGGTTTGGTAGACAATGAATTGTGGTTTATAGGAACAAGATTAGGAAGAAATTGTTTGAATCTTATTTGAAGGATAAGGAAAAAGCAGAGGTGGGAGTGGGTTGTATGTTAGAAGTGGTTTGGATTTTTGAAAGTCGTAGTCATTTACAGTTTAAGTAGAAATACGCAGTGTCTGTTTTTACTAAGAAATGAACTGTTACATAGCAAGCATTACCAGGAGCTTCATCATGGAGTACTCTTCTACACTCCCAGTTCCTCCCCCACTTCATCCTAAGCTCTTTGATGTTCTTGGAAAAAAGGCTTTTAAAAAACCGAAAGAAGGTTTTTAATGTGGAAATCATTTAATCTTTTGCTTGTTGAAAGGAAATTTAACAGCCCTTTTCTGGTTTTGTTACTTGTTTCTGGTTTGCTTTGTGAAATGCTGTTATTGAGCAAAGTTACAGAATTTGCAGGACAAGTATTAGCTGTATCTATGCCAGTGAGTGTCCTTTGGCTCTAGTATGATTTAGAAGGAATCTCTCCTAGGGATTAGTTTCATCATAGTTGATTATTTATTTGTTCTATTCTTAGCTGATTATGGTTTGTTAGGTATTTCAGTTTTCATTAACATTTGTTTAATGGAAAGTTGTTTAAAACTTGGATCACAGCAGTAAAATCTTTTGACTTAGTTTCCAAATTGCACAGAACGCTTGGGCTTTTGGAAATAATTTTATTTGATGTAAAAGTGATTGGGCACAGGTTGTCGAATAATAAAAATAAATTTGATATTCTTTTCAGTTATTCATTGCACAGGCAGATTGACTTAAGCTTTATTTTAATAAAAGAAGCCGTGATTTTATATCTTCTAGAATCTGTTTCTGTCTATCAGAAACAATCACTTACACTGTCTCATAAGGGTGTATACTTTTAATTAAAATTGTGTTTCACATTCTCAAACCTTAAGAATACACTTGATTTTTAAGTATATAAAATTTTTCAGGAGGTATTCTGTCCTGACCAAAGACCACAATAGAGGTCTTGATTGTGTGGTTTCCTCCTCCTTTTTCCCTTCACTAACAGAGGTTTTCCTATCTTGGCAGCTGTTTCCTACAAGGCAGTCATCAGTCCCTGATTTCTTCCTTCCTCTTTCTTCCCACAAACAAGGGCTCTTTTAAATAGCGGATGACTGAAGACAGACTGATCTTGGATCACTTTAAGAAAGTGGAAACGTGTGCAAGAGTTGAGCATGTGAGGAGGCAGCCTGTAGGCACCAGCTCATTGAAATCAAAGTACCCATTATTACAACAAAATCTTGACAGTAAAAATTCTTTGCTTGAAATCCAGAGCGGTCCAAAGGCTGACTTAATTTTACTTGTAGCAGTAATGCACATCATCTACACATTTAAATTATTCTGATTGCTTGATCAGATCATTGAACAGACTGCACGGATATAAGAAATTGTTCACTGATGGCCTTTGGAATGTGACAAGCCATGAGATTACCTGACTTTTAAAAATGCTTTATATAGAATAACTTTTGAGTTTTAAGGCAGCAGCATTGCTATAGCAGTTGTAAATTACAGGCTCACTTTTGGTTTTGGCTACTTTTGAATAGTCTGTGGGAGCTCAGAGTGAAAAATGTACAGAGCCAGCCAGCTAGTTTTGCAGAGATGTGTGCCGTATGTCTCTATCAGATTAATTTTTGATACATTATTCTTCTTTTTGAGGAAGTTTTTGTTTTCCTTTGTTGTGTATGTTTTTTT
This sequence comes from Callithrix jacchus, assembly GCF_049354715.1. Lineage (NCBI taxonomy): Eukaryota > Metazoa > Chordata > Mammalia > Primates > Cebidae > Callithrix > Callithrix jacchus. Next base: position 119,029,178 of record NC_133508.1, read on the forward strand.
CTTTGGACAGATAAGCATCTGAGGTGTGTTCTTAAATGGCGCAATACTCCCCCTCCCCCATGTCTTCAGTGCTTTGAGAGAGAGCTAAAACTTGGGCTACTACTGGGTCATAAATGGATCTTTAGGAAAGCATTTACATCTCTGAAATTATGGGCCTGAATGATTTCAGATTAATTTCTTATATTATTTTTGTTGTATTCTTAGTAAAGCAAGATAGTACCTTTATAAACAGTAAGTGTTTCAAACCATTTAACATCTGCCTGCTTTTCCATTCAGGTTGCATTATAATGAACTGATAGTAGAATGTAGTGTACTGCTAATAGCATCTCATATGATACGCTACATGAAGCATGTAGTAAATGCACAGTAGGTCAGATAATGTGCAAGAACTCAAGTTACCAGGAAAATTTTGTTTTCTAAATTTTCTCCATGCTTTAGTGACAGCATCGAAATGATGTAATGAGTTGTTTTATTGAGTTACACACACAACTTCAGAAAGGGAGGGAAGAATTTCCTCACTATTGCACTTTATAAAACTTTTTAGTTGCATTGCAGCAGGGTAAGGACGACTGTAGAAAACTTGGTAAGAATATTACTTAGAAAAAAAAAATAGGAAGCAAACATGAAGAGAACCATAAGATGTTCCTTTCACAGAAAAGTTTAATTTCTTTTTTTTTTTTTTTTTGAGATGGAGTTTTGCTCTCGTTGCCCAGGCTGGAGTGCAATGGTGCAATCTTGGTTCACTGCAACCTCCGCCTCCTGGGTTCAAGCGATTCTTCTGCCTCAGCCTCCCAAGCAGCTAGGATCACAGGCATGTGCCACCATGCCTGGCTAATTTTGTATTTTTAGTCAAGATGGGGTTTCACCGTATTTCCCAGGCTGTTCTCAAACTCCTGACCTCAGGTGATCCACCTGCTTCAGCCTCCCAAAGTGCTGGGATTACAGGCATGAGCCACCACACCCGGCCAAAGCTTGTAATTTCTTTTCCCTCAGAGGCTAAATCAGGAGGCTGGACATATATTTGGGAAATGCCTTCATTTTATGTGTATTATAAGCCCAATATTTGCTGTGATTCTTCACACAACCCTAGAAAGAAGTAAAACAGTTGCACAGAACCCAGCAAATGACCTGATCTCATGTGATCTTAGGAGCTGAGAAACACTAAGTCACACTCCTGAGGTTTTTGTACATTCTCCAGTTTGGAGAACTAGATCCATAAGGGCTATGAATACTTAGCAGTAAGGGAAATAGGAATCCAATTTGGTGTTAAGGCATGTGGCATTTTCAGAATCCCTTTGTATATAGAATTATTTTGCCATGTACAAATTTTGGTAATTTGACTATCAAAAAGGCAGTCAACATTTTTGGGCTTTGACTGTTTTCAGAATGTAAGCTTCAGATATCCAGTATATAGGAGCAGCTTCCATATAGGATATAGAATCAAAATATGTTTTATACTCAGGAGAGGGAGGGAGGAACAGAGAGAGATAATTGTCATTTCTGCATTTTTCTTTTTGTGATGTAGAAAGACCATAGAGTAAATGATGGATTTGTTTGTTTTTCAGATATGAAGATCAATGATGCAGACTGCTGGTTTTGATGAAGCTGGGCATTTATAACTAGATTCATTAAGGAATACAAAGAAAATATTTAAAGGAATCAATAATGGTGTCTTCTGGTTGCAGAATGCGAAGTCTGTGGTTTATCATTGTAATCAGCTTCTTACCGAATACAGAAGGTAAGATCCAACTTAAATTTTGTTTTTTAAATCCAGGAGAACTTGAGCTATACAATCTTCTTTATATGGAAGTAGCTAGAATATTCATTTATTATTTTAAAAATAGGTGTTAAAATGATTTTTTGAATATTGAATTCCTTATTAGGTGGTTGAGTTTTTTTGATTACACAGATACGGTATAGAAAGTGGTAGATATATGAATTTATATTTTACATACATTTGTGAAATGTAACCATTCTAAATAATTCTGAGGGAACTAAATGAAAGCTCTGTTTTGGTATACATTTTACATTTACTCACTACATTTATTTTAGTAAAATGGAAGATATTTTCTGGAAACTCTTTCATCTTTTGTTACATCTTTATTTGCTTAAGTGTGGGCATAATTCTAAAACGAAATTAAAATTTTTAGTCTTTTACAAAAACTTGCTTTTTAATAAGAGTTCATTTTTTTATGTTGTCTGTATCTTTAGCTATATATCTGCACGTGTATATATACAATCTTTATAATAACGTTAAATTTGTAGAAATATAACTATTTCCTTGTAGTTAAAAATAGATGTGGATTTTTTCTTAAGCACTATTGCATTAAAAATTTTTTAAAATCTAGAAATAGTAATATGAGGGTAGTTTTCAATTCAGACCTGATTTTTAAAAGAGTAAATATACTTTTGAAGCCTAATGAAATAATTGGAACCATCATTTATTAACTACTTTATAGATTTCTGGTATCCATTTTTTTTTTAGTCTTAAATATTCTTTCCTTATGAAAACAGTACACATCCAGGTGTTTTTTTAGAGCAGGCTAGAAGTTATTATGGAGCTAAGATGTATAAATTTTATAGCTAGTTGATGGTGGCAGTTATTGGCATGAAAATGTATTAATTTGTAAAATTTGTGAAGGGTATAAAATCTTTGAGAAATGCATGTAAAATATAATGGATTTCAAAAAATTTCTATTAAATATTCTTGAAAAAAGTTTAAGAATTTAAAAATTTATTTTATATGTACTTTTAAGTGATCTCATTTATACCTATTATTAAAATGATAGATGGAGAAGGGGCATTCTGTCGACTAATAGAAGCGTACTGTTTCACTGTCTTTGTAATAAGCTTCAAAATGTTAACATTTTAATTTTGCCAAATTTTACTTGAATTGCTTGTTCCAGAGTTATATTTTATCATGTTCTCCTTGTCTCTCCAGTCATCTACATTCAATATATTGATATAATGTAATATAATTTAAATAACCAATTTAGAAATACCTAAAATAAGAATTTCTGTGTTCAGAAAATAAATAGTGTTCACTTGGATTTAAGTCACACTTGGAAGTTACAATCTTTCGGTTAATATTTTATTTTCAGATGGCATTGCTCTTTGCTTTAGAGTTGAAGATATATCATATCTAACATGATATGTAATATGTCTGAATGAATAAGACAGTGACAAACCGTGAACAAGAATTGTGTTAAATAATACAAATTTCCAGCTTGGATTGTTATGAAAATCTTGTGTGTAGTCTGATTATTTTGCCTATCATTTTTGGGGAAAAGGAACCTAACTGAATTGCTGCTGTTATGTTTGAATGTTTTTAATACATTTAAAAAAGATTCCAGGTGTAGGCCAATGGCTCATTAGTCCACATAATGAAAAAATTTTCAATCAAGTTAGAGACCACTTTGCTTGCACAGTAGTTTAACTCAATGGGGGTGGGGGTAGCAAACAGAGACTTTTTTCATGAGATACTGCAGCTTTATTTTCAGTGTCATCTATCAGGTCAGTATTCATATCTGCTCTTAGGAGAAATTTCATTTTTGACGCATAAGGCCAGGGGGTACTGCTTCTGAAGCACTTCCCTCCTACGGGTAAAAAGAACCTGGGATGAACCCATATGGCTAATTTTAAGAGTATACACATTTAATACACACTGTTATATCTTTGATCCAGCATCAGATGGGTTTCTCTTAGAAAGTTTTACATGACATGATAGTTCTTTATTGTCAGAAAGCAGATAATACTCTGTGAACACCTATAGAGAAAGCCAATCAATGTTAGGTAAGAAGGCATAGGAAGGCATATAGAAATTTAACCACTCAGCCATTGTGTTATTTTCTGGGACCTTACATGATTGTGGCCTTTTAACATCTGATAGAGATTAGTTCTTTTTGTACCATTTCCTAGGTTCTTGCAGATAAATTCAAATAAGTTTTCCTAGATCATTTCTTCCCTCTTTCCTCAATTACTGAGTGATTAAATTGAGCTGCATGCTTAGGATTCAAAAATACACAAGGAAAATATAATGCACAAGACACAGTTCTTTTTTTGTTTTATTTTTTATTTTTCTGTTAGTTATTGGGGGACAGGTAGTATTTGGTTACCTGAGTAAGTTTTTTGGTGATTTGTGAGATCCTGGTGCAGCCATTACCCGAGCAGTAAACACTGTACCATATATGTTGTCTTTTATCCCTTGCCCCGCTGTTAGTTATTGGGGGACAGGTAGTATTTGGTTACCTGAGTACGTTTTTTGGTGATTTGTGAGATCCTGGTGCAGCCATTACCCGAGCAGTAAACACTGTACCATATATGTTGTCTTTTATCCCTTGCCCCGTCCCACTCTTCTCCCCAAGTCCCCTAAGTTCATTGTATCATTCTTATGCCTTTTTGTCCTCATGCCTTAGAACCAACCTGTCAGTGAGAACATGGGATGTTTTGTTTTCCGTTCCTGAGTTACTTCACTTAGAATAATAGTCTCTAGTCATACCCAGGTCATTGCAAATGATGCTAATTCACTCCTTGGAATGGCTCAGTAGTATTCCATACACACACACGCATGCACACGCGTGCACACACACACACACGCGTGCACACACACACACACACCACAGTTTCTTTGTCCGCTCATTGATTGATGGGCATTTGGGTTGGTTCCACAATTTTGCAATTGTGAATTGTGCTGCTATAAACATGCGTGAAAGCACAGTTCTTACTCTTGAGAGGCTCATGGTCTTGTGCAGGGATTGAAACCTTAAATACCTGTTGGTGCCTTGAGGACCTGTGATTACCATTCTAGTAGTTTGCTTGGTTTTTCCAGTTTTCAGACTTTCAGTAGAAACCAAACATTAGGATTTTTAAGCAATGGCAACTAATTAAGATTTTGTTTAAAAAACAAGCATATATATATAGTAGAATAGCCAAGGGATATGGCTTTCTTTTTAAACCTTTTTTTTCCTCCTGTTTACAGTTGTATTTTACCTTGATATGTGATTTTAAAGGCTTCACATAATTTTGGATTTGGTTTACATCTGTACATAATGAGATGTACATTTCCAAATTCATAAGGACTTACTCTGTGTTCAGGCAAACATTGTAAATGTCGTATTTTGTATACAAATAAAAGAGCAAATCGCTAAGAATTTTTAAAGTTTTAACATGGTAAAAGCTAATTATAGAAAGCTTTGTTTTATCTGCCTATCTCTATCTATCTTGAATTAAGTCTTACCCATTAAAATTTACCTGTTTCTATAAGAACCAAGTCTTACCCATTAAAATTTACCTGTTTCTATAAGAACCAAGTCTTACCCATTAAAATTTACCTGTTTCTATAAGAACCAAGTCTTACCCATTAAAATTTACCTGTTTCTGTAAGAATCAAGTCTTACCCATTAAAATTTACCTGTTTCTTTAAAATAGGATTAATATTTTATATATTTTTAAGCCTTTCCTACAGTGTATTTTTGAACATTATGTTTAGAATTTTCAAATAAAAATGATTTTATACAGACCAAACTTTCAAAATACTTTGTAAATTTTTCTTATAATTGATTTTATTTCTAGAGAACCAATCTCAAACTCTTTAAATTTCTGTTTTGTTGAGAGACTGATATGCTTTGATTCTTTTGGCCAATTTTTATAAGCATAGTCAGTAAGTAGAAAGTAAATTGAATTTCTGTGTCCTAGATAATTAAATTATGCTATATAATGGAGCCTTGGCAAGCGTAAGTCAGTCATATGAAGTCTTGCTCAAGTAACAAGTTACAAATAATAGTACTTCAGCAAAATTGGTAATGTGGATTTCAGGTTGAATTCTTTATGCAGTGAATATGTAATTAGATTTTATTAGTCAAAATTTTACTTAATTACCTCAAATTATATTGTTGGTTATCTTTACTTTAAAGAAAAATGTTAACACCAGGTACAAATGTGAGATATGCCAGAAACAGTTTTATGTATTTAGTTTATATAAATCCAGAAAATATAATAACACAGTTGTAGAAATAGTTTCTTGCAAGTTTTCACTCTGCTTTTAAGTTCCCTAAGTACATTTAATACTGACTTCAGTTAATGCTATCGCTCTGAAAAATACATGTTTGGGGCTGTGCACAGTGGCTCACGCCTGTAATCCCAGCCCTTTGGGAGGCCAAGGCTGGAGGATCACCTGAGGTCAGGAGTTCCAGGCTAGTCTGACCAACATGGAGAAAGCCTATCTCTACTAAAAATACAAAATTAGCCGGGGGTGGTGGGGCATGCCTGTAATCCCAGCTACTTGGGAGGCTGAGGCAGAAGAATTGCTTGAACCCGGGAAGTGGAGGTTGTGGTGAGCCAAGATCACACCATTGTACTCCAGCCTGGGCAACAAGAATGAAACTCTGTCTCAAAAAAAATATGTGTCTATAGGGTCTTTTTCCTATTTGGGTAGAAGAAAAAAAAGGCAGACTTAGGCATTAAATAAGAAGTAGTGAAAACCATTTCTGGCATATAGGTATTTCCTTCAGAATAGTCTGAATTTGGTAGAAGGATTAGTAACTTTATTCTCCAAGGTTTAATTTAAGAAAGATTAAAATAATTCAGATTACTGTATTCATTCCTCCTTTTTTCTTTCATTCTTTGATTTACACACACATTTAACAAAATCTGTACATATATACACATACTTGTATATATGTACATGTACACACAGACACACAGACACACACACACACACACACACACACACACACACACACACACACAGTATGCCAGCTTCAGAAGGGCATGGATAATTTGTTGTTGTTCATTGATGTCTTCAAGTGCCTAAACAATGCCGGGCTTATAGTAAACACTCAATCCATAGCCGGCACATAAACAGGATAAATCTTTGAATAGGTTCATAGTCTGTATAATGAGGGAAAGGACAATGAGCAGTTGTAATAAGAGTGTGATAAGTGCCATAATATTGATATTCACAGAGGCATTGGGATGAGCAGTAGTTGGATGTATGTCAGGAAATTCTCGTAGCTGGAAGTGGTGATCATACGTGAGCTGCGTGTCCATATAAGCTGAGTAAGCTGTTAAAGGCAGTGGTGAGCATGATGATGAAGGAAAAAAATAATCTAAGGAGACAGAACAGCATGGATATGGAATAAAGTATTGCAGTGGTTCTCAAACTTCAGGTGCAGCGGAATCACCTGGAAGATGTGGGATGGGGCGGAAGCATTAGTTAGCATTTCCAACAAATTGCAGGGTGATGCTGATGGTGTTGCTCAGCATCACACTTATAAGAGCCACTGCATATCATATGTGTGTGTAAGGGTGGTTGTGGTGAGGGTAGGGGTGCATGCGTGTAGACATGATACAACTTTTTCAAAAGTATTTTTGGAAAAAAATGATGAGTTTATTGGTTATGATTCAGAAGTTAGTAGCCAGTTGTTTCTTGGGAGTTAGTGTCTATATCTTTGCAGATTGTTCTTTATTCCTCTGATTAGGCTTCTCAAGAATAACTTTAGTCTTCAAAAAGGGATTTTTTTTTTCTCTTTTCAACAGTGTATTCAGAAAAAAATTTTTGAAAAATTACACCAAATTTGAAAAAAACGTATTTTTCCTGTTAGGGATAAATGCTCTGTTTAGTAGAGCTCTTAAAACTCTTCCTTCAGTTTGTCTCTTTTCACTATGATACTCTTGTTCTGTTCTTGTTAAGAATAACTATATGGCCATTGCTATGATAACACTGAATTGACTTACTGTGGGGATTTCAGATTTCCCAATCTAACAATTGATTACTTTTGTTCACATCAGTATATTTGATTCGTTGAAGTCTAGGAGGTAAATTTTCAGCAAGGTACTTGGGGATTTGCTGTAAACCTAATGGGAGTCATAACTCCCATTAAATTAATAGGAATTGTATATCTGTGCTTTCTGCATAGCAAATGTTAACTTTATTTTTTAAATTCACAAATAAACATCCATCTAAAGCAATACATTTTTAAAAAATTATTCTTTTTTAAAAATTTTTATTTGAGATGGAGTTTAGCTTTGTCACTCAGACTGGAGTGCAGTGGTGTGGTATCAGCTCACTGCAACCTCTGCCTCCCGGGTTCCAGCGATTCTCCTGCCTCAGCCTCCCAAGGCTGGGAATACAGGCGTCTGCCACCACACCTGGCTAATTTTTGTATTTTTAGTAGAGATGGGGTTTCACCATATTGGCCAGGCTGGTCTCAAACTCTGACCCTTGTGATCTGCCTGCCTCAGCCTCCCAAAGTGCTGGGATTACAGGAGTGAGGTACCGTGTCCGGCCAAAAAATTATTTTATGTTATTACTTTAGACCAACAAGAAAATAACTGCATTGGTCTTAGGACAATTTAGATATTTATTGTGTTTCATGAGTATATTGTAATTTGAGTGCAGTAGCTTTCTTCTCCATAGGTAGTGAAATTTCAGTTTTAAAAGTATAAATCTTTATGCCTTTACAAATTGTATGATGTTGTTTCTTCTCTTATAAAAATCAAATCATTAAAGTATCACAATCAGCATTGAAGATGAAGGTAATTATGTTTCAAATGTCACTCAAAATTGCCAAAAATAAAATTAAGCTTAATAGGACATACTGGCATCTTTTCAAAAGTTAATTTGAATTATACTTTGGTCATCTTCAATACCAATATTTAGTGTCAGAATATGCCAAGTTTCATAAATGAAGATAAAGTTCAAGTGCTTGATTGTTGATATTTTTCCTTGATTCCATCCTCTTTTGCCTCTCTTTATTCATGGAAAAAGTTTGTTTGTCCACAATTTGTGTGGATTCATCCATAGGCCTATTATTGGTGGAAAAGTGTTTCACATATGTATGCCATTCACAACAGTTAACCAGCAGACCTCAAAAACATTGTGTGGCTGTTTAATTCCTGTAAGCCTCCATTTTCTGACAGAAAAGACCATATCAAATATTTCATAAAATAAATTTGTTATTAAATAGTAATTTACTAAAAGGAAAGAGGTTATTAGCTCTTCCATACTAGAGTGAATTTTAGAAATACAGATTTTACATGCGTATTAGGCATTTACACAATTGCCATTACACATTGAAAGAATCAATAGTATAGTACAGGTAGCTTAATTAAAAGCACAGGAGGCATTTAGAGCACCTTAATTTTGTGGAACTGTAATTCTCTTAATTTCTCATTATTCATTAATTTCACCATTGATGAAGCTCTTCATCTTTTGAATTAATACACTTTTTAATTTTTTAATATAGCTTGTGATAATAGAGAATAAGATAATACAAGTGATTGAATACATCTGAAGACTATTGTAGAACCTGCTGTATCTCAAAAAACTGATTTATCTGCCATATTACTAAGGGAGTGTCTTACTAAAACATATGCTTGGTATTCCATGGTACTCTTTATTTTCTTTTCCCCTCTTCTGCAAGACAAAGAATGACATATGACAGCCATGCAGGCTACACATATTAGACATCAATGTGGATTAGTGAATATCTCATGGCATCTTTCAACCCTGTTCCTGAACTCCTTTTGTCAACTTGACAGAAGTGATTCCAGGAGAATACCTAGTCCCAGCCTTGGGATCTCTTGGCTAAAATGTAAAGCTGAGAAGGGAATAACGTATCAGCACTTCAGGAAGCAGAAACAACATTTATAATCTCTTCTTATCAGCATGGGACTCTCCTGAGTTTGACTTTTATGTCTGCCGTAATTCTTGCTTTGAGGGCTTATTTTTCTTAAAAGTGTTTTTTTTTCTTCTGATTTTGAATGTAATACATCTTCATGAGGAAAGAGAAAATTTAAAAAATTAAGATAAAACTTTTAAAAGGTTCATAATTCTGTGACTTTGTTATGCTGCAGCACATTTCCTTTCTGTTTTTTTACCTTATACACATACTTCTTATGGATAAAGCCCAATTATGTATAAAAACGAAATTAGGTTATTCATCTACATATACTCTTATATTTATATTTTTCACTTTTAATTATCAGAAATGGCATTACTGTGCCCTTATATATTTAGATAATGAATGTTAACAGCTGCATTGTAATTATTATTTAATTATACAAAATTTTTAATCCTCCTTTTCTACTTGCCAGCCATTTGTACTTAATTTCTTTCAAATATAAGTAAAATACATACTATATATACTTTTTTCCTTCACAACTGATTATTTCTTGAGACTAGAATTCTAGAATTCTGATAATTATACAGGAGATATAGACATCTTCCAAACTGGCTTTTCTGAAGGGATAACCTATGTGCACACATTGATAACCAGTATGTAAACCCATGTACTTTACCAGCATTGATTTTAAATTTTAAAAATAATTAACACTTTTATGTGTAGAAAAGGGAATCTGTTAAAAATTAAATTTGTAATTTGGGGGATACTTCTGAGGACAAAAACATTTTTTGTAGATTTATTTATTGGTCAGTTGTCATTTTGATACGAATTTTCTGTTAATTGCTTTGGCTAACTTTTCTGTTTATATTGCTAATACTTTATTATTATTTTTTTTTTACAATTTATTGATGAAATCCCCTTTTGTCATTTTTATTATGAAAATCTATTTGTTTACCTTTTAGTTTAATTTACATTGTTTAGATTTTTAATGAAATCTTCAAACAGAAGAGAGAGATTTGTAGTATAACACTAATTGCAGATTTAACAATTGTCAAGATATTGTTATATTTGCATTCTTGCACCCCTTTTTCTTCCCTTTTTTTTGTATAGTTATTTTCTTTTCTGAGATCTTTCATTAATTTTATGCTTAAAAATGCATATCTTGATCTCGGTTAAATATTTATTCACTTGCATTTCCCTGTAGCTCTTAAATATTTTCATTTAAATTTTTAATTCATTGGGAATTAACGTTTTTATAAGGTGAGATCTAAGGTCTTTGGTCAGTTAATTTAAAATGAAGTGAACTAATGTTAAACCAACTGGTAAGAATTAAATTTTAACCAACAAATTAGTTGAAGTTGGAACGTAGCCAAATTAAAAGAGATGCTGGATGATGGTGGAAAGAAGAAAAATAAAGTAAAAACAGTAGAAATAAAACACTGTTTATACAGATTGAACTGTGAATGAAAATGTCACTGCTCTTCTAATATCAGTGCTCGTCTCTAATGATTTTTATCTCATATTTAATAAAGTTTATTTTAAGGGTTTTTGTGTTGTTAAACAGCTGAGAGAAGCTAAAACATGACTATTTATTAAAATATCCCACCATGAAGATGAAGTTCTGAATTTTAGGAATTTTGGTGTTTCAAGAAACAGAATTTTCTGGAACAAAAAAAAAGGAGGGATTCATATGAAGCCTAGTTTTCTTTTGCACAGGGATTTAATCTAAAAAAGGGATCCAAGTACAATTCTTATTTTGTTGCATATTTACAGGGTGTGTTTTACTATTCTTGTACCCATCTATTTGTATCTAATTGGTGTGTATTTGTCTGTGTGTATTAATCATTAATTAGTTCTCTCTTCCCTTACTGATTCTTCTTTTTCTCTTCATAGAAGCCAGGTGGTAGATAATGCCTGTACTAAGTTTAGGCTTTGGTTAGAGGCAGTATGGTATGTTAATACAAGTCAGAGACTTCCTTACATTAGTTACACATTACAATAGAAAGCCTGTTGGATTTTAAGAGGCCACTTTTATATGGTAGAATGCTGTGATGAGGCAATGTTGACAGGCTTTTAAAAAAATTGGTAAGTAAAGTGAAGGAGACCGGTGCTGTGGGTTAAGTGTATTTCCTGGTTTAAGCAAAGTATTTTTTTTTTTTTTTTACAGTTTTCTTGTTTGGTTGCTTTTAGTAGATTTGTTGAATACCTGAATTTGTTTCCAGGTGGAAGGAAGGGAAATGGAACCCATTGCACGGGCAGGAAAGCTCATTTAGGAAAGGAAAGAATGTGTATTAAGATCCAGAGAGAGGAAAGACTCAGGAAGAGATGTGTACAGCTGCCCTAGAAAGCTGATGGAGGTCATGCTGGATTTTAAACATCTTATTTATATAGAACAATGCCCCTCAAAACTGAATGTGCATATAAATCACTCAGGGATCTAGTTAAAATGTAGATTCTTGCCTCAATAATCTGGGATGGGCCTTCCGCATTTCTAATAAGCTCCCAGGTGATGCTGAGGTTGCTGGTCTGTGAGAGGACATCTATATTACGGAGTTTTGGTTATTAAAATGTTGAGTCTAGAAAATGAGATTTTACGTGACAGTGACTTCCACTGTTGAAAATCCAGGTTTGTTTTAAACCAAACAACCATAGTCAAAATATAGAAATAATATCACTTTCAGTTATATAACTCATTTTATTAAAAAAGGAACTAAGCTACCTTGAAACTTTACTGAACATTTTTATATTTTGTTGCACTTCTAATCCTATTTTATATCCTTTCTATTGACCTTTTATCTTGTGAGTTGTTTTGAAAAATCCCTGAGCAAAATGCAGCCTGACCCTTTCTCCCTAATATTTCCCTCTATTCCCTGTTGATCTGTCCTACTTTCACTCTATCATACACCAAAACAGTGTTTTTAATAGCATTTTAATACAAATTATTTAAAGTAACACTATAAAATCATGTAATACAAAGTGTATGTTTTATTTAGAAAAAGTTTATTTTTGTTACACTTATTTTTCAAATTCAATATATTTGAACAACTAACAACTGTTGTTTTCACTTAAGTATTAATTCCTTGACTTATTAGCATCAAGAGTATAGGATGGAAGTACTTGATTGTTAACTGGTCATTAAAAATGACTAAATATATTTTCTCTACCTAAGGTTATCTGTGTGAGTTTATCACTTTGTAGATTTTCTTCTTTCTCTTTATTAGTGGACACAATCTCCTTTTCCCTTTTCTTTTAGAGGCAAAGATAGGGTGCTGATATACTTTGTTTTAATTTTACAATAAAATCAATTATAAAGTAAACTTATTTCTTAATGAAGTTTATTAGACTCTTCAGCCTTTTAAACCTCCGAAAAGTAAGTTAGTTTTAATATAGAGATTCTATATAGGTACCTGAGAGGTGAAAGTATTTGGATTTTGATTTTTTTGGTGGAATTAAAGTATTTAGCAGTGTAGAATTTTTCATTTTGCAGAAGAAACTAAGGCCTGCAGATTGTTTGTCAAGCTCTGCTTAACTGCCAGTCCAGTTTTCTTGCTGTAGAACTTTATATTTAGCTTCAGATCATTAATATATTTTCCCATCTCATGAGGATGTTACTCAAGAAAATTTAAAGTGTACTTTATATTGCTAAACATTGCATAACTTAATGGTAATTATCAAGAGCTAATTTATGTCAGAATTTTCTTAATGTTTATTACCATTTTAGATAAAGAACTATGTCAAGATTTACTTTGTCTTTTAGTGAAAATTGTGTATAGTACAGGAAGACCAATCATGCTAACACTCCAACTTTCAAATAATCTTCAAAAGTTTACAGCCATAAGCATATATTTTTTAAATAACACAATTTATCTTTGAAGTTACCAGCTAGTGCTGAGAACCATTAACTATTAGAACACTGAAAACCTGCAACAATTATAACAAGAATTGTAACTCTACTGTATTTAGTTATCAATTCAGACTGATTATCAGTCATCATTAAAATAGTTAAAAGGCATGGGCCTCCTGAGCCCATCCTTCAGGTATGTGTTTTGGGCATTATTTTTTCCCTTTTGTTTGCTTACAATAGAAAGCTCGTTTAATCCTTTGCTTTGTTTTAGAGTTAAGCAAATAGAAACCATCCCTGTTAGCTTTCAAAAGCTCCTGCTTTTGTTGTATTAATGGCACTCACTGTAGATTCTGTGATCTTGCTTTATTTACCAGAAAACTTGCCTTTGAGAGCTGTCACTCCATTCTTTCAACAGAGTTGTTAATTGACTGATAGCACTGATTGAGTGGAAAACCTTCAGTGACAAAAGACTGGATGTAGGTGTGAGTCCATTTGAAAGGCTGGTGAATCTTTGCTTCTTAATCCCATTTCTATTTGTACTGAAATACTAAATACAGACTAGAAGAACAAAGTATACTTAAAAGCATTCAGAAATGTTAAGCAACAATAAAACCCCGTAACCATTTAAATGACAGCAGCTGACTATTTGAATTAACTTTGTGTTTGGTTTAATTTGGGGCCCTAATTATTCCTAACTTACGTGAGTAGATTTCAATTATAGTATCCTGCAGGGATTTGTAGCTAAGGCAACTAAAAGAATCATTTTACATAAAGTACTTTTGTTCAACTGATTATAGACAAGTTAAAATGGAATGACGTAAAATTGAAACCCTTCAGACAAGGTCCAAACAAATGTTTCTAGTAATTTTGTCCAAAAAAGATTAATCTGAATTTGATTTCAAATAATATTTTGGTCTTTTAGGACGATTAACTTTCTTGTAATACTGATAAGTATATAAAAATGCCTTAAGATTGTATTTTTGGTAAAGGAGTAAGACTTTAAAGGTGTCGACAGATTGTCACAGTGGATGGACACCTCCCTAAATAATGTTTATTTGCTTTATATATAGTTTGACACCTTTAAATACATAGATTTAGAATAGAAATACAAATAAATAACCTGAATGACTAGTACCTCTTTAATTCTGTATTTTTGAATACATTTCAGTTGAACACTTTGAAATGCTATATATCAAGAAGTACAAGGACACAATATGGTTGACACTGTGCTATAGTCAGTAGATAGACTCAATATTTGACTCGTCCTGTTGCAATACTCTTCCCCACTAGAAACAGCCACATTGATTTTAAACACCCGTACCAGAATGAAAGCTACTTTAAACTTAATTACCCATTACTGGTAGATGGTACTTTGGTTCTTACTAATCTAGGTGCTGGAGCACAGTATTAAAAAAAGCGTTTGCCAGCATTCATAGATCATTTTGAGGCTTAACCATAACATTTCATTAGAGTCTTATACCTGTCTAATATCAGTCTATTCTAGTGAATTAAGAGGCAGCAGGTCTGTTTTGTATCTTGTCTTAGTACTGGTTTAAGTTCTCTTTGTCCTCTTTTTCTCCTCCTTTTTTACCCCTTCTTTCGGTTTTTGAATGTCGACAACATGTGAGTCATTGTCTTTTATACTTGATATTTTCATTATTTCCTTTAATCTAGTCAATTCTGTGACCTATTTTTCACTAAGTGACACAAAATCTTAAAGGCATGGCATAAAGTTTACAGACCTCGAAAAGTGAGGTTTTTCTTCCATAGCATCAACCAAGCTATATACTCCTTGAAAACAATGCCAGTAAATTCACTCTTCGACCTATTCAGTTCCTTTTTCTTCTTTAGTATACTTTTTGAAAGCTAGTAACCTTTAGGAGGCTTTTTCTTATCTAAACAGAAATCCTCTGAATTTATGTAGCAGCACAGTACAGTCCAATACAGTAAGCCACAAGTGGTTATTGAACACTGGAAATGTGACTAATGTGACTGAGAAAATAAATTTAAAATACATTTCTATTGGTCAGAGCAATATATAGGTACTTCTTTTCTGTAAGGTTTTGTTGTTGTCGCTGTTGATACCTCTTACACCTCCTTTATATGTTTTAGCTAATTGCTTGAAGTTGGGCACAGTGTTTTATTTATTTCTATGTTTTTCATAGTGCTTAGGCATTCGAAACTATTTTAAATGATTGAGAAGCACATGGAAAGAGACTTGGTACCAAAGCTCTTGGTACTATTTTAAATACATACTTAATTTATAGATCAGGAATTTCACTAATGAACACTCAAAAGCAATATGGTTAGTTTATAAATATCGAAAACAAAGGAGTATCCATAAATGCATAGATAGAGCCTATCTTGCAGGAATACAGTCCTTAGGATTAACAGCTAAATATACTTTAAGTATATTTTAAAACTTAATTGTAGCAAACCGTAGTTACTGACTGTAGCCTCAATCCTTATTATGAGACTTTAGTAGTTGTTTAAATTACCTGGATGGTAATAACTTACACTTAAGTCAGCTAACATTGGCTTCTCTTCCCTAAATATGGAGCTTCCTTCTTAGAATCCATTGATGAACCCAGCTAATATTGCCATTTGCATTCTGTGGTTTGAGAATATGTTGTAGAAGATAAGTAATTATGAAGGCATCAGTTAAAAATGATGAGTAATGAATATCTCTAGTAGTTTAGGAAATACTTGTGATCTTGTCTTGTGAATTCTTTATTAACTAGAAAATCCTTCTCTGATTTTAGCTTAAATATTTAAGGAGGAAATTTTATCTTCATAATGGACAATGATGTATTTTATTACAGTGATGTATAGATTTATACATCACACCTGAAAATATATTACTTTTTTGGTTCTTAATGACTTCAGCTCTTTTTATTCCTAATTACTTTATGTTAACATGTTTATAGCTTATAATATTAAAATTCATAGCTTTTTGGGGGAAACTGTCATAAAATAGCCACTTAAATTTGTGTGTGTATATGTGTGTGTGTGTGTGTGTGTGTGTGTGTGTATGTATTCTGGCAGTCAGAATTTCTTGTTTTCTATTTACATTTGTAAATGAATTTATGATTTACCTTCCGTGTCTAATTTAGAAAAAAAATTAGCCAATTCTATATTTAGTAGAAATTGTGGTCAATCAATACACAGTACAACTATAGGATGTATTTTTTTATATTATTAATTTTGAAGAGGAAAGCATCTGACTTAGAATGGTGAATTAAAAAATTATTATAATCTGTACAACCATGACCTATTCTAGAATAGCCTCAAGTACTTTGTGTAACTAAAATGTTTGCTCAGAAAACAAGAATTTTTCGGCCGGGCGCAGTGGCTCAAGCCTGTAATCCCAGCACTTTGGGAGGCCGAGGCAAGTGGATCACGAGGTCAACAGATTGAGACCATCCTGGTCAACATGGTGAAACCCCGTCTCTACTAAAAATACAAAAAAATTAGCCGGGCATTGTGGCGCGTGCCGGTAATCCCAGCTACTCGGTAGGCTGAGGCAGGAGAATTGCCTGAACCCAGGAGGCGGAGGTTGCGGTGAGCCGAGATCGTGCCATTGCACTCCAGCCTGGGTAACAGAAGTGAAACTCCGTCTCAAAAAAAAAAAAAAAAAAAAAAAAAAACCTTAAGAATTTCTCATTGAAAATGTTCAGCATGGATTTGAGGTTTCAGAAGTGCTAGTTTCTAATCCTAACATCTAATAGTAATAGTTCATTATCATCTGGTTTTAAAACAATAGTGGTATCTCTCAAATGAAAGCATTATCTTGTCAAGCTTTATTCCTGAATGGTTTACATTTATTTTAGAAAGTCAGTCCACTTTAAAAATGAAAGTTTGGCACCACTGAAAGTAACTGAAAAGAATGTATTGCTGTTTCATAAGGCAAATAGAAGAGGAGGAGTGTTGCTGCATCATTAGAACAAATTAATAATCTTCCAGGTAACCACCTGGTAAGAGAAAGATGTAACTTCTTATGGGAAGAGATATTTATCAATCTAATGTGGTATGTGGGAAAAAAATTAACGAAAAGCCATATTCTGTAACCATAGTTGCTGTATTTGTCATTTAATAATGAAGAGAGTAAGAAAATTCTCCCCGATACAACATCGACTTAACTCTCCTTTTATAATACTTCTTCAAAGTGTGTTCATTATGAAATAAAAATGTGAAAAGACTTGGAGGAAATGAACCTCCATGAATTGGAGTAAAAATTTCTTTTCCTTTTTATTTGGCATTTGTAAATGTACTATGCTATCTCCAGCTGTGTGCCTTTCTGGCTTATTTCTGTTCTCATCCTGTTAACTTAGAAAAAATCAGTAAATTCTATGTTTATTAGAAATACATACTTTTATGGTTTTGACAGCTGAGAAGTACTGTACTATGTGAATAAAGATACACCAACACAATGAATTTTTTAGCTCATTAAATTATTTTTTAACTGTGCTTAAGAAAAATTTTACTGGTATTTATTCTATATGAAGATCTGATACTTTAAACTTAACCTGTAAAAATCAACATTTTTTGGTATAGCAGAAAAAAGAACTGAACTGTCAGTTCATTCCAAGAATGAAGAGGCAGATGCAGCTGGTCCAGAGGAGAGGGTCTAGTTGGTGCATAAAAAATTCATGTCAGCATTTTGACACTGCATTCTTTTGGGGTATCTGTTACCACTGAATAGGAAACTGTTTCACATTGACAGGCAGACAGAATGTTGTGCTGAATGTGTAAATTGAAATTATCACATCTAGCAGTTCCCTTCACCAGGTGCTGGCTTTGGAGCGTTGTTCTCCGCTAATGTCAAGAGAGTGCCAGGAATAGTTTTATTTGCTAATTATCCTTCATCTCTTCCAATGTCTGTTTTTTTTTTAGTAAACAGCTTGCCCAGGTGTTTTTAGGAATGCCTAGCAGGACAGTGTAAGACTGCAGGTGCTTAGGTGGCAAGAGGATGCCATACAGAACACTGAGAACACCTATATCCATCTGTGTGAAAAGGATGATTGCTTTCAAGGGTTTTACTCCCTAATGTCCTGAGAATGATACTTGTCAGTAGTTTGTTGGCTGGTGAAGGCAAAAAGTCGAAGTTGGTGTTTTTAAGAAAACTGGAACATTTTATTAGGTTTTATCTTTGAATCTCTTTAAAAACTTTATGATTTGCAACCTATGTGAATGAGCAGTGAAATTTTCCAAGACTGTAAAAAATGAAAGCAAATCAAGTCTTAATAAAGAAATATTAAAGATTTTTTTGCTTCTTCAGTCTTTGTGGTTTTACTGAAAAGGTTTACTATAACATAAAGTTAAGGTTTTTATTTTTCTGTCTTTATTTAAAAAAGAAATTCATAATACTATGAATGAGAACAAAATTTATAATTTTATGCTTTATAAATTTATATCACAAGATGTAACTAAGAACTGCTCAAATTAAAGCAGTATTTGAGCAGGATGCTCTAATTGAAGCATTTATAACTTACTTTTCTTGAAATTTAATGAGTTGGATCACAGAATTATCCTTTAATTAGTTCTGTTAGTCATTTTTTTGGTCATAAATATATTTTTAAAAGAGTTTATGGTCTGTCTTTTGCCTATTCTATGGGCAGTGAATTTTCTTAGTGAATTTTCCATTATAGGTTGAATTTTTTGTTTCTGTTTTCTAATCATCTTTGCATTATGGCAAGATAAATGCTAAGTGCTCAAAATGAAGATTTTATGAAAATGTTTTATAGTTTCCCTTGGACTCTGAAAGTTGTCATGGCATTTCTACAGCCACTCAAATTTCAGGGATACTGCTGAACCACAGGAATTATCCTGTCAGCTTTGATTTAGGATTAGGCATTGTAGTCACTTGTATTGACTTGGTCTCTGTTTTCTTTCACTGACATATCGTGTAGTGAAATTACATTTATACAAGTATCTCATGGGAAAGTAAGAAAGTATAATATACTCAAAGGCAGAAAGTTTTGGTGTAACATTCAGTGGTTCAAATTCTGACACTTTTACTTAGCAGCTATGTGAACTTACTCAACTTTAAGGAACTTAACAATAGTGGTGGTTCCTTATGACAACTAAAGGGGAACCCAGAGAGAGCTGCATAAATGGCATACTCAGCTGAAACTCAAATAGCAGAGATACCTGAATGAGCAAGAGGTGACCAATTGAGAAGAGTTCTCCTGAACTCCAGGAGAGGGTGTAGAGTGTGCAAAAATATTGCCATTAAGAAATAGGGTGAATTGCAAATAGGTCAATGTGTACAGAAAGTGAGGAGTGGCAAAAGATAGCTCTGGGTGAAGTTGGAGCTCCAGACTACTCATGTGGAAGAGTTAGAATTTTTCATGTAGGTGAGAGATGATAATTGAAAAATTTCAAAGGTGATTATAGAATTTTATTTTAGAAGTATTTCTTCAGGCTGGATGGGTTGACTATTGAAGGCAGTGAGAATATTGAACAAGTTCCTATGGGACCAGGGAATTAACATAAACAATTGAAGTAGGCAGGATATAAAGAAATGATATAAAACTGGGTTGGGTACGGTGGCTCACGCCTGTAGTCCCAGCACTTTGGGAGGCTGAGGCGGGTGGATCACGAAGTCAGGAGTTCAAGACAAGCTTGGCCAAATTGGTGAAACCCCATCTCTACTAAAAATACAAAAGTTAGCCAGGCGTAGTGGTGGGTGCCTATAATCCCAGCTGCTGGGAGGCTGAGGCAGAGCATTGCTTGAATCTTGGAGGCGGAGGTTGCAATGAGTCCAGATTGCACAACTGCACTCCAGCCTGGGCAACAGAGTGAGTCTCTGTCTCCAAAAAAAAAAAAAAGTGATACAAAACTGGAAAGTCCATGCTTGTCTAAAGCAGGCAGAAGGCCAGGTGCAGTGGCTCATGCCTATAATCCTAGCACTTTGGGAGACCGAGGTGGGAGGATCACTTGGGGCCAGGAGTTAAAGATCAGTCTGGGTAACATAGACAAGACCTTGTGTCTACAGAAAATTTAAAAAGTTAGCCAGGCATAGTGTCATGCACCCATGGTCCCAGCTACTCAGGAGGCTAAGATGGGAGGATCACTTGAGCCTAGTAGTTCAAGGTTGTAATGAGCCTTGATGGTGCTATTGCACTTAGCCTGGGCCACACAGCAGCAAGACCCTTTCTCCAAAGAAGAAAACCCCACAAAAAAACAAAAACAAAAGTAAAGCAAAATAGGCAGGTGCTATTCAGTTTCAGGTGATTATTTTATCAGTATTTTGATACTTTTTAAAAAAACTTTTTAATATATTTTTTACTTGCCAGCAGGAAGTTTGATACTTTTTCAATGTGAGTATGTTGTCAATTGAGCTGAATTGTTAATTGTCAATTGGTCATATCTAGCACAGATCCATAATCTGAAGCAGCAGGTGTTTCTGGGACTCTGTTTACTTGTTTAGTTATTTGGCCCATGGATTCCCATTCTATCTACCTGCTTCTGCCTAATATCAGCTAACTGGTTATTTCCTCAACTCAGCGTTTTAACTTTTCCCCCCATTGCAGTTTCGTTTTAGGATATATGGTGTACTTCACCCAGTCTTGTGCCACCCTGTCAGCTGCAGCTGTTTCTATAACTCTGGAATTGCTTCATGTTTCCCAGTTCAAATTCCTGAGAACAAGAGAAACGCATGGGCTGCATCTTTTTGTATGAAGCCACAGCCTACACTGCTCTCAGGATCATGGACTGATTGCCCTTGAGTCAAAGAACCATGACTTTTTCAATCAGCTGTTTCTGATTGCTGGTAGGATCTCCTGGTCAGGCTGGCTTTGCCCCCTTTAGCAGTGCCTATTAGCAGATCATTTGAGTTAGAATGAACTGAGCACCAGCAGAAATGGCAATTTATTAAATATATCTAGGTCTGGTGAGTGATGAATGTCAGGAGTCAAGGTGGATCATGAATTCACCAAGATAAGAAATACAATATAAATGGTTTTGATGGCTAATTTGTGAGCCTAGTTTAATGAAGTTACTACCATTAACAATACAATTAATATTAGTAATATGCTGAAACTTAGCATATTAATTTTTAATTATTTTTATTTAATCATTGAATTATAAACGTGAGTGAAGTTTGGGAAACTCTATTATAGATACATATAGATAACTAGATTTTAGTATCTTATTTTGTACTTTTAATTTAAATCTAAAAACAAATGACTGCCCTTGTCAGTCCCTCACTGGATATTAATCACTGTACTAGGTGCTTTTTATTCATTGTCCTGGATAATGCTTCCAACAGCTCTGTGAAGTTTATGTTGTTTTGTTACTTTTGTATGGAAGGAAATTTATGCACAGTTAGGTGACTTAGGCAGGGTTAACTCAATAATGTAGTGATGAGATTCCTTCATTTCCAGGTATGTCTGGCACAGCAGAATTCATGAGGCTTTATAATTACATAATAATGAACATCCATTTGTAATTTTAGATTTGGGATATTTCTAGATGTATGTAGTGTGGTATCTGGTTTAATCATGCATAATTTTAGCAATGCATATATAAGTAAAAAGGAAATGACTTTAAAGGTTTATAAATGTGTAAGCAATGTTTATACATGAGCTAGGTCTACTGCTGAGAGCCGAGTGAGAAAGTGGAAGATGTTTCGTTCAACATACGCTTTTGTTTCTGGTGCCAGACAGCTTACTTAACTATTATAATTGCATTGACTAGATATTTTGGCATTGCGTAGACACCTCAGTAGAAAAGCGTTTATCAGCCCAGAGATGGTTCTTTTTGGTAGCAACTTTCATACACCAGCTTCTTCTCTCAAATCAACATCCATTGACAGCTTCTATATAGAAAGGATTTTGGTCCTGATCCATAAATATATAATTTGAATATAGCACTATTTTTATTTTAAATTTCTGGGTTCTTGGTATGTGACAATATTAAATAAATTATTGGATACATGAAGAAATTTTTACAAATCTATTTTGTGGCATTTTTGTAGAGAATATCATTGGCTTGTGTATACCATTAATATAACCATCTTGGAATTTTTATCTTATTTATACAGCAGTTAATCTTCTTTACTCTTATTGCTATCAACCAAATCTTTATTTTTATACTGATATTTTAGAATGGCCCTTGAAAATGTATGGGAATATATTTTATCTCACATGTGAAATTTAAATTCATGGTTAGTTAGGATTAGGGAAATAGGAAAACTTAAAAAAATGACTACAATGGGATCAGTGGAGATACAACAAGAAATCAGGGAGGATAACAGTTAAATATTATATAATCTCCAGAAGTCTGAGGTGTAAGCAGTTAGTTCTGGCCACTGAAAGTCAGTATTATTCTTTTGGGGATACTGGCAGTGTTGATTTAGATTGAGGCTACATACCTAAAATTTGAAATTCTATAAATGACATGTCAAAATGTGGAAAGCCAGACCCAATAACACATAGGACACAGAATTAATAACTGAGCCCATAGTACTACTATTCCTTGATCTGATTTATTCATGAAGTCATTTGTTATTTCATTCAGTAAATGCTATGTTTATGCAGTTTTTACTAAATACAACCTTTTTGGAGTTGGTGGTGTGAAGAACTGAAACCAAGGACAATGAGTATCATTTTACTGTTCCTATAAAATTCCTCTTAGGGCAAGAACAAAGGTGGTATAAAGATGTTTAGAACCAAGACTTAAGAGAGTGTAGTTCTTATTCCTATCTTTGCTGTCTTTCTAAACATGATATATCCTTACCTCTTTAGACATTCAGCCTCAACAGACTGCACAGGGTCAGTATTCTTAAAGTATCAGAATTGGGGTTCAATACTTACATCAAGGACTGTGAAAATTTAGCACACCGTAAAAATGATACCAAGTATAAAGGTCCTGAAAAGAAATCATTTGCAAAATGTAAACATAAAAGACACAAGAAATAAAATGTAGACATATTTACCATTTTTTCCTGGACATAATATAAAATGTGCCATTTGTAATTTAGAGTGCTTATTTTCTATTGGCTGTGATTTATTTTCAGCCTACTATGGAAATTTTTATGTTATGGCGTGTTATCATGCCATTCTATAGTTGTATGACAGCTATCATAATTTATTTTTTCTACATACTGGACAGTGTTGACTGAGTGAGTATAATTTTGGTATATACCTGTATGAAATTGTTTAGAATTTAAGTAATTATATTTGAACATTCAAATTATTTTGGTAAGTAGAAAGATTAAGAAGATGCTACTATTAAAGATGGAAAATAATGGACAGTTTAAGAGGGTAAAGGAAAATTTTGTCACTGAGTTTTACATTTTAATAATTTGAGCATCAGATTATTTTAAAACATTTGCCACTTCAGTTCTGACATTTTGTATAAATATATTTATTTGAAAAGAAAGTGTTGTTTAAATAGTGTGTCAATTCAGTGCTATTAATTTTATCTCTTATTGTGTAGTATTTTTCAAGTGTTGAATGTTTGAATATTGTAGTGTGTGTTGCTCTTCTGCTTCTACATTAGAAATTCTCATGTGAGAATGAAAAAGAATAAAACTTTTTTTCTTTTCTTTCTTTTTTTTTTTTTGGAGACAGCGTCTTGTGCAGTGGTATGATCTCTGCTCACTGCAACCTCCACCTCCTGGGCTTGAGCAATCCTTTCACCTCAGCCTCCTGAATAGCTGGGGCTACATGTGTGCAGCACCGTGCCCTGGCTAATTTTTGATTTTTTGTAGAGACACAGGATCTTGCCATGTTGTCCAGTCTGGGCTCAAAATCTCAAAATCCTGAACTTGGCCTCCCAAAGTGCTGGGATTACAGGCATGTGCCACTGTGCTTGGCCCTGACATAAAATTTTTAATGTTATTTAATTAATAATCATTATTTGTCATTTAAACTTTAATTTTTTATGATACTTTTAAAATTTAAAGTATTTTTAAGGACTTTATTAAATTCCAAGCAAATTCAGACATCATAGAAAATTGGAAAGATAATTAAAAATTATTAGAAATCCTTACTTCCAGAAACTAACATTTTCTTGGAATGTTTCATAAAAAATGCATCACTGGTTTTTTGTATTTTAAAGACTAAATAACAGGTAATTCCTTTGAAGTCTTTTTTTAAAAAAACCTTTATTTTTATTTTATTTATTTACTTATTTATTTTTGTAGAGACAGGGTTTTTCGGTATTGCCCAAGTTTGTCTTGAATTCCTGGCCTCAGGTGATCCTCCTGCCTTGCCCACTCAAAGTGCTGGGATTCTAAGAGAGTGAGCCACTGCACCTGGCCTCAAGTCTAAGTGTACATGAAAGTCTTAAATATGCACTATATGTAGCAAATTTTATAATCATATAATGTATGAGTTCAGTCACTTAGATCTCTGTTCATTGGAAAAATACCCCATGACACAGAAAGTACTTTGAGGAAATAAAATTTTTAGAAATCCCAAGATTTGGGATTTTGGATTCTCTGAGTCCGCCTCTGGGTCTAATTAGTTATTTTCTTTGGTTCAAGTTCCCTTCTCTTAAAAATTTTGGAAGGGGGCCAACGCCTATGCTGACTTTAAGCTGTGAAATAAAGTTTACTAGAGGAGAATGTTTGCTTCTAACTTTAAAATTTTCCTTGCCTTTAGTTTTCTTTTTATTCTTTATTGTTTTTGGTTTTGTCTTATGAAACTACTTTCAGCATGTGATAGGTGATTGTTCTTAAGTATGCAGTTATGCAATTGTATAACTTTGGCTTATTTTGACAATTTTTTGTTACATGTCCTTATTAATTTAGGATATGTGAATATTTCACTGCCTTTTTTTTTTTGAGATGGAGTTTTGCTCATCACCCAGGCTGGAATGTAATGGTGCGATCTTGGCTCACCGTAACCTCCACCTCCTGGGTTCAAGCAATTCTCCTGCCTCAGCCTCCCGAGTAGCTGGGATTACAGGCGCCAACCACCATACCCGGCTAATTTTTGTATTTTTCGTAGAGACGGGGTTTTACTACTTAAGACCAGGCTGGTCCCCAACTCCTGACCTCAGGTGATCGTCTGCCTGGGCATCCCAAAGTGCTGGGATTACAGGCATGAGCCACGGCGCCCAGCCTCACTGACATTTTAATAGGATGATAAAGTAGCAAAGTATTTTATCATAGCTAGTTTTACAAAGGTTTTAATGATTTCAGTAACATTAAGTCAGTTTAAGAAATTCATCTGGCACTTGAGAGATGTCAGAATGTCATGGCTCGTTCTATATGTTCCTCCATATGTTTGACTAAAGATGTTACTGTGCAATGTTGTACTAAGAGAAATTTATATTTTATTCATTCTGTCACTATCAATTCTAAGATATCTTTTAACATTTAATGCTGTTCTTTATCAATAAACACATGGACCAGGCATGGTGGCTCACGCCTGTAATCCCAGCCAAGATTGGGAGGCTGAGGGAGTTGGATCACTTGAGGTTGGGAATTCAAGACCAGCCTGACCAACATGGAGAAACCCCGTCTCTACTAAAAAATGCAAAAACTAGCCCCATGTGGTGGCACTTGCCTGTTATCCCAGCTAATTGGGAGGCTGGGGCAGGAGAATCACTTGGACCTGGGAGGTAGAGGCTGTAAGTGAGCTGAGATTGCACCACTGCACTCCAGCCTGGATAACAGAATAAGACTCCATCTCAAAAGAAAAAAACCACATGAATGTGCTTGGTTTAGTTCTTAAACAGTTTTCATTATGTGTTATTTTGTTATAGAAGAATTTAGAATTAGCTTTTTTTCTTAATTGCATCAGTGTGTTTTTTTGTCATCATAGAATACAGCAGAAGGTACTTTATAATAAAAAAAATACTACATTTACTCTGGCATTTTGTTTCTCTTGCTGAAGTTAAAACTAGGAAAATTTGTAACTTAAGGGAAAAGAAATGGTAAAATGCCAGATTATAATGTGGACACCTAATATTATATTAGTTATTAAGGAATTTTAAAAAGAGAGAGACTAAGATGGATGAAACAAAAAACTTCTTAGGTTTTGAAAACAGATAATTTTAAAGGGTAGATTGACATAGTGTTTTTACATTATGAGTAAATTTCCCAGAAAAAGAAACAAAAAAAATCACAACTGATTCATAATGAGCCAACCCCTTCTAGGGGGTAGCTGTTGCTACCCTTTTAATTTGTGGCCTATAAATTTCAGCCCCATCAACTCTGACAATTGCTAGGTAAATACTCTTTCATTTAGCCAATAGCTCTGTATTGATATCTGATATTAAGATAACAAATAGATCTTGATTCAAGCTAGTCTTACATAGCCTTATTATATCTGTTTTTTTTTTTTTTTTTTTTTGGAGACACAGTCTAGCTCTGTTGCCAGGCGTCAGGTTGGAATGCAGTGACGTGTTCTCAGCTCACTGCAACCTCCGCCTCCCGGGTTCAAGCAGTGCTCCTGCTTCAGCCTCCCAAGTAGCTGGAACTACAAGTGCGCCACCATGCACAGCTAATTTTTGTATTTTTAGTAGAGATGGGGTTTCACCGTGTTGGCCAGGATGGTCTCTATCTCTTCACCTCGTGATCTGCCCGCCTTGGCCTCCCAAAGTGCTGGGATTACAGGCGTGAGCCATCGTGCCGGGCCAGCCTTATTATGTCTTAAAACGATCAGCTACCATGTCTTTTGCCACTACATATTCCCAGACCTCAGGAAAGTAAGTGTGAAGCACAACAGCTAGTTTTTAATGAATAAATATTTGCTGAATAAATGAATTTCCCAGCAGATGACTATGTTAATAGAACATGAGTAAGCTCACTTTTTGTTGTTGCTGGATTTGTATTTTCTAAACTCTAGGGAAAGAATAGCATTTGGTTTTTTTGTAGTACTTTTATTCTTTTACCAAGCAAGTTCACCTATGATTTGCGTCTACCAGTGTCCCCTATGCAATGAAAAGCGTGTGATACAGAGGAGATAATAAGTGTTGGAGGACTGGATAAGTGAATGATTCCTACCCTATTCACTCTATTGTAAAAAAGAAAAGCTTTTCAAAACCAAAATGTGTTTTGAGAAAACAATTCCCAATAAAACCAAATACATAAACCTGATACTGGTTTCTAAGTACTAAGTCACGAAGAAAAATGAACAAACACTGGAAGGCTGAGAATATGATTTTTGGCATTGTGTTTATACTTTTTCAAGGGAATATTTTGTATAGATATTTTAAAGGCAAGGGTTTTAAAAATTTGTATGGGAGTTTAATGTGCAGTGAAGTTAGATAGTTTGTTTGTTATTAATAGCTGGCGCTAGCTGGTGTCAGACAGGAATTAGAAATCTGGTTGTTTGGTTTCCAGGCTATTGATCTTTGCAGGATTGGTTGCCTTCTCACTTTGAACCTTGTCTTAAATGAATTGAGGGTGGGCAACAGACAGCTCAGATTGGTCTTCATTATTGTCTTGAAAGCTTTTGAGGTACCTAAACCACAACCATTGATGGGACTTGGTTGCTTGGTTATGGCATTTCCCCGTTGCCTCCTAAATATTGCATAATATTGCTCAAGGAACCTCAGGCTTTTTGATGGTCCCAGAAAGGATTCTTTTTCAGAAACTGAAAAAAAGCTCAAAAATCCTGTTTGGCAGTCCCTTTGCACCACTGTCCTACCCCTCCTAATTTGAGGACTCTTTGCCTTAAATAGCAGTGGCTCCCTCCTGTGATTATTCTTAAGATTATTCTGAAAGTGGGTTGTAGTGAGCTGATGAAAAGATGGCAGATGATGGGAAACTTTAGGATCTTGCAGTTATTTAAATTTGATTTAGTATAAAGTTAGAGTTACGTGTTTTAGGGCTAAATAAGGGGTGAACCCAAGAAACCAGGTATATCATATTTTGAGAACCAACTACAGAATAAAAGAGCATGTTTTCTTACACTCAAAGATAGGTAGTTGATTTGTACACATTTAGCTGCAGAAAGAGATTAAAGTCAATACGTTTGACCCATACTTAGTGAGTTATGTGTCACAAGTGTTACAGTACCTCAGACTCTTAATGATTCCTTAGTACTAAGAATTGAATTAATCTGAAGAGAGGCAGATATTTTATTTTTCACCAATTTTAAGTGTTTATTGGAGCATTAAATATAATTACAATTTTCTGATATTAAGTAGTAATCTATTGTGAAGGAAGAGCTAAAAATGCTAGAATTTAGTTTTTTTATGGACACTAAAATTATGAAAACCATGTTAAATTTTTATAGCATTTCAGGAATTTTAATTTTATACTTCATTATGGATATATTTAGCACTGATATGGGCCAACAATCATATGGCAACAATCATAAGTGTTCCTAAGTAGTAAGTTTCAATATATTTCAAAGCTTAATGCTGTATATCTGTCTATTATAAGAGACTCAGTGTGAGCCTCAGAATTGTCAAGTCTGAGGTTTTCTTTGTATGGGGAATTAAGTGCCAAGTCATGTGTCTGCAGTAAGCCATATCATTTGGCAAATACATATATATTTAGTGAAGACCTATTTCTGATTTAGAAAAAAATTTAATGTAATTTCTACAACTTTGAGACCATGTCTATAACAATCCTTCTCCCACCCCAAAATAGCTGTTATTGACATGTGCAGAATATTGCATCAGAGAATGAATTGACCAACGGCATATTAATGGTAAATTTTTAAAAAAAAATAAGTGATTATTGCATTGTTTCTATTTAGTTTGAAAGCCTCATTTATATCTGTTAATATGAATGTCTTAATCACCATAAATATATTTACAGTGAAGTTGGAAAATGGGATTTTCCCACCTCCTTGGATCTGATTTCTGTATTTTACTTTATTTCTAAAAGTTATGAACCCCAGCACAGTGGCTCCCATCTGTAATCCCAGCACTTTAGGAGGCTGAGATGGGCAGATAACCTGAGGTCAGAAGTTCGAGACAAGCCTGGCCAACATAACGAAACCCTGTCTCTACTAAAAAAACAAAATACAAAAATTAGCTAGGTGTGATGGTGGGTGCCTGTAATCCCAGCTACTTGGGAAGCTGAGGAGAGGATCCCTTGAGCCTTCAATGTGAAGGCTGGAGTGAGCCAGGATCACACCACTGCACTCCAGCCTGAGTGATAGGGCAAGACTATCTCAAAAAGACCCCAAAAAACAAACATAAAAATACTTACGGTTCCCAGTATACCACTTTATAGGTAGCAGATTGTCTATATATGTTGATGTCACTACCCTTTTTCTCTATTCACTGTGAACAAACAGGCTTTACTCTTGTAGAAATACTAAGTTAGCAAAAGTGCTCCATTGTTTTTCAACTTTGTTATATATTTCCAAAGCTGTAAACTAATTATTTTGCTTTTCTAAAATTTAATGTAGTTCTTACTGTTGACAAAGCTAGTTGTGACATTGGCCAACATTTTCTTTATTGAGAGTTAGTGAGTGACAGCCATGTCTGAAATCTCCAGTCAGACTCCTACTGATAAAAAGGTAAATGTGAAATATTACAACTGGAGGTATTTCAGCAGCTTTCACTACATTGAAGCTATTTTTGTCACTTTTATTTTTTGATATGGAATGTTCACATGAATTCTACTTTAAAGATTATTATTTAAGTTTTTAAAGATGCCCTCCTCACTTAACCACTGTACGTGAGGAGCTGCCTGTTCTAGAAAGAAAAATTGTCTCTAATTCTTAATTTAATTTTCTCTTTTTTCATTACTAGTTTTGAGCCAATGGTACATTTCTCCTGAGAGATACCCAGGGAGTGAAGTGGGCTTTGTTAGTAACTTTTGCTACATGCCCTGCAGACGAGGAGAACAGAGCTCCCAGGGAGACAATTCATCACCTTACATGGAAGCAGAGGAGAGGGCTTACATCACAGTTTTCCATGAAAACTTGATCATTTTAAGCAGCATTGAAAATTTTGTTGGAAATATTTTATTAAAAATGTTCTACATGATTGTAAAATTTAAGGAGAAAACAATTTATATATTTTAAGTTAAGAAAGGTAAAAGTGACGGCAGTTTTGGAAGAAGGAAGGAATCGAGCATTTTTTGTCTGATTAAAATTTTTTGTGCCAACAGCCATAAAATAGGGATCTTATTTTCTCCATTAAATATATTAGAAAAAAGGGGCTAAAAATGTTTTGGTAACTTACTGCCCAAGATCATATAACTGTTGTTAGTAGAAGTGAGATTAACATCCAACCTTCCTTTCTCAAGTCCATGGTTTATACTGCTAAGCCTTGTTGTTCTCAGCAGAACAGGAAAGAAGTAACATTTCATGCTCTTTCCTTCTTTCTCTTTCTAAAACATGTTATACTTTTTCTTGCCTCTGCAACTCACTCCTTGGCTGGTCACATCACTGACTTTTTCACATCCGTTACATTTTGTTTCTAATTAATGTGAATCCCAGAGCGGCTTTTCATAGCCATTATGTAGAAAGCACCTTTAAGTTACATCATGCTATTTATTTTCTTCTTAACATTCTTAGTGCCTGTGTAAATACTTTATTTTTTTGTCTCTCCCACCATAAACTCTATAAGGATGGAGACCTGTCATTTTCTGTTTTTGTTCAAAGTTTTATTTCACAGAGTAGTAGTTGACATATATTAGTATAGTAGGTAGCTGTTGTTTCAATGGTTGAATACAACTTTTTATATATTTTTGTGTCCTTTACATAGAGATAAGTACTATTTCCTCAAAGAATGTTTAAAAGAAGTAATTACAATTTTACCTTCAGTTTTAAATTTGAGTTGTTACTGTGGGAGGCAAAAGTTATTTTAAAGAAATCAGTTATATATAAATTTCCCTGAAAATTACTGGAAATTCTTATTGAAATTGTGTTTTACTGAGATGATATTTGTAATTTGTATCTTGCAGAATGCAAGATAATCTTTCATTATTCATACAGGATTCATTTCTGCAAGCGTATCTTTCATGATTCAGTTATTAACTTTATTGTAAATCTTACCCCAAAGAAACTAGTCTCTGATATTTGGGATGTGTGGGAATTTTTTGAGGTGTGTGCATAAAATAGATACTTTATGGATCTTGCCCATAACATACATGGGAATCTTAGGTGACTCTTAACAAACATAAAGCACAGAGGAGCTCAAAGTACAGACCTTAAAGTGGCAAGTAAATGCTTCATTACTAGAATATAAATTATCTGTGATTACAAATAAATTATACAGTTATAAAAATTGCATTATGTTTCTAGACAAAAGAATTTGGGATCTATGCTATTTAAAATAATAGTTACTTTAAAAACTAGATAGTATAAAAAAATCCTTACTAATGTTCTTAGTCATCTTACTGACTCTGGGTAATAAATTACTTTTATGATGAGTGTTTTATTACTAAAATCTTAGTGTTTTGAAATGTCTACTTTCCCAAAATTACAACCAAAAAACCCTGTATATAAAGTGCTTTGCTATATATTGTTGAAGAAGGTAGCATTGTTATTGGACTTCATGGGAAAAGAGGAGTGCTGTTTTGGGTGTCGATAAAAACAAACCAAACTTCTTCCCTGGAGTGTTCTGACTGCCATTGCTATGTGCCCATGGGCCTGTGCCGTGTGGCTCTTTTCAGATTTGTATCAGAAATTCAGAAGTTAGGAGGTAGCTCTACTGATATATGAGAGAAAAAACAATATTGAAGCTGATGAATGAGTTGTGTATTTCTATACTTCAAAGTATTTAGTTAAATTACTGTGCAAAATAATACGATTATCTGTAGGTTAATTCTTATCTACAAACATGAGATTTTTAAAAAAGGTGATTGTGAACTACTTCTGTTTACATGGAATTGCTAATACTAAGTACGTAAATAAAATAAAGTTATAAAGGAAAACCAAGTACTTAATTGGAAAGTCAAGAATAAGTAATATGCAAAAAATTTTTAATTCATATTTGTTCTGTATTTGAGTGAATAATCAGTAGTTAATTTATCCTTTTATGAAGAACTTAGATTTTATTTTATTTTCTGTTCTATTTTAGATTATTATCTCTTTATATCTTATAATTACTCTACCTTACAGTGTTAATTGTTCTTAAAACTTTGGTGCTTACAGACTGTTTGGAGAATGTGACAAAAGCTAGGCAACTCTCCCAAATAAATACATAGGCTAATATAGCCACAAATTATTATGCCCTTGTAATCCACTTAAAAAAAAAGCTCCACTTTGGGTAGGGGTGTGTGTGTGTGTGTGTGTGTGTGTGTGTGATAAAAATTACTTTTTCCTTTTAAATTGAAGAGGTTTTATTGTTAATATTAACGTGTGCCATTGCTGTATGCTAGGCATTGTAGTAGGCAGTGCTAAGATTGTTGAAACAAAACTACCCCAAGTTCTTACCTTCCTGGAACTTAGTTAAGATGTGGGGAGACATGCACTAACTAAATTACAAATACAGCATTTCTACAAAGGTGGTTGCTTTGTGCGGTGGCTACCTTCATCCTTGTCCCCCTCCTTTTCCATTTATTCCTCATAGCTTGGCAAAGTGAACTTTATGAAATACAAATTGGATCCCTTTTCCTATCAAAAACCCTCAGTGGCCTCAGTAGGTACACAGCTCTAAGTAGCTTGGCCCTGGATCCTCTCCAGCTTGCCATGGAGCCACCCTTTGCTGTGAAGCCACCTTGGCTTCAGCCGTACTGGTCTTATTTTAGTTCCTCTAAATGTCTCAATGTGTTTATATATCTATAGTTTCATTGCTTAGGATCATTGTCTCCTCCTCTTCTTAGGATTACTTCTTTTTTAGGGTGATATTTAATTTTTCCTATCTCAGAGACGCTACCTGCTCAATTAAAACACCCGTCTCCCCTACCACATTCATACCTACAAACACTCTGTTAACTTTGCTTCTTTATTAGTACTCATTACCAGCTTGAACCTGTTTATCTGTTTTACACCTTTTTAGGGGGAAAGGTCCCTGTTATTTGCACTAGGATGTTGGCTCCATCTGGGCAGGAATACTATTTTTGTTCTACTTAGCCACTCTCAAGTAGGGTACTCTGTATTTAGTAATTAAAGATGCATTGGAATGTGTAATGTGGATCTTCATGCTGCATATAAAGTATGCAGTGGATTTGAAAGGATGTTGTGAGAACAGTAGAATATGCAATCAATATGTGGATTAGCTCACTGCAGTAGAGATAATTTAAAAGAAATAGTTTAGAGAGATACTTGAAACATTAAATCAGCCAGACTTGGAGATGGGAGAAATGATGTCAGGGATTACTTATTCTTGGTTCCTAGCTTGTGCAACGTGGATGAATGTTGATATTGTTGACTGAGGTAGAATAGGACCAAATCATTGTTAAGATATAGTTATAAACCACTTGGGTCTTTTTTGAGGTCTTTTTTCTTTTCAAAGTTTTAGTTTATTAGCTATTTTCAAAGACTGCCAAGAATATAAAAATTAAGACCTGTTACCTGATCAAAGTCCTGATTTTAGAAAACATGCTTAAAAAAAAAAAGAGATTGGAAGACCCTTGCTACATTACTTTAAACTACAATAATATAAAGATACACAGATCTGTTTATTTTCTTAATGGAGGCTGGTAATCTTGCTGTTCCTTTCTTCAAGAAATCCACTTAATATTGGCCATCTGTTAGTATTAGATCACCATGAATAATGATTTCTAGCCATGGTAAACATAATTAAGTAGACACATAAAAACATCATGATAGGAAAGTACTAATATATATGTATAGGTTGAATACTTTAGTCTCTTCGCAATTTATAAATTATTCCAGTTTCTCACTGTCGTAAAAATGAAGGGTGAATTGTTAGTCACATTCATCATTAAAACTGTGAATTAAATGTGTGTAGAAAAACAACATAGTTTGTGACTTTGAATAATACACATTATGTGTTCAGAGACATACTTTGTTTAGATAGACATGTTAAATATTTTAATTTTTTAGATTAAGTTGAGTCTTCAGTGAGGTCAAGTTTATTTTGAATTCCTTTGCATTCACTTAAGTGTTCAAATCTCTTAATGAGAACTTGTTAGCTATTTGATCTACATTGTAAAATATGTTTAATGGCTGTGCATCTTAAACAGGAGTGTGCTATATATATATATCATGTCAAAATTTAAAAAGTAGGAAATGCACATTTTCCTTATGAAACAATGGCAAAAAAAATAACACTCATGAGGTTTGTGTGGAAATAAAGACTTAGCTTGTTGCAACCAATTATTCAGGTTAAGTTGGTACATTTTAGTGTATGTATCTGCACATAAAACTTTTTACACATTTTCGTGAGAGTTTTTACAAAAGGAGAATAAAATGTCATTTTATTACAACTTTTTGGTAATCTAACACTTGTTGAAATAGAAGATTTGCAAACAAAATAAAACACCTTTTATTTGCTCCTAATTATATAAATTGAAATGCTTGGATTGCGTAAGCTTTATTTCACAGATATACATGGAGTCCAGATATCAAGGATGACCAGTGATGCTCTTTCATTTATGCATTTAAATGCTGTAAAACCAAAACTAAGTATTTCTGTTGATTCTTTCTTAAAGCATTTTGATATGTAGGAACAGACTATGAGACTTAATAAGATCACACTTAAAATTGCAAGGATCAGTTTTAAAATAAAACCAACGTAGATATGGAAACTTTTATCTTAGTCAGTTTTACATCAAAACTTCACATTTTAGGTAATAGCCATAATGATAATCTAGTTTTGGCGTAGTTAAAAATGATAGGCCTAGGAAGTTATTTTCAAGATACGGGAATATAAACTATATTTTAAGTTGTTAGAACCTACTCCTAATGAAATTATTTTTTGCAGACAATCAAGCTTTTGTTTTTTATTGGTGTTAATACTGTTGAAATAAAAATGAATTTCATCTTATTTTATTTATTTCCATTTTATGTTAGCATACTTAAACAAAAAACATTGATTTTTTATGGTTCTCTATTTTTCTGCTCATGAAAATAGTAATGTTTATAATGATTGGTATTACTTGTATAAAACTAGTTTTTTAAAACTTTGTACTTTTTACCTAAAGAGTTAGTAAATGTTAATCTTCCCCCTTTACTTGAAGACAGTGTTTTTATTGTCTAGTGAAATGGTAAACATAAGTGACTACATTGTTGATGGAAGATGAAAAATAAACTATACTTTTCAATTCACATATTTCAATAGGCCTTACCTCATTTCTCATTGATTTTAAGTATTAAACAAATTAATCTCTCTGATAACCAGAGAGATTAATCGAGTGTTGTGTTGGTGCTGATTAGGCTTTCCTGTTTCATTTTGGCTGTTGAAATACTTATATGTCAGACTAAGTAGTAGGAGGCACATTATTTTAATTATTTTATATCATTATTTCTAAAAAGTCATTGCCAATGGAGGACACTTAGCATACATATCTACATAGATATTTTTCTGGATTTTTAAGAAGTAGTATATAAACCATATAATCATGATTTTCCTATTGTAATGGTGTTAGTGTCTTTTAGTGTTCATCAGTATAAAGCTAAAAAGTTGGTCACATACAAAAGTAAGTTAAATATGAATATCAGAAGCACTTATAATTTCTTACTAGCTTATTTTTTTCAGCCATCACAGCTTAAATAATGCTTAACTCTTTGAAGAACATGGATTAAAATGAGCAAATTTTTAGTATAAAATCAGTATATAGAGTATAGATTTAAATGAAAATGAAGTTAAAGCTAAAGTTTATTTTTAATTCAGTCTCTTGACATGTAAAGGCATTTTAAGCTACCTACATATTTCCAAGATGGTATAGACCACCTGCTGTTAACATATTGTAAGGAAAATGAAGAGATATCTGTAAATGAGTTTTGGTGATTTTTCTGCTTTTAAATATGAATGAAATTGAAAATCTTCTGTCCTATACTCTTAATAGTGAACTACTAGAGTGTTCAAATCTTTGTGTGAAAGTAAAGGCTGTCATAAGGATTGCCATTAGCCTCTTTTAATTTTTTTTACTATGTGAATACTTGTTAGCACTGGATAATTTGAATATAATTTAGTTATACAACTTATTTCTTTATGTCTCTAAATTTGGTACTTTGTAAGTATGCTTTGACAGTAAAGAAGTAATTCTGATTGAAATGTAGAAAACCCATTTTACTTGAACATTATAAACGATAGATCAGAGTGTAAGGCTAAGAATTACTGAAAATGGAGTAGCCCTTACAAGTATATAACATCAGCCCAGCTAAGGTAATCAGAACAGTTTTAGAACTGAAATTCATTCCCATGAGACAAGGACTGATACAATTTGCTGATCATGTTAGATGATGGGAGGCCGGAAATCATTTGAAAACTTGGATAGTATATTCTATGAATATTATCATCACATTTGAATAGAGAATGAGGATAATTAGGGTGTAATCCCTTGATTTTTAGTCCCACCCCTCATGTGGAAATATCCAATTCTTACTGACGAATACATCCAAAGTACCCAAGTTGCTGAAAAGAATTTGTTTTATTTTAGTTAAGCATTAATAAAGTATTGAAACTTACTATTGACTCATACTCCTTCTCATGGTTGCATATCAGGATGAAAAATGTACAAAGCTCTCTAATTATATGTATAGGTAAAAAAGATGGAGTAGTGATAAATACTGGTCAATAACTGTTTAACTCCAGATTTCTATGTCATGTTTAGGGATTTTTATCCTCAAAATGTGTAAAGAGTTTCTTAGATCTTTTCCCATTCAGAAACTTTAAAATCCACAAAAGAATGATTTATTTTGGAAGGGTAACTACTCCAACCTGCCCTCTTCACATTCTTCCATGGCATTGAAAACTTGCCATTTCAGTTTGGTAACTTGGGCTCCCTTTGGAAATAATTGTATGAAATTGTCATATTGTAGCTTTAAGCCCTTCTGAAGATCATAGGTCAAGCTGAAGATTAAAAGGGAGCCTTATTTTATAGTGTCAGTTGTACCTTTTGGAGCATTGGTGGAATATTGATTAATCATTTTACCAATACGTTTCAGATTAATTTATATATTATATAAAATTTATTAAAAGTAACAACCAACATCACATCAAATGGAATCATGTAATTTTTGATCCTAGATACCTGCCTCTTTTCCTCTTAGTGAAATTAGTTTCAAATTAAATTGTTATTGAAACTTAAAACCAGGATTATATCCTGGAGATTTTCTGAAATGTTTCTCCACTTGCTGATGGGAATCTCCCCTCCCCCCTCCCCCCTCCCCCACTCTCCACTCCCTCCTCCCCTCCTCCCCCTCCCCCTCCACCCTCCTCTGCCCTATCCCCCTCCACCCTCCTCCCTCTTCCCTCCTCTCTCCCTCCCTCCCTCCCTTCATCCCTGCCCTCCCCCCCTCACCTTTGAGATTGAGTCTTGCTCTGTACCCCAGGCTACAGTAAATTGGTATCATCTCTGCTCACTGCAACTTGCGCCTTCCAGGTTCAAGCAATTCTTTTGCCTCAACCTCCTGAGTAGCTGTGATTACAGGTGCATGCCATCACTCCTGGCCAATGTTTGCATTTTTAGTAGAGATGGAGTCTCACCATGTTGGCCAGGCTGGTCTTGATCTCTTGGCCTCAAATAATCCACCCACCTCAGCCTCCTAAAGTACTGGGATTACAGGCATGAGCCACTATGCCCTATCTTCTTTTTAAGTTATGATTTGCTCATGCTACCAGAAGAAAAATGGCTGGGTTACCTGTGTCTTAAACTGTTAATTCTATAGGCCACACACTCTTTTTTCCCCAAATCCCTGCAGCGAGTGATGTTGTCGAACAAAAGTGTGGAATAATGAGAGGCAGCCCAGTGATGGTGGCTCATTTATAAGCAGCTGTTTGCTACTGTAAGAACAAAGACAAATCAGAGTTGCGTTAAAAGGATATGACAGCAGAGTGAACAACTGCCGGCCCACTTCCCTAATAATACTTGTCTTCTGGTGTTGGGTTGAAAATGAGTGGCTGGACTAGTTATTTGTATGGGTTTGGGATGAAAAATGTATGGGAAAATTAAGATCTCTTTCTGCCATTTAACAAAATACAGAATTTAGAAAGCAAAATTTGAGTAAAGAAGCTTTATAATGCTTTTGAGTGACAGAAACATTATGAGTATGTTATGTTCTATTGGATTGTTAACAGCATTGTTGATTGTTGTATAGGACTTTTAACTATGATATATTTGAATCTATTTAATATTGCACCATGTTGTGACTGGATTCTAGATGTACTTGTATAAATTTGGAACAACAGTTAAGTCTTAGTCTTTAAAGTACTAGTTGAGTATAGCACTCTTCTTATATGTCCATAATGGAAAAACACTTGCTTTTTGTATAGCTTGATATGGAGTTTGCTATTTTGTTACTGTTTTTGGAGGGGACTTAGGGTTCATTGTGTGACTTAGGTGCTGTGAAATGGACAGCGTCACCTATATCTGGCATTTGCATTTTTGTAATATTGCTTTCAAAATGTTATGGAGAGATACATTTTCTTCTACCCTGTTTCTCTAATGCCCAGTTAATAGTATGTCCTTCACTTGAACCTTTTCCCCTGTAAATCAATTATTCATTTGCTATAGTAGTTCAACTTTTTAAAGTGCATAAAAGAGAATACTATATAAAAATACTTGTAAAATATGTCTATTTCTTTAAGAGTCTAGAGATTGAGAATTATGTTTTTGTTTTTCAATGAATGGTTAAGGTATTGTAAAAAGTTGACATTTTACCAAAGTTACCATATTTGAGCTAATTTTTAGAATATTTTTTAAAGAGTTAAATAATCAGTGCTTTCCACATAAGACTTCATATGAAATAACAATATTAAAAATGTAGAGTTTTTGATGCCTGGTCAAAAGTTGAATTAAGGTGTATTTTATTATATGCTTTGAATGTGTTCTGAAATATTTTTGGAAGCAGATACTTGTAAATTAATACCTTTTATTATTTATATTTATCAAAATTTTATATATAGTAATGAAATATTTAAGAATCCCAACATTTGTTTTTACAGTATATCTTCACATTGTAATCTGTAGCATTTTAATTTCCTACAAACCTATTAATAATACTAGGCAATGTGTGACCTTTTACACTCATTCATGTATGCTATAAAATTACTTTTTCTTTTGATTGTATTAAATCATTTCAGACCACTAGAGAAATCCCTGATTTTTACTTAACAGAGCTTTTCATGTATTAGCAAGAAGAGTTACCTGGCTATCAATAAGTATTTGTTTAACTTGAGTGACTTAAGTTAAAGACTTGTATAAGTTAGAAAGGATTTTCTGAAGCTAATACTCCAACACCCTAATTTGTGACTGGAGGGATCAGATTCAGAGTAGTTCAATCAAGACTTGATGTTTTCATTCAGTGTAAAGTAGTAATTTAGTGACAGAATCTGGGTAACTCAAATCCTCACACTGGAGAAAAATTATAAAGATTCCTTGACATTTATTGTTAGTCCCTACCTTTAGCTTTTACACAGCTAAATCTACTTGTGGAAGTTCAGCTTCAAAAACTTTTATCCATAGTTTCCAGCTGTGCACTGTGGTTGAGGTTTATCAACAACCTCAGTTGTCTAACTTGGTGGAATTCAAAGTACACCAGATTCCTTCCCTGAGCCAAGATTCTCTTGAGTGCTCCTTGAGTGCTCTATTGTTGTTTGTTTGTTTTGAGATGGTTTTCACTCAGTCACCAGGCTGGAGTGCAGTGGTGCAATCTTGGCTCCCTGCAGCGTCCACCTCCTGGGTTCAAAGCATTCTCCTGCCTCAGCCTCCTGAGTAGCTGGAATTACACGTGTGTGCCACTACTCCCAGCTAGTGTTTTTTGTATTTTTTGTAGAGACGGAGTTTCACCATGTTGGCCAGGATGGTCTTCGTCTCTTGACCTTGTAATCTACCTGCCTCTTGCCTCCCAAAGTGCTGGGATTACACTCTTGCCCAATCGCTCATTCTACAATATTGAGTCTTAACTTTTATTCCTGTCTCCCTGGCCATCCTTTTTAATAGTTTTGTATTAAAGTGCCCATGAATTAACAACGTTTTGTTTTAATAGATATTCTCACTTCAAGGTGGCATAAAGTAGTATCTGTTTCTCAGGATTGACTTTTCCACTTAAGAATGTTTGTCTTCATCTCTGTGCACTAAAATTTATTGCTGCAGTTGACATGACTAAGGTGGCATACCATAGTGCTGTGAGCATAATCTAGAGCTAGAGTGAGTAAGTGAATCATAGCTCTTCTATTAATGACCTTGGGCCACTTACCCTCTCTGTGCTTTGTTTTACATACCTTTAAAATGAAGATTAAAATATTACTATTAGGAGGATTAAAGGAGTTAATATTATTCAGAAAGTACTCAGAATCTTGCATGATATATATAGTCAGATGCTCCATCAGTGTTAAATAATGGAAAGATCCAGTAATTATTTCAGTATTTTAATGCGTGTGTAGTTGGAGTTCTGCAGATACTCCAAGAACAACACAAAATCCTAGTTTGACCTAAATGAACCAGGATTATTTAATTATGTAGACTGTATACATTTATTTTTGGAGCCACATTTTACTGAAACGAAACCTAGGAACAATACATGCTTTTTTGTTGTGTGGTTGTTTGCTTTAAGAAATTTGTTTCGTTAAAAAATAAAAATAAAAGCACTTCTTATTTTTGGGAAGGCAAGTTACAGATAGACCTTAAAAGAAATCTAGCTACTGCCATTTATAGGTAGTTATATGGATACCTTACCCTTAGAAGTTATTGAGTGTGACTTATCTGCTTAATAGCAATTAAATCCGTTTAAAATGTTTACCAGGTGTTAATCATAAGTCAGGCTTGACATAGGCAGTTTAATCTTATTTGAAAGAAAGACAAATCTCTGTAAATCATGTTTACAGATTTTAAAAAAACTGGGAACGTTTATTATAAAAGGCCGTAATTTTCCATTTGTTTGCTATATTAGAATACTGTGCAGTTGTAATGAATAAGCATTTATAGTTTCTGCTCCTAAAAAGTGGACTACAGTTTCATGGGGGATGTTTTAGTCTCATTTGGTAAGCTTTCCAAGAGATTCAGGGAAGCCATAGCTTTCCAAGTATGCAAATCTCTTATGTTCAGAGCACTTCCCTTAGGCACAAGAAGACTATTTCAGTGGCATACTTTGCTCTTTTCTCTTAACATATCTAACATGAAGGAGTTTCTCATTAGGTATCCAGCTTATGTACTTACTGTAGGATCCACTTTATACTTGCAGAGAAATTACCCATAATAAAGATCAGATATCTGTTTATTAATTGATTTGACATTCTTGTAATAATTTATTGGTAAATAAATATCTCTTAACTCATTGAATGTGGATGGAATTTATATTTGGAAAATGTTTCAAAATATGTGAAAATAGCAACCTGAGAAATTTAAGTTACTGTGTTTACATTTTTGAAATTACATGTTTGGAAGGCATTTATGATGGTGGCAGCAGCCTATCTATGTTTGAATAGATGTTGAAGCAATTATATGAGAAGAATTGATAGAAAGTATTATTTTTAATTCACTTTGTAATGTATTTCTTGGGTGAGTGCAAAAAATAGATTTCAGAAGATTTATTTATACTATCAATGCATGTTTTGAAGTTATTCTGTTGTTTGAGTTCTAAATAATTAATGAAAAAGGCATTTTTTTGTAGCACTGAATCAATCTGTTTCAGTTTTTTTTACCCTGAATTTCTTTTCATTTAATCGTCATCTTTTTACTGCAAAGGAAGACATTTATTCATTACTTTGCCCAAATAATACTAACACTCTAGCAGATGGTCACTTTGCAACTGGTTTGTCTTCGGAAAAGAAATTAAATATTATGGAGTCAGAGAGAGATGTTGTAATGAACGTGTCCCTTTCAAATTAACAGGTCATTCTTTTCAACTACTTTGTAACTGTAAAATAGCTCAATGTCACATAAAAGGCTAAAAGCTAGAGTAAATGGTATCATGGGAAATAAGAAATAAATACAGTATTATGATTTATATTCTTTTCTTGAACACACTAGGAAGATTTCTTTTTTAAAAAGACATGAATTATATGCTATGGTAGGATTTTTGGTTCTACTTTAATTAGTTCATATCAGAAGTTAGCATTTGTTTTAAAACATGTATCTTCTGAAAGAAGATACCTTCCCCAAAACATTTAAAAGTACCTTGAATATATTCTTAAACATGTCAGCCTAGCAAACAATGAAATGAAAACGAAATATGTAAATAATGTATCTTCTTTCTTTTACCCTTTGATGAATGATCTGTAATTCTGATAAAAAGATTAGTTTAGAGACTATTGAATTGTTTTAATTCTAAGACCAGGTTGAAGTAGCATTTTACATTTAGAAAGGCAACATGTGAATGAGTGGATTTGGAGCCTGCATGATTGGAAAATAAACTGGAGAAACTGAAGTATGCTTAAAGCACAGAGTAATTAGTGAGCAAGCTCAGGAAAAAAAACCTAAGAATACTTAGAAGTAGT
Source organism: Callithrix jacchus (assembly GCF_049354715.1). Classification (NCBI taxonomy): domain Eukaryota; kingdom Metazoa; phylum Chordata; class Mammalia; order Primates; family Cebidae; genus Callithrix; species Callithrix jacchus. Next base: position 119,072,084 of record NC_133508.1, read on the forward strand.
GTTTGAAGAACTAGAATCATCACAGTTTAAATTACTTGTTTTGACTTTTCTCTGCCACTGAATTGCTCTGTATCTTTGGGCAGTCACTTAGATAATTTCCCCAACTAGAACATTAGCAAGTTGGCTTAGATAACTCTGAAGTCCTTTTTTAAAGTGTTCAGCTATTTGGTTGGTGATTAATTACTTAACTCAGAATAAAAAAAAACAAAACAAACTTAAACTACATTAGCCTAAGTGAGCCAGGTAGATTTATAATGAGAAAGAAGGGCGTTCTTATAATGACTGTTCTTTCTAATATTCTTCATTCTTCTGCTGAAAAACTCAAGTGATAATAGAAACTAAAATATAAAATATCTGAATTCGATTTGCATTCCTCCTAATGACTAGTACTGTGAACTAAAACAGGCCATTTAAATATGTTGTATTTTGAGCTTGGCGGAGTGGCTCACACCTGTAATTCTAGCACTTTGGGAGGTAGAGGCAGGCTGATCACCTGAGGCCAGGAGTTTGAGATCAGCCTGGCCAACCTGGTAAAACCCTATCTTTATTAAAATTCCAAAAATTAGCGAGGCGTGGTGGCACGCACCTGTAATTCTGGCTACTTAGGTATGAGAATAACTTGAATCTGGGAGGCGGAGGTTGCAGTGAGCCAAGATCTTGTCACTGTGCTCCAGTCTGGGCAACAGAGTGAGACTTTATCTCTAAATAAATAAATAAGTTGTATTTTGGATATTCATCTGAACAATGGAAGTTAAAATTCTTCTGGTTACCTCACTGTATCTAAAGTGATATCCTGCTGTGTTGCCTTTTTCAGAGTGATAATTTGAGTTATTCTTAGAAGAGCCCTTATTGGAATGCATTCTAGTATATTATTTGCCTCAGATGCTCCATCTGTCTGGGGAGTTACTTCTCAAATAGTTAGATGTTTCTTGTCTTAATGGTAAAATACATGAGACAACCTTTTCTAATTTGTATAGACATGAAAAATTAAGTCAGCCTTAAGTTCTTTCTTAACTGAGAGTTTTTCTTAGAAAGCAATTTTAGGATATTGATGCAGGATATTTTCCTCCTTAGCTCAACAAAGTCCAGGTTCTTGTCTCAGTACCAGGAAGAAGTCAGCATGCGGACACTTGAAGAGTAAGTGGAGTAGATTTTGTTAAGGGAAAGGAAAGCTCTCAGCAAAGAGAGGAGTCCTGAAACCAGGTTGCTGGTTCTCCCTTTACAGTTGAATACAAGCGCTTCTGTATCTGCTGATGGGCTGGGTTCTCTTATTTGTATAAGACGTGAATTTCTGCCCCACTCCCATTCTTCCAGTGTGCACGTGGGCCCTCAGTCTGAACCATTCCTTATTGGTTTATTTCCCTTACTCCGCATGTGTTAAGGGACAGAATTTTTCACCACAGTCATGTTTAGGCAAGGCCCCTGCACGCAGGGACCTTGGTGGGTTGGAGGTTGTCGCAGTACCCTTCCCTATCTGCCTAGGCATTTGGCTGTCTCCTGCCTCTATCAATATCTTTTTGTCCTTCCCTCTCAAATTTAACCAGTGAAGTAGAATATTTGTCTTAAACATTGTGGTGATATTACTCATCGCACCTCATTTCTTCCTATATTTGTTTGAAATGCCGGTATACTCATATTGCATTATACAGGATAAACAGTTTTATATGCTGAAGTGTGAAATTATATATTGTTTTGAAATGGTAGGGGAATTGGTAGATCTAGGACTCAAAATAATTGCTAAAACTTTTTGTATACACATTTTTGGTAAGGCATTAATTCCTGAGTACTTCAAATATTAATCCCATGTTTATGTTTGAAATTACATAATCAAATTGCTTGTATTTCCAAGTTGTTACAAAGAGTACTGAAAAAAGAAAGAAACCTGCGCCTGTTCTTTCTGCTCATCCTGACAGGGTGCGATCTCCTTCCTTCATAATGTATGTTACAGCGCCAGTTCTCCTTAGTCTTGCTTTACTTTTAGTTCCTACACCGCTTACAGTTTGCACCACATAATTGAATATTTACTTACATATTTTATGGACCGGTGAGGTTTCACCTATTTCTTTGCTTCCCCTGTAGACCTCAGACTATACAAGGTGAAGACAATATTCTGTTTAGTCTTTACCCAAATCTTACTGAAAATGTGCTAGAGCACCTAAATGGTGCTCAGTGAATACTGGATTAATTTGTTTTTTTCCTTTTCTCCATTTCCTTTCATTAAGTGTGAAAATTACTAGAGATCACATACCAGCCTCCCTTTTTATCCCGAGTCTACCTTTTTAATGGGCCTCTCTTCTTTCCTGGTATGACAAGATTGATGTACTACAAAAGTCTATAGGTTATATAGAATTTGTACAATTTGTTTTTTGATTTTAAGTATCTGAAGAAAAATGTGGACATAGAGAAATGATGATTCATAATATGTTCCAATTAGAAATGTGAAAGTTGGTTAAACATTAAAAAATCAGTGTGGTACTACAGATGTGTTTTTTCCCCTTCTTAATCCTTTGAAGTTTGCAGAATTTAGTGCTTTCTGCTATAAGAAATAGTGCTTTCTAGAAGACCTATTGAAGAATTTAGTTTATGCCAAGTATACTACTAATAATTAAAATATCCCATGTAGTTAGGATCTTTTGGTATTCATCAGAGTAAAAGTTAATTTTTTAAAAACTAGAGTAAAAAATCTTTTTTTAAATGGTAGAAAATCTGCTTTCTGTAAACTGTGTCCAGATAACCAGAGCTGTTTAGATGGATAATGGCACAGTAAATGTGAAAGCAGTTTGAAAAACATTTGCATTAACATTATGGTTAGAAGATAAGTAGAATGCCTTTTGTATCCATGACATGTTTTAAACTGAAAAATATGCAGTCTCTTTGCATAGTTCATAAGATGCTCCACAGTCACCTCTCAACTAGTTCTGGTAGATAATTAAGACCTAACACATTCATTGTTTATAATGAATAATTTCTCTAGAAATTCAACAGAATTTCTAGAATTCAACAGCATTGGGAAAATAGCCCTCAAATAATTTTATGTAGGGGTTTATTTTCTTGTGGAACCCTAATTGAGAAAGCCTATATAATCTCTTTTAACCTCTATTTGAACAAGATTTTATTTTGCCACATATATATTTGAAGACCTTGGCCCTTCTAGATTATTTTTACCTAACACTATTACTTAGTGGTTAAGAGCATATTGCCTATACAATACAGTCCAAATCTGGTTGGCCCTATTTGTTTTGTAAAGTTTCAAATGTAGCTATGTTTTATTGACAGCATTTTTCCTACTTAATTATGTCTTTTGTTGACAGCTCAAACTGTCTCTATTTACTCTTACTTAGAATGCAGCTGGCAACAGCAGTTGGTTTGTGAAACCCAAGCATATAATTAACTTCCCCAGTTAAGGTGTGGTTTGTTTCATTGGTAGAGAAAGGATTTTATGGGGGTGTGTTTCTTTAGTCTGAGAAATAATGCAGTTTCTTTTCAGTATTGTGTATTTTATATGGCAGAACATAAGCAGAGAATTGTTTTTAAAAAGTATAACATTCGAACACTACTTGAGCACTAAAGTGCTACAAAAAATACTTTGTTATTATTTGAACCAAGAAAATCAGATATTAGCATTCAGTGTAAATGTCAAATTAACACAGGCCAGTAGGAACATTTGTGATCATGTTCTTCTCACATCCACTTGCATGGATAATGAAGCTTTGACTATTGCTTTGATGTAGATTTTTGAAGAAAATCCTCCTCCTGTTTTCCTCCTAATACTCCTCCTATTTCCAAGATACTCTGTGGTTACTAATTCTAAAAGAGAACAAAAGTGAATCCATTTATTTAAAATAAAATAAAAATGGGGGAAAGATATTTAAGCAATAAATTCATAATACGAGATTTTTTTCGGATACTGCACTGAACTTTTGTTTTATATCCTTGTCTTTCTGATATTAGTTCACTGGAACTGTATTGTTTTTCTGTTTCTTATAATCTATCTGAATTTTTATAATTATTACTGTCTTCCTTTATCAGTTTTAAAAGTTAAGATACATGGTATTTTTGAGATCAGAATTATAGCCATAATGGTGACATGCTGCAAATATTAAGATTAAAAAGTCCTCAGTTGCCAGTTTTTTTACACTCAAGTGTTGTGGATTTTTAAGAATAAATGTGCCTTTGTTTTTATATGAAACTGTCTTTTTTTTTTTTTGATATGGGTCTTACTTTTTTACCCAGGCTAGAGTGCAGTGGCTTGGCTGTCTTCAGCCTTGATCTCCTGGGCTCAAGTGATCCACCTGCCTCAGCCTCCAGAATAGCTGGGACTATAGGCACATGCCGCGACTGCCAGTTAATTTTTGTATTTTCTGTAGACACGAAGTTTTGCCATGTTTGTTACCCAGGCTGGTCCTGATGCATGAGCCACTGCACCCATCCCAAACTGCCTTTTTTTTTGCCCAACCCATCAGAAGAACCTATGCTAGTGAATGATTTTTAAAGAATCTTGCTACTTTTTTTCTGCCTGGGATTATATGTTGACTGAGTATAGTTTCCTAAAAGATATTGTTGAGTTTTTTAAACTAAACTTCTACCAAACGTTCTGCTCTGTTATTCCAAAATTGTACAATTTCTTGTCTGATATTTTATTTTTAAATTGAAAATGGGAAATTGTTAATGATGTTGAAAGCAAACATGGTATTGAATGGTTTCTGACTAAACATATTGAACAGAGCAAAACACTATGTATCTGTTCTTTCATGTAACATTCAGAAACTCCTATGACACAATCAGGGCTATTTTCTGTGTAGATGGGGAAACAGGCTTATAAATATGCTAGATAAGTGACAAGCTCTAGAGAAACCTGATATTAATGTGACCCCAAACTGAGTTTAAGTAAATAAACGGAAAGAGTGAATATATAGAATCATGGCCCTTCCTGCTGATGAAGGAGTTAATTTTGATTTTTTATATAGACTGATAGAATTAAAACTTTATGGCAATATTGCTTATTTTCTATAGTAGTTGAAGTGAATAGAGATAAATTTATAATTGAGTGAGCTGTAAAAGAGTGTTTCAAAGTAACATGAAGCAAAATGAACTAAAGAAGTACTTTTGAAAACAAATAGAATTATATTGGCAAACAAGTGTTTTTAATGGATTAGTTAAGGAAATAAAAATGATTAATATAAAGCAGTGGAAACAGTATATGGAATTAGAGACAGAAAACTGCCAACTTATTTATTGATTTTATAATTATTATTTGAAAAATGATCAAAATAAATAGAAGTAAGGAGGGGAAAATGAAAGAAAACTATTTTGAGCTGTTAACATCATTTGGCAATGTCTTTACTGTTTTACTTACAATATTTGATTTATAGTTAACTGTAGCATATTAGTGTAAATATTTGTGTTTATTTTATGTATAAGTCTTTTAATCTGATGTTTTATCTCTTTTCAGAGGAATTAAAAAATAATAATGTTTAACTTTAGACATTAGCAATTCCTGGTTCACAAACAAGTCTTCTGAAGATAAATTAATAAATTAGTAAAAACTTGCCATAAACACTGCTACTAAGGCCACCAAAGCACCTCAGTTCCATTTCTGATCTAGGTTTTGACAAGAATATACTACTGCTTACTTAGTTAATTACTGCTTGTAGATAGAAAGGGAAAGGCCTTGAAGTCAGCATTTGTATCGTTGCATGGCCCTGTTCAGTCAAGCTCAATGCATGTTACATGATTGCCTGAGAGGAATAGAAAAGCTACTTTCTCAGTCTCTAACCAGAATGCATGATAAGGCTTGGTGTCAAAAAGGGCAAGATGGGGATCACAGCTATTATGGCAGAGGCAAAGTAGTTACCTTGACAACCGGATTGAGGATTCATTGCGATTTATTATTTACTACTTGAAAACCTAATTCAGTGATTTAAGTAAGAGTTGAGATTTCCATGAAGTCTGTCTTTTCCAGATTTGAGCACACTGTTACTGATGTTTAGTATACTGAAACAGTCTCAAACTGATGTTACTCCAGAACCATGATGAATTAGGCTTAACGTGTAGTTTTGTGAACATTTAGACAGGTCACTTAGATGACAGTTATCTGAAATTAACTGGATTTTATATTGGGCGTTGGTGGTCAGTACTCACTAATAACTTAGTAACAATGACCCCCTGGGTATCTTCAAAGCAGCGTCGTTGTAACAAGTGAATTTTACCTTTTTTGTTGAAAGCAGCTTTAAATAATATATACCTCATGTGCATTTCCGTATATCATTTTAGACATAAAATACACGTTAGTTCTTTGCAGTTACTTACATAATGGAACTTTTTGTTGAGATGCAGTCTCACTCTATCAAGAGGCTAGAGTGCAGTGGCACAGTCTCGGCTCACTGCAATCTCTGCCTCTCAGGTTCAAGTGATTCACCTGCCTCAGCCTCTCAAGTAGCTGGGACTACAGGCGCACACAACCACGCCTCGCTAATTTTTTGAATTTTAGTCGAGACAGGATTTCACCATGTTGGCCAGGATGGTCTTGATCTCCTGACCTTATGTTCCACCTACCTTGGCCTTCCAAAGTGCTGGGATTAGAGGAATGAGGCACCATGCCCGGCCAGTACACCTTTTATAGTGCCCAAATTATAATTTTTAAAATTTGATTGTAATCAGATAATTCTTTGCCAGAAAGCAAAAAGTTCAGCTTCTTAGAGTGAGTTAACCAGTAGGTAATTTTGTATTTTAAGTTTCTTCTTCCCAAATATTGCTGAAATGCTTTTTACCTTTGCAGATGTAACTCTAAGTTGATTACTTGTTCAGCATTAATTAATAGTCATATATGATAAGCTTTTCAACCTGTGGTTTTTATTTAAACAAAACATTTCAAATAAAAATAATTTTAAACCTTTATTGGATTTCTATTTAAAATAGTGTTTCATATACTTTTTTAAATTAAAATAGTGTCTGCTTAGCTCGTTTACACTCTGTCTGTCAGAATATCTGCCTGAGGATTCTATATATAATTAATGTAAGAAAAACAAGAGGGTAATCCCTTGATAGAAAACTGGTAATGGATTAAAAGACCATAGCTCTGAAATTCCAGGAATGTGACATACTTTCTCAGAAAGATGCACTTAAGCCAAAGTCTAGAGATACTGAAAAGTGCCCCTGGTGTAATCAGCTAAAGATAGATATTCCTCATATATTTTGTTATATGTTTTATATGGACTATTGTAAGTAAATTTATAACTGAAATGTGATTTGAGAATAATTATACTTTGGTGAGAAGAGACCTTTGAGTGTCACTTGAAACTTCAAATTTCTTACTGAACCAATTGATAGAATATACAAAATGTGTATTGAGAATGTGCAGAACAGCTACCCAGGTAGTTTGATCAGTGTCTTATAATATAGCGTCTAACATCAACTAATTTAAGAAACTTGAGGAATCCATATAACTGTCCTTGGTTGCAGTTTTTTAATTCAAAAGTTTAGACTAGATCAATGCTTTTCAGATTGTGATTTACAACTCATTATCAATTCATAAGCACAATATTTAGTGGGTTACAATCATCACTTAAAGAGAATAGCAAATATCAGAGTACAGTTTATATGAGTATTTTTTCATGAAATTTCTATTAAGTATATGTTCCTATAATAAGGGTACAGTATTTTGATGTAACGTGTCATTCTTAAGGAACGTAGTAAAAATACATAAAAAGAAACACTGGGCTTCATGATCCTAAAAATCTCTTAGAATTTCAACATTCCCAAGTGAAATTTTAAACATTTAGCTCTTCCTTAAGTAGCATTATATCATTATGTTATTTAAATACAATTTGTCACATGCAGATGCATTTTGGGGAAAAAAAGAGGAGAAAGGTGTAAGACTTGATACTCTGAGAGACTAATACCTATATAAATTGTAATTATTCTTAATTGCTATGTGGGATAATTTAGGCCTGCACAAAATCTCTGAGAGCATATAAAACAAATGATTAGTTCTGATTGTCAGACCCAGAAAATACCATGACTAATATGCTTTAAAGATGAGTGTGATTTCATTCATTTGGGATAGAGAATTCAGGCAAAGAGTCTGGATACTTTGGGTGTGGCTAGAAAGTTAATAGGCTTTCTATGCCATACTTAGGCATTTGGAATTTATCTTAAAGACCAGGGAAAGCTGTCAAACCTATTCAACTTGCTAGGATTAGCTCTCCTTTTAGAAGGATGAAGGTTGTGATTGTTGAAATGAAGTAGAAAAAAATTCAAGGTATGGAGACAGTAAGTCACAAGAATTTCAGAAGGGTAGCTATCAACATAGAAACTCCTCTTTTGATAAATAGTAAAATATATTAGCTAGCTTGACAGTGCTCATACAACATACAAATTAAGTTTTCTTTTAGTATTTTGGAAAAATACTGGAGCAGCTTTCAATACCTTTGCAAAATGCCCAAGTAAATGTATTGAAATATTGAAAGACTTAAATGAGTTTGGCATATAGTGATATCTTGTTTTACTGTGCTTTGTAGATACTGCATTTTTTTTCAAATTGAAGGTTTGTGGAAACTCAGTTTCCCACAAGTCTGTCAGCACCATTGTTCCAACATTATGTGCTCACTTCATGTGTCTGTGTCACATATTGTTCATTCTCACAATATTTCAAGCTTTCTCTTATTGTATTTGTTATGGTGATCTGTGATCAGTGATCTTTGATATTATTGTAACTGTTTGATGTGTATTATTGTAATTGGAGTGGGATGAATCATGCCCTTCAGACAATGAACTTAAGGAATGCTCTATTTTCTGACTGCTCCCCAACTGGCCCTTCCCTGACCCTCATCTCTCTCCCTTTCATCAGCCCTCCCTATTCCCTGAGACACAAAAATTTTGAAATTAACCAGTTAATAACCCTACAATGGCCTATAAATGTTCAAGTGAAATGAAAAGTTGCATGTTTTCTTCATATTAAATCTAAAGCTAGAAATGATTAAGCTTAGTGAGGAAGGCATATCAAAAGCTTAGATAGGCCCAAACCTCAGAGTCTTACGCAAGTTAGCCAAGCTGTGAATGCAAAGAAAGAGTTCTTGAAGGAAATTAAAAGTGCTACTTCAGTGAACACGCAGGTGATAAGAAAGGGAAACAGCTTTTGTTGCTGATATGGAAAAAGTTTTAGTGGTCTGGAGAGAAGATCAAACCAGCCCCAACATTCCCTTAAGGAAAGCCTAATCCAGAGCAAGGCCCCAACTCTCTTCAAATTCCATGAAGCCTGAGAGGTGAGGAAGATGTAGAGGAAAGTTTATAGTCAACAGAAGTTAGCTCATGGGGCTAAAGGAAAGAAGCCATCTTCTCCATAACATAAAAGTGGGAGGTGAAGGCAAGTGCTGACATGGAAGCTGCAGCAAGTTATTCAGAAGATCTAGCTAAGATCATTGAGGGAGGTGGCTACACTAAACAATAAATTTTAAGTGTAGACAAAACAGCCTTTTGTTGGAAGAAGGTGCCATCTAGGGCTCTTCATAGCTGGAGGGAAGTCAGTGTCTGGCCTCAAAGTTTCCAAGGACAGACTGTCTTGTTAGGGGCTAATGCAGCTGGTGATTTTAAGTTGAAGCTAGTATTCATTTACCATTTCAAAAATCCTTGGGCCCTTAAGAATTATGTTAAATCTGAAACATACAATTGTACCGACCCTTCTCTTTCCCTTTTCATCAAGACTCAGTGGACAAGGGATATATGTATGGGTCATCTCAGTCTCCTCTCCTTTAATGATCCTCATCTCTGACAATAAATTACTTCTCTTTGAAAAACTTAACAGTTGTTAGTGTGATTTAGTCTTACACACATAATTTATACAAGGACTAAACTTGTCATTCTGTCTCTGAATTGCATTTTTTGGTAGTTTCATGATAGTTTATGCTGTGTCTTCTCTTGGGGAGGGAGGCTTTAAAAGGCAGGAGCTCTTGATCCCCGAAACAGAGCAGATAGAAGGGCATTCTAAGTGGGGAGAATACTATGAGAAATGCTTCAAAGATAGGAATTCACATACCAGAATATAGTGAATATTTAAGAATCAGTTCCATAGTGTAAACAGATTAACTTTGTTATTCAAATAAATCATATAAAAATTAATTTTGGAATTTTCTACTGGCACCTTGGTGCCACAGTTACCATTTTTTTTTAATAGACAATTTGTTTTCAGAAAAATAGTTCATCGGTCCACCTTTCAGCATATCAAGGTTAACCCAACAGCCAAGAGCCAGCCATGGAGCATACTGGGAAGAAACTTGGACTAAGTTGTGGGTGGGGGAGAATTTGGAACAAACAGCAAAAACGAAATTATGAGTTGAGAGGTGGGGATTAGGAAAAACGTATGCAGTATTTGCTCAAGCAAAATACTCCTTACTGAATGAATGTGTTGGGGCACACATCACCCAGGGGAAATGTATCTCAGCTGTGATAACGGAGCTGTGGTGTAGGGTGCAGAAATACACACAGTTTTTGAAAAACCGTCCAATCTCTATGTTCACCTAGGTCTGCAGGCTGGTAGCTCTGAACCAGTGAGATTGTAGAAACCTCAATATCTTCTCTTTGGTTATCAAGGTGAGAAATTGTATATTTTTAGATTGTTCCCACAAAGGGACAGAATTTCTGTTACCCTCCTGGGCCAAGTACCTTTTTCTTCATCTACTCACCTTAACCCAAGTCTGGTTTCTTGGTACCTCGGGGTTGGCAGCCATCTTCATTAACTCCCTTATTACTGAGCCTTATTGGTTTAGATGAACTGGTCACTGTTACTCCAAAAAGGGTTTCCATTTCTTGTTTTTGTTTTATTTTTCCCTGATGCATGTATATAGAAGTATAATTTTAATTCTTTTATATACTCTTCTGGGAATCCATTCCCAACTCACGAAATATTAATATAGTATTATTTGTAATATTTATTTTTACGATATTTATTGTATTATTTAATATTGTAATATTGCTTTTTAGAGTTGCATCATATGTCATTTTGTCAATGTAGTTTGAAACTACTACTTTACTTTCGGCCTTTAGTTTATTTCAACATTTTTATTAATAAATTTTATCCAAATCTTTGTCAAGTTTTTTTTTTTTGTTCTTATTAGGATGTGTTGTTCTTGCAAATAGGATTTGGTAATGCATTTTTCAGGAAGACTGTACCACTCCATAATTTCAGAAATATATGATGCTGTCTATTTATAGCCATACAAACACATCCTTGGAAATTTGATAGGAGAAAATGTCACCATTTAAAATTAAAATTAATATTTTCCCTTTCCATTTATTATCTACTTTGAAATTGATGCTCTTGATTTGTAAGTACTTTTATGTGTAATATTTAACCTTGAATTACTTGTTTAAACAGTTGATTTATTTTTGGTCCCCTATGTGGCTTTTCAATATAGAATACTTCAGTTTGAGGTAGACTTGGCTTTTATCTCATGAATCAGAATTTATTGCTATTTTGAGATCAGATTTACACATATTTTCTTGTTGTTATTATTGTTATTCCAACACTGAGATCTAACCCGTTCGTGTTTTGAGGTCTTTTATAACTAGAACTTAATCTTTTGCAGAACATAGTTAAGTGTGGCTAATAAGTATGTGTGGGTGGCGGGGTGGGTGGGTTATTTCAGAATTGGGTGGGTTATTTCAGAATTGTTTTAATTTATGATGAATTTCAGTTTCTATTAGGGTAGTGCTTTTAGAGTAAGATACATTTTTATATCAATCGATCTTTGTACTAATGTGAATTAATTTAATATCATGCCTACTTTTCAAATGAAAAAACTGGAGGCTGATATTTAAAGTGATTTATCCAATGTCACAGAGCTATTTAAGGGATAGAACAAGGATTCCAGGCCAAGTCAGTTAACTCCTTGTCCAAAGTTATTTTTTGCTAAAAATAGTTACCCATTTTAGAATTAAACACTTAAGATTTAAGTAGTTTAATCTCAGTAAGATCTGTACAAATTAAATTAATATCTTAGGGGGAAAGAATACTGAAAGGGAGCATTTAAAAAATGTAGTTGTTGACCTAATTATGTCCCCACCCACCACACCGCCCTTTAGGATTTTCTTAAGCAGAGAATTTATTCTAAGATTGTGTTCTTTCTTATTTCATTAGCACTGTGGTAAGCCACAAAAATCATGTTTTACTGTGTTTAGTTTGTTTCTATTAAATATCAAAACATTCATTGACAAGAGGAGGCTGTAGTCTATTTACTGATTTTGTCCAAACCAGTCGAAATAGTGGTCAGCTACTGTCTTCTGTAAATGGCCAGATGGTAAATATTTTAGACTTTGGAGGCCAAAATGCAAAATTTGAGGGTATTGTATAGATTTTTTATATAATGAGGGAAATTAATATCCATTTATTGACAATATTTAGATTATATTACTTGACACATATTTAAATTTCATACATATTTTATGTCATGACATATTGTTCTTTTGATTTTGTTTAAACATTAAAAAATGTAAATGAGCCTGGTGTGGTGGCTCGCACCTGTAATCCCAGCACTTTGGGAGGCTGGGGCAGGTGGGTCACGAGGTCAGGAGAGTGAGACCATCCTAGTCAACATGGTGAAATCCTGTCTCTACTAAAAATACAAAAATCAGCTGGGCATGGTGGCATGTGCTTGTTTTCCTAGCTACTTGGGAGGCTGAAGCAGGAGAATCCCTTAAACCAGGGTGCTGGAGGTTGCAGTGAGCTGAGATTGTGCCACTGCACCCCAGCGTGGAGACAGAGCTAGACTCCATCTCAAAAAAAACAAAACAAAACAAAAATTAAATTAAATGGACCATGGTAAAACTAGTAGTCCAACCCTTATGTAGAAGGGACTGTTATGGGTATCTGGTAAACTGGATTTGAATTCCTTCTGTAAAACATTTGAGTATTTATAATAGTATTAAATATAAATTCATATCACAGTTTTATGAGGAAACTGAAGTTCATTTGTAAAGAAACTTGTTAAAATTTTGCCAAGTCAGTAAATGGCAAAACTAGAATTCAAAACCTTACCTATTTTTCAATGCCTGGATTCTTTCATGTGTTCATTGTTACATCTTCTGTGCGAGGCATGGAGATGGGCACAGTGCATACTGCCATGAATTAGATGAGTTTCTGCTTCTACATAGTTCTTAGTTCTGATGCTGCACAGATTTGGGAAATGTAATTTTCTAAAACATGCCTGTCATTATAAATCAGATTCACTTGCACTTACTTGTAATCATTTTCTGATAAGTTTGCTTGTTTGTGTGACTTTTATCAATCCTTTCTTCTATTTTTCTTTTTTTCCTTGAAAAGTGCAGGAACTTTTTTATCTGGTGACATTCAGCTTTATAAGGATGAAATTAAAAGTATTTGAGGTTGTAAGGGGAAGTAAACATTTAAAGTACCAAGGAAGGGGCATTAGAGTAGCGCACGAGGGCGTAGCAACAGTGCCTCTCAAGCAGGGTTCCTATGAGCCTTTTTTTCCTGCAACTCCTTGTAATTTTTCAGACTCTGTGTATCTAGAAGTTGGTACTGCTGTTTCCCCTGCAGTTGGTATCTGTAGGGAACAAGTATGAAAGACTACAATGGGCTGTAGTGTGTAGGGGCAGGGCCTATACCATTGGATCTGCTACCGTGCTGTTTCTTAGTTCCCTTGATGTTCAGCTTGCAGTTAAATACAAGAAAGGATATAATTTTAACTCTGCAGAAAGGTAGTATTATTTATTTAATTTTTTTTGAGACAGAGTTTTGCTCTGTCGTCCAGGCTGGAATGCAGTGGCACAGTCTTGGCTCACTACAACTTCTGCCTCCTGAGTTCAAGCTATTCTCCTGCCTCAGCCTCCCAAGTAGCTGGGAATACAGGCACCTGCCACCATGCCCGGGTAATTTTTGTATTTTTAGTAGAGACAGGGTTTCACTATGTTGGCCAGGCTGGTCTCGAACTCCTGGCCTTGTGATCCGCCTGCTTTGGCCTCCCAAAGTGCTGGGATTATAGATGTGAGCCACCCCACCTGGCCTGTATTATTTCTTTTTTAAGGTAACATTTTGTAACTTTACAATGTTAAATTGAACTCCCTCTTTGCCTCTTTCCCTGGATGTTGTGTTGACAAGATTTGAGAATAGTTTGTGTTCATTAAAACCTCATCATTTCATTAAAAATTGAACAAACCTCAACAGCAAAACACAAAAATGATAACACTGAAACCAACCACGAAATCAAAGTCCTTACACTGTCATTTTAGGAACGATTTTATAACCTTCATACCATTTTTGGAAATTGCCTTTTGTCCAACTCTATTATCACAGTAGTCTATTTTCGTGGTTAATAGACAGCTTCTATAAGTCATCTCTTTGTTTCAGGAAGGGCTTTTACAACTGGATGGGCTTTCTGTAGTTTCTGGAAGTGGTGGAGTTGCTTCCAACTTGTGGGTTGTTAGTTTCTTCTGCTTATTCCAGCATTGTCTAATGGAGGAATTACAATGTGTTAAGGGCACAGATACGTAATGAATGAAGCAAGAAATAAGTGCTGTTTTCTATTTGCTGGTGTTTTTTATTATTTTGAGTTTGCATCCATTGTGTTTTGAGGTAGAGTTCACAGAGTGGGTTCCTTACTGCGTTTTATTTATTCTCCTATTTTACAGTTTTTAATTGGTCCAAGAGCATTCACTGAGAAAAGGAATAGCACGCTAGTTATAGCATTTACTAGAGTATTTTTGTTTTGTTTACATCATATTATCCACTTGATTAGTTGTTTCCACAAGCTCTATATATCTTTTGCAAATTTATCTTTACATCTGTTTGTGAGATAAATATAATCTTCAGTTATTAAAAAAGTCTTATCTGTATTAGTAGTGACAGTATATTTCAGAAATTTCATGTATGTAGCATAATTGAGAATCAAATATGAAGTATTGTTTACAGGAAAAAGTAGAAATTTAAAAAATCAACTTTGATTGTATAAGTTATTTTTTGAGATGAAAAATTATTTTCAGTGTTTTTTGTTTGTTTCCTCTAGAAACCTGTTGGAAAACGCCTTGTTACTCCAGCAGAAAAGCATTTCTAGTATTACCAATAGAGTTAGTTTGTTCAGAAAAAGAAAAGGCCTAATTTACAACCTTTTGAGGTTTTAGGGAAACTTTTTGTTAAAGTATGTAGAAAAAAAGACATAACATCTCGACCTTCTTCAGTGGGTCAGAGGTTACATGGCTGGTTTTTAAGTGATTGAATTATTAGCATGGGTAACAATGTGTGAAAAGTCAAGAGGTGCTACTAGTTTCAGTCTGTGTTAGTCTTTCTTACTTGAAGTGAGAAATAAATATCTCATAGGAACACATATGGGGATATAGTGTCTTTCTTTATAAGACACTTGCTTGAAACAGCACTAATTGTATGTGGTTACCTTCGGATTCCTCTTGGGGATTCAGAGAAATGAGTGGGTGGTTTCAGTGTAGTTTCAATGTTGTTAACCCAAATAAGTTCAGAGTTGGTATTGGCTCCCTTATAGGTATATATATACACCTTTGAGGAGGAAGCTGTTGTTAAAACAGGTAACTTTATACCTTTAGTTTATTGTTGTCTAATAAAAGTTATTGATAGGGAAATCTTTCATTCATCTACATTGTGGTCACTTGTGATTAATCCATGTAACTGTACCTTTTTTGGGGGAGGGGAGAGATGGAGTTTTGCCCAGGCTAGAGTGCAGTAGTGCAATCTCAGCTCACTGAAACCTCCACCTCCTGGGTTCAAGCGATTACTCTGCCTCTGCCTCCTGAGTAACTGGGGTTACCGGCACCTACCACCATACCTGGGTAATTTTTTTTGTATTTTAGTGGAGATGAAGTTTTGTCATGCTAGCCAACCTGGTCTCAAATTCCTGACCTCAGGTGATCCACCCGCCTCTGCCTCCCAAAGTGCTGGGATTACAGGCATGAGCCACTGAGCCAGGCCTAAATGTGCCTATTAAAAGTGTTTATGTTTAAATACAACAAGGTATTAACAAAGAGACTTAAAATCCAAAGTTTTGCTCTCTTTGATCTGGAAGACCTACCTGGGAAATACTTTAAATGAAGTCTCCACCCTAATGAGTTTTAGCATTAGTGACAAAAAAGGAGTGGAATCCTTTAGCTAGCAAGGTTGGTGTGAGTTACTGGATATGGGAACAGATAGCCCATTTCTGCGTTTTTGCTTCTTATTTAATTACTTTACAGAATAAATACATACTCAGGCTGGATGGCTGTGGGAGTGAATTAATGAAATTTTTAGTAACAAAAGGGTAGTAAAAATTATAAGATAGGTTATATTAAATAATGTAGAGCTGGAAATAAATTATACCGAACAGATGATGAAATTGTCATTTAGTTACTTATTCTGTAATTATTTGCTAGTTTCTTTGTTGACAGTGAATACATTATACAGAATTACTTCAGAATTTTAATTTGCTAGAACAAGGCAAAAAAGACTTGAGATATTACATTTTTGGTAGTAACATTGATGTTAAACTGTTTTTAACTACTTATGAAAGATAAAAAATAATTGAAACAGTATTTTCTATTATTTCCCTATAAAAAAGAGGGGTTAAAAAAAAAACTCTGGGATGATTTTGAACTTTGGCAGGTAATCAGTAATTTAAGAGCATATTTTCATAGTTAAGTCCCGCTGATTAGGGGACTCTGATGAAGATGTCATCTTTGTCAGGTTTATATTCTTTATCACTTGAGATTTAGATTTTAAAAAAACATTTTCTGATGATGTTCATGTCTTAAATTTATAAACTTAAAACTTTCATATATACATAAAAGATAAAACGTCGTTTTTTTTTCTCTTAAAACAACTTTTATGTTCTTGAGTATGTTTAACATCTTCTGGTACGTAAGAATTATAGTAGTAAATAAAGCATAAAGTAAAAACAAAACGTCTGTGTCCCTGAATAAATAATATTCACTTTCTGTTGAAAAGCCTGGAGTCCAGTAAGGAATGAATATACGTACAGAGACCCTTAGAATGTGTTAGCTGCTCTGATAGAAGCGCTCATCGTTGTTCATTCATTCATATATCCATTTGTTTAACATCATTGTCACTCTATAAAGCACACTGTAAAACTGATCCTTTACTACGTTTTACATTATAGTAGTGAACCGGATAGATGACACTTGTCCTGAAGGAGGTCGAGGTCTCATCCCCTGTGTTTGTTACTCAGGAACAGGGATTATTGTTATTTTGTTGCTTGTATCTCAAGTGTTTAGAAGAGAGTTAGGCACATAGTAGGTAATCAGTAGATGTTAATGGAAAGAAACAAAACAAATGGCCCAAACCTAAACTCAGGTTCTTCTTTCCTGGTTGTCAGGAGTGTCTTGACCTGAGATTTGAAGAGTAATTGTGTCCTAATAGAAAAATGAGTGGCGCATCCTGTGCAGAGGAGATAGTTTAAACAGAGGCACTGAGTAATTGGGTAATATTGAAGCTTAGTGTGAGTCACTTTTTAAAAAAAGTACATCAGAATAAAAGTATTCTGCCTTTGTGAACTTAGAAGTTGTAGCTATGTACTGAGACTAATAGGATCTCTTTGTGGCCTATATTACTATTAATAGACATGCTTATCAGGAATTTTTTAAAGTTAAGTATTAAACATAGTATTTTATAACTGAAACATGTTTTCATGGAACTTATGAATTATTAATTAGTGATAGATAACTAATAAGTTTTTAGGTAGGAGAAATTAATTTCTGTCTAGTAAGGAATTTAACCCTACAGTATTTTTGACTCATAATATGTACTTCCTTTTTAAAATGTCTGAAGGCTTTTTAGAAGTGGTAGTATTGAAACTATCAGCTTTTCTTAAAAGTATATTTTTACCTTAGAGCATTCAAAATGTCTAGAATTTTGTGACTCTTAGCAAATCCCCAAGTTGAAGATTTTTACCTTGTGGCTTATGTAATTGGGTTTAAATATGTGTTTTCATTATGCATGTATTTGTTAGAAAATTTTGGTAAGATTTCAGATAAACTGTAAACATTCTTTTTAGAAACAGATTTTTTTGAAGTACTTCATAATTTAAAATATTTCCAAAATAATTAACAGCTTATTTAGCTGGGCATAGAGGCATGAGCCTGCTGTCCTAGCCACTCAGGGTGAGGAAGAGGCTAATTTCGAGCCCACATGCTTGAGCCTAGAAGTTTGGGGCTCCAGTGAACTATGATCGTACCACTGCACTCCAGCCAGGGAACAGAGTGAGACCCTCTTTCAAAAGCAGACAAAAAAACAGGTTCTAAACGAAAATGACACCTGAAGTTAAGGCATACCACTTAGACTGAGTTGATAATTGTGTAGTTACATGATTGTAAGTTGTTGGAACACTTTCTTTTGCAACAATGTCATATCTCTGTAAGCATTTATTGGGTGTTTCATGCTAACCCCACTTAAGTACAAATTGCAACCTTTTCTGGGCCAGTGTGCTTATTCTGGAAAATGACATTGCATTGCTTTATTTTCTATATTATTGGCATAAAAACAAGTGCAAAGGTGAAAGTAGGTAGGTCTTTTTTACTTTCCACATGTGGTAGTTTGGGCTTGTTGCATAATACAGACAGGTGAAAAGAATTATATATTAGTAAACACAAAAATGTTGATGTTTTAGGATTTGATTGATAAAGGCATTTCTAAAGTGGATCTAATTAAATAATTAAAACAAAGCGATCGTCTACAAATTTACATGAAATAGATTTTTAACATTCTGGCTTCTGGTATAAAAAAGCTTTATTATTCATCCTTAATTTTAAAAATTGTGCTTAGTTGGCTCCATGAATATGCAGAGATGAGTGAAAAAGTTGGACTATTAGTGACAATTTATTTTTTAGGTTTACTTTTAACTTATTTTCATCTTAATTAAGATGAAATTGAAATAAGCTCTCTGGATGCTCCTAAATTTCACTTCAGCCTGGTTGAAATCATGTCCCCCTTCTCTTGAAGTATTTTCCTCATTTCCATTTTAGGAAGAAATTTTGCTAATGTATATAAACAGGAATAATTTAGAGATTTCATATTCCAGTACTGGAAATAGACTATGGCTGAGTTAATGTTTCAGTATGGCTTAGAGTCACAGCCTCATTCTCATAGAGGTTCCTGATAATCAAAATGCATGGTGCTTCCTGGGACCCTCAGACAGCATGAGCAGTAGCAAACATGACAGTATTTAGTTCCAAGTAATTAAGGAAAGCTACCAGAAAAGTTTAAGATTTTATAATGCAGCCTAGTAAGAACACTTTTATGGAAATGTATAATTTTACAGAAATGTTTAAGGAACAGAGTGAATGGAGACTTTGTTAGAAAAGCAAATGTTCCTCATCAAGTACTTGAAGTTTATCACAACAAAGTGTACTGTTTGTTGTCAGAGGAGCATATTTTCTTGCAGAAATGCTCATAAATGATGCAAAATTCAGTGATAGAATTCCGATTCCAGTCTTAGAAATTCCCAGCCGGTAGCAGTGCGTCTGTTTATTAGGCGTTACCCCTGAATGTGAATGATTTCAGTCCTAAGTCGCTGCACCTGTTGCCGGGAGGTATTTATTCCAATCACTAGCCTAAAGCACAGAAAGTTATTGCTTGACATTTTATAGCTTGGGGGGAAAAACTGTCTTTTCAAAATCATTTGTTCAGAGAGGAGAAAATGGAGCAAAATAGTTCATTTTACTCTAAGCACCGCTATTTGGCGGTATTCACATTTGCACAGCACAAAGCTGCAATATTGATTTTTTTGCTCACAGGGCCTCCCTCCAGTTGTTTCTTCGATTGCCAGGGTTGCAAGATGGATTGGATTACATTTTGCTGGTTGGGATGCTTATTTTGTTGTTGTTGTTAAAGTAGAAATAGATTGAAAATATGGCTTGTAATGAATATCATAGTAATAAGGTTAAAAGGCTTTAATTTGGGAATTTCCTTATGTTGATTATGTTGACTGAGCCATTTCCCTGAATACTTGACCATCACATGGAGTTTCCTTTCCTGTTCTTTTCCTTTCCCAAGCCTAGTAGCAGCCAGCACACCATAACTATGTCCTTTACAGCTCTGTCCCCAAACCTGCTACTGATGGCCATCATCATTTGGAGAAGCATTAAAGTAACATTTAAGAACATGAACCCAGGAGCTCAATTTCTGGCTTTGAAGTCTTAATTTAATTTTTATTGGATATGTGACTATAGAAAACTTCATCTTTCTCTGCCTCAGTTTCCTCCTCTGTAAAATGATGATAATATTACTTATCTTGTATGATTGTTTTGAGGATTCATAATCAGAAAATATCTGTCAAGTACTTAGAGGAACTTCTGAGGGTGGCTAATTCCCTCTAAAACAAGTGTAAAATTAGGATTGTCAACAAGAACCATTTTGGGCACTGGAAAGTAGCCAAAGCCAAATAACAAATGGGGAAATATTATTTATGAAAATCTACTAGAACTTTTGTTTTGAACAGTAGACATGTTTAAAGCCTTCTGTTCTAGCATGGGGCTCTCTCTTATCCCCACAATCCCTCCATCCTTACTCCTTGACTGTGTCATTGTGGAAGTTACATTGGGGCAAGATTGGCCTTCAAAACCAGTGACGTTACTGCCATGAAGAACTGATTTGACTTGTTGTAGAGGGTGGAAACTCATGCCCAGTAGTGTTGTCAATGAAAGTAGTAAACCCTGTAGGAAAAAAAAAGTGGGGGGGAAAACCTGGCTCTGCTGTCCTTTGGTTGTAGTTCCAGTTGGGGTAACTGGAAAACCAGTCTGAAACATAACAGGGAAATCTTAGAAATGAAGAAGCCATAGTAGACTTTCTGTGCATTCTTAACCAACTGGGAAGCTAAACACAGGTACAGAGGAGACATGAGAGGACTTGGCAGAAAGTAAATAACTGAGGCTGACTTGTAAACTGTTTGGACTTTCAACACCCTTTCTAACATACACTCACATCAACAAAGAGTGGAGACCTAATTATGGGCTCATGGTTTTTGTGCAAAGTCTCTCTGCCCAGTCATTAGCTGACCACTAAGCCATGCAGACAGAGGTGACCTCTAGGAGCCGAGGCTAAAAAATAAAAATAAGAATTCAAATGAGTTAAAATGAAACAGTGAGCAAAGACGTAAGCAGCCACACACTGTGGGCACAGATTCTGCATATTAAGTACCGTCAAGATACTAAAAAGAAACCACCACAGCAGCAATTCTCAGGGGAAAGGAATCTGAATCCAGAGTTGCTAATGGTATATTATTTAAAATGTATAGTTTTCAACAACAAAAAAATTATAAGATATAAGATATATAAAAGAGACAGAAAAGTTGACTCATATAATAGAAATTGCCTCTGATGTGAACCCAGATGATAGATTTCGCATATAGAGATTTTTAAAGCAGCCATTATAAATATGTTCAAAAATTAAAGTAAAACTATCTTGGAGAATTAAGAGGAAATATGATGACAATGACAACAAATATGTAGTCTCATAGAGAAATAAAAACTATTATTAAAAGGCCTTAGAGACATTCTTTGCATATCTTAGTTATTATTCTGTAACTGGGAGGCAGGAGGACGGGCCCAGCTCCCTCCCCATGCTTGCCAAAGATGTAACTGGGTGTGTCCAGTTTCTTGGGCTCACTTGCCCCAGGAATGGGGAAGAGGCCCTGGCAGCACGGTGAGCTTACTGTTCACTAAACATTGGACCCAAAGAGTTTAGCAGAAAGCAATTTATTAGGCAGAGAGAGAAAGAGAGAGCACTCCCATGTTACCGTGGGAGGGGAATCCGAAGGGGATATCTGCACAGGTAAGGGGCAGGAGAATTTTAACCTGGGAGTTATTCCCGCCCCATTCATGTTCTTCTTCAGTGAGAGGAGTTCTTTTAAACTTCTGCTGGAGTGATTGATCTTTGACTTTGATATTGGATTGGCTTCTAGGTCCATAACTAGAGCCCCTTCCTCCCAGAGCTTTTCATGGGCTTTTTAAACAAAGGAGGTCACCTGGAATTTCTACCTACTGGCAAGGGAAATGCATTTGAAACCCCTCTGGTCCCCAGATGGGGGCGGAGATGGAGGTATAGCACTGGGAAATTCCTGCCTTTGAAACACAGGCAATTTTCCTTAACACAGTCCCCTCAATACCAGTGTGCTGTAAGTAAATTAACATTTTGTTTTACAAATACGGATAGCGTGGCTTCATTTGACCCAGAGTTTGTGATTCAGTAGATCTGGGATAGAACTTCAAGATCTGTCTTTATAAGAAGTATACTAGGTGACTCTAAAGTAATCATGTTTGGGAATCAATTGTGTAAACTTGGCAAATGATTAAAAAAAAATTATATATATATATATACACACACACACACACACACTCACACTCTCACACTCTATTTTTAGCCAATTTAAAGCATTTGGAAATTATTTTCATACAAAGAAAGAACAATTTAAGAAATGACAGCCATGCACGATGATTTCTTCCCGTGAGTCAGTATTCTAGATCATTAATATTATATAAATAAATGTTTTCAGAAATAGGTTTTTATGTCTTTCATAAGATTTATTTAGTGAAAATGCTGAATTTTGAAAATTTTGATATTGATTGCAATAATTTTATTAAAGGTTTTTCAAACTTCCTTTGAAGTGCATTGTTGGTGAACAAGGTTGAGCTATATCCCTTGAAGTTTTCAGGAAAATATTGTGAAATGGCCAAAGAAGGCACAACAATTTATATTTTTCTTAAAAATGTACATAAACTTTTTTTTAACCAATTAATTATTTTGCCAAGATTAAGGACATACCCATGACACAGCCTCAGGAGCTAGTGACAGTATGTGCCCAAGGCGGTTGGGCTACAGCTTGGTTTTATGCATTTTTAGGGAGACGTAAGTAAAAAATCAGTACATGTATGATGTTAATTGGTTCCCTTTAGAAAAGGAAGACAACCCAAAGGGTGGAGGGTAGGGTTCCAGGTAATAGGTGGATTCAAAGATTTTCTGATTGCCAATTGGTTGAAAGAGTTTAGCTTTTAATATAGACCTGAATCAATAGAAGGAAGTGTCTGGATTAAGATTGGGGTTGTGAACCTGTAATCCTAGCACTTTGGGAGGCCGAGGTGGGCTGATCACAGGGTCAAGAGATCAAAACCATCCTGGCCAACATGGTGAAACCCCCTCTCTACTAAAAAATACAAAAATTATCTGGACGTGGTGACACGAACCTGTAGTCCCAGCTACTTGGGAGGCTGAGGCAGGAGAATTGTTTGAACCCAGGAGGTGGAGATTGCAGTGAGCCAAGATTGTGCCACTGCACTCTAGCCTGGCACCTGGTAACAGAGCAAGACTCTGTCTCCAAAAAAAAAAAGAATGGGGTTGTGGAGACCAGGGTTCTTATTAAGCAGATTAAGCCTCTAAGTAGCAGAGGCTTAATAGAAAGAATAGATTGTAAACATTTTTTATCAGACTTCAAGAGGCAGTTCTGTCACTCTTAAGGTCTCTGTTTTAATGTTAATGATAGTCAGCTGTGCCAGAATTCCAATGGAAGTCAAGTATAATGAGGCATGTCTGAACACCTGTTCTCATCATGGCCACAACTAGAGAACTTTTCCATAGTTGATTGTGTTTATTTTCTCTTTTCCACTAAGTCATTGATTACACTAGTTAACTTAGGAAGATGTTATCCTTTGATTTGTGCAAACCCAGCCTGGTTCATCACATGGACTTTTGACAGTGCATAGTACATGCTGTGCACATCCATGTTAATAATGTCATTATATTTTAAGAAAATAGAGCAAGTCATTTATTAATAATTGATCACTTGAAAATGTTAGAATAGCATATATACTCGATTAAAAGTAGCTTGTCTCTTTAGATTGGGGAAATTTTATAGGACTTTGAAATTAATTTACTTCTTCATAAAAGGAAATTAAAACCCAGAGAAGTAAAATGACTTGCCCAAAGTCATAAGGCTTACCCAACGCTCACACTTCAGTGGTCAGTGCTCTTTTCTTGTGTAACTACAGTATAGTTTTTGCTCTCCTTTTATTTATGGTACACATGTTTACATTTCTACAAATATGATTTTCACTACTATTCATATAGTTTTGTGAATCTTTACAATAATTATTTCCTATCAAATTTACTAATATTCTTTGGTGATTTTCAGATTGTATGAAAACTTATGAAATATGTTAAATGTAAATTTTTGGTGCTGCAAAAGAAGTAGCATTCCAATATAAATTTAATTTTTCTCAGCAAGGCAACATTACTTTCTGCAGAAAGGGCTCTCGCATTAGCCATCTTGCCTCAAGAGTACATTGAACAAAGGAGGCAGGGCCATTTATATCTAACACATCTGTCCTACTGCTGTATCCTGATTCCATTGGCTAGAACTGGACTTCACAGTCTAGACTGCACCTGGTTGGCTAACAACTTAAAATTTTCCTAAAGAGGTAAATGCAGAGGAGAACAAAGGAAAAGAGGAAGTAACTTGAGGAGTGCTTAGAGAAGCAGTTACATTTCCAAGTAAGGAAAGGGAATAAGCTATGACGTAAGAATCGCCTGGGCTTGTCCAGCAATGTCACGGCAAATATCTAGGTTAAAGTGTAAGAACTAAGAACACAGGATACACTTATTCCTTTATTATGACTAACAGCTGTTTTAAGATTATTAGCAAAAGCTTTAAAGTAAATTAACCTTTGAAGAAACCGTTATTTATTCATAATGAACTAAGAGGAAAGCTTTGAAGAAGAACCTTCTATTTATTCTTACTTCCTAAAAAATAAATCTTGTTATTAGCAAAATGGCTTGAGTAGTCAGAGTTGATCAGAGAAGGGCTCTGGAGTCTAAGCTCCCTACATGGGTTAGAATCTAAGTTGTGGTAAGATGGAGACCCCAAATTTACTATTATTGATACCTCAGTTTTATACTCTGTAAAATTGGTATTATAGCAGTAACTATTCCATTGTTTATGTTTTTATGTTGTCAAACATAAAACAACGTAACGTATATAAGCCAGTGCAAGCATACATTAATTGCTTTGCAAATGTTAGCTATTGTAATATTTATTTCTCTCGTTTTTTAATGAATGTATATATATATATTTTTGGTTTGAAACACAAGAGTTTAGAAAAAGAGAAATGTATAACCCATCGGTCTTGTGACAACTCCAGTGATACATAGAAAATAATAAATAGACAGAATTTAAATATTTTTTACTCTTTTGGGGAGATGGCAGATAATTTTCATTGATGATAAGTAGTTTGCCTTGTTTTTAATGTTCACCATTTGTTTTCACTACCAAAGGAAATAGACATTACAAAGGAAAGCACATTGCAATTTATATTGTGCTAATCACTAGTTTAATTCAACAATTTGGTTCCACCTTTATTGGAATTATGTATCATGTGCTATTGTAGGCATTGGGATTATAACTAAGAACCTTATTACAGTCTAGCAGGGTGTGTATATATATAAATGAATATGCACAGTATCTCATGTATATCTCTGCATATATATAGTTTTATTGAAACAGGTAAGAGAAATAATTTAGAAAAGAACATTTATGATTTAAAACAAAAGACATTGTAGCATTAAATAAAGCGGTATTCACTCCTAAGAACTCTTAGTGCAGTTTCCGTTGCTGTAACAAAATACTCAGAGTAGGTAATTTATAAAGGAAAGAGTTTTATTTAGCTTATGGGTCTGGGATTCTGGGGTCCAAGGTGGGCAGCCACATCTGGTAATGGCCTCATGCTGCTTCTTAGAATGGTTGAAAAGTGGAATGACAAATGTAAGCAAAAAACTAATTCATTCCTATGAGAACTAAACCAGTCTTAAAGACTTTAGGGCCGGGCACGCTGGTCCAGAACTTTGGGAGGTCAGTGTGGACGGATCATGAGGTCAACAATTTGAGACCAGCCTGGCCAACATAGTGAAACCCTGTTCCTACTAAAAATACAAAAATTAGCCAATTGTGATGTTGCCTTCCTGTAATCCCAGGTACTTGGGACGCTGAGGCAGGAGAATTGCTTGAACCTGGGAAGCGGAGGTTGCAGTGAGCCGAGATTGTGCTATTGTACTTTACCCTGGGTGATAGAGCAGGACTCTTTCTTGTTGGGGGTGGGGAGGGAAGAAAGTTTTTAAGATAAAGACCCAATCACCTGTTGAAGACAGGACCTCCCAACAGGGCCACATTGGGGACTAAGCCTCTATTTGAGTTTGTTGGGAACAAGCCATATTCATCAAGTACTATGATGTTTTTTCTCAGTACATTTTGTTTTGGCAATCTACTAAATTATTAAAGTGTACTGATCTTCACTTTCTTATTCCTTACTGTATTTTTTTTTTTTAGTTTTCTGAGATGGGAGTTTGGCTCTTTTTGCCCAAGCTGGAGTACAATGTTGCACTCTTGGCTCACTGCAACCTCTGTCTCCCAGGTTCAAGTATTTCTCCTGCCTCAGCCTCCCGAGTAACTAGGATTACAGGTGTAATCCTGTTATCTCGCTAATTTTGTATTTTTAGTAGAGATGGTGTTTCACCATCTTAGACAGGCTTGTCCTGAATCCCTGACCTTAGGTGATCTGCCCATCTTGGCCTCACAAAGGGCTAGGATTACAGGCATGAGCCGCAGTGTCCGGGTTTACTGTATTGTTTTGGATGACTGTGACTAAAGCTTTAAAACTACTTTCCCTGAATTATCAAAACAGTAAGACACTGCAAATTCCCAAATAGGTTTTAAAAGCAGAGGAAAATTCACTTAGAACAATAACTATAATGCTGCAAACAAACAACAACAAAAATTAAAGTCCTCTTTTTAGAAACCACAGTGCTTCATAATCAATTCAGTGTTTTTGACAAAATAGTAAGAATTGTGAGTTATGGCTCCAAGCCAGTCTTTTAATAGTGTGTTCTAATATTCCTAGCATTTTCTAATAATATGATTTATTCTGTTTTATTATATAATTATAATTGCAAATTGCCTGTGTTTAAAATAGGTTGCATTTCAAAATTTTATTTGATGTCATTTGTTTGAATTTTCAAATAGCTTTTGCCACAGAAATGTGTCAGCTTCTGAAGCCATCAAAATATTTTCTATTAAAACAAATATGTTAGTACTAGTTTAATCTGAATTATATGTAGAGGCAGTACAGTACAAGATCAGGAGATGGAGAAAAAAGCAGTGTGTGTGTGTGTGTGTGTGTGTGTGTGTGTGTGTGTGTGTGTATACACATATAAAAGTTAATGAACTTGTTGGGGAAGAAATATCCTGGAAGTTTGAGCTTTTTACCATTTGTCTTGACATTTACCTAGCTCTATTTCTGTTATTCCTTCTTCATTAGTAATGCACTTCTCCACATACTACAATAGTCTCCACATGCTATAACCCTTTTGAGTGAAAACCTACCAAGGCTGGGGTTTGCTCTAATCTCCTGAAGATTTCTGAGTTACAAATTTAAGTATTCTTTTCTTCCCTTTTCATCCAGTTACACCTTTAGTTTTTCTCTAAAGAACTGAGTGTTTAGCCAGGTTTGAATATTGTTGCTTTTTAAAATCATACCAGTGTGTCACCCCGTACTGCTTTGGAAGAATATATTTACATCTAAGAGACTATCGTATTTAACCAGGTGACTTTTTGTTTTACTGAATTAGTGAGAAACATTGTACAAGAAAGTTAAAGGGAACAAGGATTGGCATTGGATTGACCTGTGCACAGCCCAGCTCTTCTCGGAAGTTTATAACTTGGAACAGTTATAATAATGCATATAATACAGAATGATGAAAATGATAAGAAAAATACTGAATGTGTTGCTGTTTTTTTATGATATGAATGCTATAGATGCTGGTAGGCTAGAGACCTGAAAAAGTTAAGACAGTGTGGAAGGTTTTGCTCTCAGGGCTAAACCTATGGTAGCCCACCAGGACAGTAAGGATGTCCTTCTCCCACATAGTTCTTGGCTGTTCTTGACTTTCCTTGCTTTTTCTCTTTGTCCTGTGCTCTGTTAGTACTTCATGGGACAACTGGTTGAAAACTAATTTAAACTTAAAATTCTAATTATTTCATTCAGGAATCTTTTTAGCGCACCTATGAACAGTGTTTGTCTACACTCTATACCTGATATACCATACATAAATTTATATTTATGTACTTTAAGCATTTTTGTGGACATTATTTTGTTTTAGAATTATACAAGTAGGAAAAGTAATGTCACAAATGTTTCATCTCAATTTTGTAGATGACATAAATGATCGTAGAGAATTTTGTATTTTTCTGGTCTTTGAATTTGTTGAATTGGATGGGAACAGTGCTGGCTCCTTTGAATGTCCTCTGCTGATTCCTTTCAGTGTCAGTTTTAAATAAAGTGTATTTAAATGGAAGTAGTTGTTGTGGCATGAGTTTCTTGCTGTCATAAGTATATTAGTTATTGTGGAGAAAAAATTGCTAAGATGAAGGTATTTTTTTAAGACAAAACAACAGCAATTAATATGTATATATTAAATAAGAAAGTAAAATCAGTGGGTAGTAGAGCTTTCATTTCATTTCACAAATGAAAATTGTTTCTTGATTGGTAGTTATATTTTCTGTTTGTAAAACTTGTTACTGTATATAAGGTCTATGATTAAATTTGTCATTATTATTTGGATTTACTAAAAAGCCATTTAGTTTCTGATTATACAGATAGTAATTTGTTAGGGTATTTTGTAAAGATGAAGAGTCCAAATAAAGATGTATAAAAAATAATTTTCTGGTGTAGAGAACCAAAAAATTATTTAATAAATGCCTGAGTTTATAACATCTCTTGAATGTAGACATGAGTCATATTACTTGAAAATGCTTTACTAAATAAGTTATCTTATAAATGAGCTACAGTTTAATTTTCTTTTTTTTTTATTTTAAGGTTTCAGCAGAGCAGCTTTACCATTTGGGCTGGTGAGGCGAGAATTATCCTGTGAAGGTTATTCTATTGATCTGCGATGCCCGGGCAGTGATGTCATCATGATTGAGAGCGCTAACTATGGTCGGACAGATGACAAGATTTGTGATGCTGACCCATTTCAGATGGAGAATACAGACTGCTACCTCCCCGATGCCTTCAAAATTATGACTCAAAGGTAAATATTCATGTGTTAATATTTCATTTGAACTGTTGTATCCAAGTTAGAAAAAATATTGCAGTTATTCCAAAGCAAATGGAATAGGCCATGTCTCAGCCTATTTATTTAACTGAGTTGGGTTTTTACCTACTAATCTTGATTTCTACACTTTATATTTTCATCAACATTCAAATATGCAAATCATTTTAATATAGATCGACATATTAGAAAAAATATGTAATACATATTTTTTTGTGTTATATAAACATAAAATAAAAAGCAAGAATAATATTTGAAATGTAATCTTGTTTTTTAAGCCTTCAAAATTTTGAAATACTTTTTGTAACATCAAGAATGTTTAAGTGCCTGGATCTTTGTCAATAGTTGCTCCTTAACTTTTTTTTCTTAAATTTTTTTTAAATTAAAAAGCTTTATTTTTTAGAGCAGTTTTAGGTTCTTAGTAAAGTAGAAAGTACAGATATTTCTCACGATCCATATCCATGCACACAGCATCTCTCACTGCATGTACTTTGCCCCACAGCAAAACATTTGTTAACAGTCTATGAACCTGCATTGACACATCATTATCACTCAAAGTCCACAGTTTACAATAGGGTTGACTTTTGGCGTTGTATATTTTTTGGGTTTTGATAAATGTATTCACCATTGTAGTATCATACAGAATATAGTAATGTGCCACATAATGACCTTTTAGTCAATGATGAACCGCATGTACCATAAAATACCAATAGATCTGAACTCTTGCCTAGTGACATCTTAGCCATCATGAAGTCATAGTGTGACACATTATCTTTTCTATTTTAGATGTGTTTAGATGCACAAACACTTAATATCATATTATAATTGCCTACAAAATTCAGTACAATAATATGCTATTCAGGTTGTAGCCTAGGAGCAATAGACTATACCTTATAGCCTAAGTGTGTAGTAGGCTGTACTATCTTGGTTTGTTTAAATACACTCGTTGCTGTTCATGTAATGATAAAACAGCCTGACAAGGCATACTCAGAAAGTATCCCTTTGTTAATGCTGTATGACCAGTTTCACTGCCTTAATAATCCTCTGTCCTTTGCCTGTTCGTCCCTCTTATCCTCCTAACTCCTTATAGCCACAGATATTTGCAGATTGGCTTATTTCAGTTAGTAATATGCTTTTATGTTTCCTCCATATATTTTGTTGGCTTGGTCATTTCTTTTTAGTTTAGAATGGAATAATATTCATTATCTGAACAGACACAGTTTATCCATGCACCTACAGGAGGACATATGGGTAGTTTTCAGGTTTTGTCAATTATGGATAGAGCTACTGTAAACATCAGTGTGCAGTTTCTTCTGTGGATGTACGTTTTCAGTTCTTTTGGGCAAATATCAGTGTACAATTGCTGGATTGTATGGTATGAGTATGTTTAGCTCAAAGTGGCTATACCACTTTGCATTTCTACCAGCAATAAATAGAAGTTCTTTTTGCTCCACATTTTTGCCAGCATTTGGTGTTGATGGTGTTTGAAATCCATTCTATTAAGTATGTATTGCTGTCTTATTGATGTTTTAATCTGCAATTCCCTAATGACATAAATGTTTAACATTTTTTAATATACTTATTGCCATATGTATATCTTTTTCTTTTTGAGATAGAGTCTTGCTTTGCTGTCCAGTGCCCAGGTTGGAGTGCAGTGGTGTGATCTCTGCTCACTGTAACCTCTGCCTCCTGATTAAAGCAGTTCTCATGCCTCAGCCTCCCAAGTAGCTGGAATTACAGGCGTGCAGTACCAAGCCTGGCTAATTTTTGTGTTTTTAGTAGAGATGGGGTTTCACTGTGTCGGCCAGGCTGGTCTTGAACTCCTGACCTCAGGAGATCCACCTGCCTCGGCCTCTCAAAGTGCTGAAATTACAGGTGTGAGTCTTTGTATCTTTTTTGTATCTGTTCAGTTTTAACCCATTTTTTAAATTCTGAGGGGTTTTTTTTTTAGTGTTTAGTTTTAAGAGTTCTTTGTATATTTTGGAATAGTCCATCAGCTTTCTCTTTCTCAAATATTTCCTCCCAGTTTTTGGCTTGTTTTCTCATTATCTCCAGTTAAGAGGTATTGAGGGAAGTCAGTCACTCCAGCAGAAGTTCTAAGGAACTCCTTTCATTGGCACAGGGTCTTGGAGAAGGTGGGGATTCCTCCCAGGATAAAAGTTGTATCCACACACCTGGAGGGATTTCCCCTCTGGCATCCCCTTCCACACTCTTCGTGGAAGTCTTTGTCTTCTTTTCTTTTCTCTACCTAAATAAAATCACCTTTCTGCAACACTGCTTGGGTCTAATATTTATTTTTACAAACCTAAGGTGCACCTGCAGTGGTCCCATCGCTTATTCTTTAAAAAATTGAAAACCAAAAACCCACAGCATTCTCTCGGGGGAGCCGTGCCTCACCAGCACCGAAGAAAAAACCCAGTTACAGTATCATTTACATAGTTAGTTAAGACTTAAAACATACAAACAAGCAAATAGAATTAAATAACAAGTTCAGCTTAATAAAGCATATAACTAAGTATAGAATTCCTTGTATCCTTCAATGAATTATAGATAAAATATCCTTTTAACAGATTAAACAGTTTCTGACTTTTCTTCTTAGCAGAAAGGTTTCGCTTTACTCAGTAGGTTAGAGAAGTCGTAGAAAAGGCTGTCAACATGACAGATGTGTTAAGCCAAGATGGAAAGCATATTTTTGAATAGTAAGTGGGAATTTCTGCCATCTTCAAATAGTATACAGATAGTTAAGGTGAACATATTCTGGTTAGGTTCTAGTCTTTCTAGTTCAAACCAGTGCTTTTTTTTTTAACCTTTTACATTGCCCAAGATTATTTTAAAAGTAAGGAAGAGACCAGATGTCTTTTCTTTAAAATTTTGATTTAAGGAATATTTGGCCCACAGTTACGATCATTCGAATTCAGGACAATATAAAATTTGACATCATTGTTTGAATGTTCAAGGCATTGTAGTTTAAATTAAGGCGTTAGAGATGGTTCTAAGTTGGTGCTTAGCCATTTGAAAATAGTGCAGTTGCCAGGTTCAGTGGCCCATGCCTGTAATCCCAGCACTTTGGGAGGCTGAGGCAGGTGGATCACTCGAGTTCAGGAGTTCGACCAGCCTGGCCAACATGGTGAAACCCCATCTCTACTAAAAATATAGAAATTGCCTGGGTGTGGTGGCCGGCACCTGTAATCCCAACTACTTGGGAGGCTGAGGCAGGAGAATCTCTTGAATTCAGGAGGCAGAGGTTGCAGTGAGCTGAGATCAGACCACTGAATTCCAAACTCGGCGACAAAGTGAGACTCTGCCTCAAAAAAACAAAAATAAGAAAAGAAAATAGTATAATTGAGTTACGTAGAGATGAATATAAAGTATATGTATGTCCTAATGTGATAGCCGATCTCAATTCTTGGGTTGAAATGTAAATTCTGATAATTTCTACTTTTTTTGAATTTGAGCAATTTTCACTGAGCTTGTTTATTAATTACAGAAAGTAGATAATATGTCATTAGTTAATTTTGTGTTTTAAAAATGATGTGTTGCTTTAAAGCTGTATAAATGATATCTCTTAACTGCTGCCTTCCCACATGTAAATATAATACAGAAAACTGCTGAGAATGAATATCATTTTTCCTGTATTAGGCACAGAACACCTCTTGGCATCTTTTTTTTGTTTGTTTGGATTATGGTACTCCTGGTATCTTAATTAGAATTTTTCTATATTTAAGATAGTGTGAATAATTATTGAGTATTTAGAATAACTTGTCCTTTTTTAAAACATATTTTAAATCTCCAAACCCTAATAGTTTAGCAGATTTTTCCCTTTTATATTCCTCAAAAAATGTGATAGTCATATAGTGAAAGGAGACATGTTTATTTCTTTATGTACAGAGTTTCTCTTTGGAACGCTCACATTAAAAAGCTGGAATTTTTCCATTAAATTTGAAAGCCCCCTTTTTTATACATGTAATGATAGAGATGCGCATAGACTTTTCATTACCATTAAAATATGTTTGCATCCTATTTTACTCCTCTTTCCTGTTGTTTTTCACCCCCTTTCTTCAGTTGTTAACTCTTCAGCAGTTGAGAATCAAGTAAATAAATACACCTTTAATTCAGGCTGTGGACGTGGTAAAAGTATTGTACTCACTCTCCATTTTCTATTTCCTGTTTATTTAAAGGTGTGAAACTTCCGCTCTAGTATCAGCTGATTATAATATGCTTAAGTACTCTGAGTGGCTCATCCTAAAAAGTGAGAAATGAAATGCTTTCTTAAAATGATACTTGTTTTAATATTTGATGGAATAGTCACCATTTAGTACTTTTTAAAGAAATTTGTTGGGGTGGGGGAAACTTAAAGATTTTCAAAACAGTTATAACACTTTGAATTCATTAACAAAGCAAAAAAACAAATTCTACTATTATTTTGAAGTGTTCGATTAACAAGTAAATTAGGATTTTGCTAATAGTATTGTCTCTCTGCAGCACTTGTGTACAAACTAGTAGGTGTCTTAAAGTGATATGCTTGATTGTACCTGAAGATCTGCTTCCCAAATTATACCTTTTTTCACTCTAAAAACCTGCTCATTGTTATCAATGTAGTTTACTGCTTCAGATGATAATTTACATATATGACCTCAAGTTTTTAGCCCTTTTGACTAGCGATCTGAAAGTACTTATGTAAATATTTACTGGTTTATTTTCAGTGTTAAATTTGAGGATCACATGCATAGTTATGTCTTGTACAAAGTAATTCACAGCATCATAGACATGAGTTTACCTCTGGAAACACAAAGAGGTACGAAACAGAACACATACTTTGTAAAGAAGATGGTGAAAATCTACAGTTAGTCCCTCTTGTAGAAAGGTGCGTTTTGTATAAAATAGAACCCCCCGCCCGCCTCCTTTTTTTGGGGGTGGGAGGGATTGAAATTGCCCAGGGAAAGTAAGGTTATATATGCCCTAGATTTATGGAACTAGCCTGGCTCCTTTAAAGCTTTTAAGAAAAAAAAATTTTCTTAAGCACAATTAAAGGTAGCACCTGACTAGAATCTCATAGCATACTTACATTATGTTTCTTTTCTTTTTTTTTTTTTTTTTTTTTTTTTTGAGACAAGGTCTCACTCTCTTGCCCAGGCCACAGTGCAGTGGCACAGTCTCTGCTCACTGGAACCTCCGCATCCTGGGTTCAAGCAATTCTCCTGCCTCAGCCCCCAGAGTAGCTGGGATTATAGGTACACACCACCATGCCTGACTAACTTTTTATTTTCAGTAGAGATGAGGTTTTACCGTATTATCCAAGCTGGTCTTAAATGCTTGGCCTCAAGTGATCTGCCCACCTCAGCTTCCCAAAGTGTTAGTATTACAGGCGTGAGCCCGCACCTGGCCTATGTTTCTTATTAAGTAAAATTCAGCATATTTTTGGTTATTGCCGTATCCATTTAAATCCCTTGAAGTTTATTTCAGACCTGGGGGGGTGGCATGTAAATGAATAGTTCAGCAATCAGTTGTTTATACAGGTTAGGCACTTACAAGAGTAGTCAACAAAGAATGTAAAGGAGAAACAAATGTAAACATAAAGTTGAATAGTTGCAGGTGAATAAATGCTATTACCCACAGAGATTATGTAATTTGAGCACGCAAAACCTGCTAGACAACACCTGCACTGAAGGAGCAGAGGTAAAGTTGCCATGAAAAAATGGACCAGACATGGGAGAACTAATGTCTTAGAAGCCAGTAGCAAAGCACAAAAGAGATAAGTTAATTTTCTTGATGATGTTGAAGATTTTTATTCTATTTTGACAGCTAAAATAAAAGAACATGTTAGGATTTTTATAATAGGAGAATTTAAAGATAAAAATCAAGAAATAGTAGTTAGCCTTACCTTATATAGACCAGTAGGTATTAGATAGTAGTACTCTGGTCACATGGAACCAGATGGTGAATAAATATAAGATTTGAATTTATAAAGTAGGGATAAACTTCTAGGATTTTTATTCTCTGAGAAAGGAAAAAACAATCTAGCTTTAGAACTTTAGGTATAGTTTAGTTAGCTTAAGCTATATAAGCAACAAAGCTGATTTCAAAGCTCAGTGTTTTCTGAAAGATTGGGATAATGGCACCAGAATAATCTGTTTTCTTTCTATACCCCATTCAATAACTTTTCTATCCTTGAATTTCCCTAAACTTATCAATATCCTAACCTATTATATCAAAGTATAATAATTACCCTTTATTTTACTCTTTAAACTCAAGAGCATATGGAATGGTGACAATTTCTTGTGTGCCAGAGGGTTTGAAGGAATGTGGTGTTGTGTATGTGTGATGTATGTGTGTTACTTTGTTATGTGGTTGTTTACATTACAGTGGATGCAGAACGAGACTGGAAAATTGAGTGCATACTTCCACATTGAGTTAGAAGTAAGACTACATGGAAAGGACAATGTATGCCTTAGTCTGGAATAAGCAGAATGATCTTACCCTCCACCATTACACCTCTCAGTCTTGTCTCCAGGCAAGGTGTATAAATAGGGACTTGCTCTAGGGAATGGGAGCGTTTATAGGCCATGACTTCTATTTTAAGAGAGTTATTGAATACCAGATTGTTAGAGCTACAGAGGAGCTTGAGGCTCATCATATTCTAATTCTTTTTAATTACACTTGGGGAATTGGCTGTCATTATAGTTGTTACACTTGTTCACATAGCTACATGTATATTCTCCTCGCTTTTAAAAAAATCTTCTTGGGAAGGAGTGCCAGTTTGTTATTCTTTTTACCTTGTGAGCCTTTAGAAAAAGGTTGGATTACTTTTCACAGGGGCCAAAACCTCAAATCACTTGTACCTGGAACCTCATTCATTAATATCTTACAGGCATGAAAATGTATTCATAAATAACTTTGAAGTTCAATTCTGCTATCTAGACTTTTAACGTGTCTGTTATTTTCAAATATACTAATAGATACTAATTTTATATAAAATATTTAAACAAAGGAGATACTTAATGTGCACACACACACAGACACAGACACATACACATACACCTTTACCATGGGAAGTGTTGAATATTGGAAGTCTCTCAGAATTTAATCAACAAAATTCATTTAAATGCAGTCACAGTTCTGCCAGTATACTCTGGCAGACTTCATGATTATAGATTTTAGTTTGTGTACTCTCCTTGACATAAAATCCTCTCAACTTTTTATATTGACCATCCATTCTTCATAAAGAGGCTTTGTATGCAAGTCAGAGCTATATGAAAGGTGTTTTTATTTAAATAATATTTGTTTTCTGATTTCTATTATAGGTAACAATAAACTATAAAGTCATCCTTCTAAAATCTTCATATTTCTTCCTCAATGGCATTTTTCAAAGGGCAAAATTAGCACCATATGTCTTTATCACCTCTTATGGTGTTTCATAATATGTGGGGTTTGTATATTTTATTCCCGCATTGTTATGAATACTTACTAGTTACGGTTACTCTTGCTTAGCATATTCATTTAGTATACTTGTTCATTCTTATAGGATCTAAGCCTGCCACTTCTCAGAAACTGCATTCTTACCCTTATGTTATTTATCCCAAGTGCTTTTATCTACTTGTTGTGTCAGGTTTATCCACTGCTCGTCCATTAGGATGAAATACATACAGGGAAAATTAAGTTACTCAGATGTTTCTAACCCGTCATATCTATGCAGTCTACTTAGGTTATTTTTTGTTAGTTGATGGATTTCTCCTATTTCTTTCACTCTTGGCCTAATTGTTTCAAGGCAACTAACTGGTATTACAAGCACATCTCTGTGGTCAGGGCTTTGAGAGATTGCTAGTATAGATTCTTGAACTTTAGTACAGTAATAAATAACCATTAAAGCTCTTATTGGTATGCCTAATTGGACATATACTTTGCATGTCACTTACTGATGGACATTTAAAGCAAAGTACTCGTAGGAAGGGGAGACTATTGGCAGTAATAAACATGAACCATATTAAACATTCACATTTAGTGTGCAAGAAAGACTAATAAATTATAAAATGCTTTAGAAGACAAATTATCTAAATGTCTTTTATGACTCTGCTTATCAAATGTGGAAAAGAGAGAAATAAGGTCACATCAAAATTCTGCCCTATAGGATCCTCTATTTCTCTCTTTTTTTAAAAAAAAATAATAATTTGAGACAGGATCTTACTCTATAGTCCAGGCTGAAGTGCAGTCTCTGCTCACTGCAGCCCCAGCCTCCCGGGCTCAAATGATACTCCCACCTCAGCCTTCCATGTAGCTGGTACTACAGATGCGTACCACCACACCCAGCTAAGTTCTGAAAAATTTTTATACAGGCAGGGTTCCTGCCATGTTGCCCAGGCTGGTCTCAAACTTCTGCACCTAAGGGATCTGCCTACCTCAGCCTCCCAAATGCTAGGATTACAGGTGTGAGCCACCAGGCCCAGCTCTGCTTCTCCTTTAAAATGAAAATTAGTAAAACAATTCTGCTAGGTGTTGAAGACTGAGAAACACAAGTGTGAATTGGCTCATTTTCGCTGGTACTTCCCATTAATTTAAGGGGTTTTTACCCTTTATATAATGTCCATTGGTTGAGGGAACTAGAGTAATTTTTTCCAAGGACGTTACATTAGTGGTCTTAAGTATTCCGTAAGGATTATGCAATGAAATTCGGGAGCTTGAAAGATACTTTAAAAGTTTGAATTTTATTTTATTTTTTAACAGATACAGGCTGGATAAGGGAAATTAGTTTTTGAAAGCAAAGCCACATCTCATTTCAACTTTGGTGATTTTGCCTCAGTTTTGTATTTTTAGAGGTTATCTTTATTTTTGGAAGCAAAGTGGAAAGATGAAGAAATATAATCAAAATCAATGGAGATGAGCACAAAGATTTCATTTGACCTATACGTTTCAATATGATCATAATGATCTTTTTATAGTGCTTTTCATAGTCTTAGGGATTATGTATTTCACCTTTCTCATTTGAAAGGTGAGTATTATAAATGGAATGACAATGGTATTTCTGTGGCGCTTATATCATCATGTCCCTTATAGTTTTTCACTCACCTAAAACATTTCTTGCTGTACACTAAAACATTGGTTTCTGTTTACAAAGTGTGACATTTAAACAAGTTAATTGACAAAACTGTGTTTGATTGATATCTCTGAAATGCACTAAACAATCAAGTGTTAAATTTATTTACTTACTGTCTAAGGAAAATTATTGTGAGTAATTAGGTTTGTGGTGGCATTTTACTAGTACACATTTATCTGAATGAGTGACCACTAGATCTGCTTTCTTAAGACTGTTTTCAGATACCCATTCAAGGACTTGACTTTGTTGTTCCTAAGTAAGATTTCTTTTCGGTATGGATCTGCTTGTTGACATCAACTAATAGAATAAAAATTTTGCTTACAAGCATCTTTTTTAAAAAGTTATATTTTGAACAGATAATAAGAATAGATGTTCAGTCACAGTTGTAAAGAATAGAAAAGAAGGGGCTGGGTGCAGTGGCTCACGTCTGTAATCCCAGCACTTTGGGAGGCCGAGGCGGGTGGATCACGAGGTCAAGACATCAAGACCATCCTGGTCAACATGGTGAAACCCCGTCTCTACTAAAAAATATATATAAAAAATTAGCTGGGCATGGTGGCGCAGGCCTGTAATCCCCGCTACTTAGGAGGCTGAGGCAGGAGAATTGCCTGAACCCAGGAGGCAGAGGTTGCGGTGAGCCGAGATCGCGCCATTGCACTCCAGCCTGGGTAACGAGCAAAACTTTGTCTCAAAAAAAAAAAAAAAAAAAGAATAGAAAAATGTTATTTTAAAGTTTCAAATCAAGGCAAAGTCACTATGCTTGCGGGAATTTGGCATTTTCTTCTTTTTTTTTTTTTTGTGTGTGTGTGCCACCAAAACTCATAGACAAATGCTACTGATATGTAATATAATGCATGTTTACTACCTGTTAAAAAAAGAATTGTTTGGAATTGTTTTTAGTATGCTAGAAAATTTTCTATTGGCATTTTTATTACCAGGAAAATAATGCATGTGTTTATTAAAGCTTTGGAGTAATGTCACTGAAATATTTATTATTTAATACTTTTAATTTAATGCTTAATAAATAATAGCAAACATAATTTGGTGCAAAATTGAGACTTTTCCATTCTAATTAATTCTTGTACATTTTAAGGAGATTTCTAAGTAAATAAAATGCCTATCTCTAGTCAATAGAGAAAACATCTTACTCATTGGTTTACCCCAAATCCATATTTTGTTTTCTTACTAGTTTAGGAGCAGGATAGCAAATGTTGTCAGTATTATTCATAATATGCTGTATTGACTAATTTTGTTGAATGGAGAGAGAAAAAAAAATATATGTATATGTCTTTTTTTTTCTTCTTGTGAGAAACAGTGTCTAACTATACTGACCAGGCAGATCTTTAACTCCTGAGCTCAAGCTATCCTCCTGCTTCTACCTCCTTAAGTGCTGGAATTACAAGCATGAGTTACCACTCCTGGCAAGAAAATTTGATATTAAATTACTTAAAAGATCTTAAACTGTCATTTATTATGATCCTATTAATTTTCCATATATCATATACTGAAACTGCATACCAAACTGTAATAGAAACAGCAGCAACAAAAAACACCAGTATCTACTTTGTACATTGAAGAGAATAATATTGAGTAATTAGGCTTTTAGTGGCATTTTATTAATATACATTTTTCTGCCTTGCATGCATATATATATACATATATGTATTATTTTATTTTATTTTTTTTTAGTAGAGACGGGTTTCATCTTATTGGCCAGGCTTGTCTTGAACTCCTCACCTTGTTATCTACCTGTCTCAGCCTCCCAAAGTGCTGGGATTACAGGCGTGAGCCACTGTGCCTGGCCCTGCCTTGCATATTTTAAAGACCCATTCTTTTGTCTTTGCTTTGTATTTTTATTTTCTGTAAGTATATTAGAACAGTGTAACTAGATTTTTTTTTTTAGTGCTGCTTATCACTTCACTACTAGTTTTAGAGGTAATATGTCTCCTTGGGATGTTACAAGGAAAAATCTCATTATGAAAAATTAGAAGTTAATGATTTTGTGATCTTTAACATATTTAAAGTTTGTATAAGTAAATAAAATATATTATGCAACTAACACATCATAGTTCTCCCAAAATTTGTTCACATATCATATGTGAAGATCAAGAAAGACACAGTTTTAGAACTTACCTATATACATTACTTAACGGCCTTAAAAAAGTGTCTGAAATGAGAGTTGCTCTGTTTAAGTTGGCTTGAGATTATTTCAAGTGGTCTTTCTGTTTGTTTTTTCAGACCGGAGATCTATTATTGTTACTGAGCTCACCTGTAATTTGTGGAAATCTTACTCTGTCTCTAAACATAGATTCATGGTAAACCCATGAAGGTAATGAATCTTAAATCATCATAGCCCTTCACTTGCACAGCTCTCTTCCAAGGCATGTTAACTTTTTTGGTAAAAATTTGCAGAAATTCAGTATTTAAACACGATCCTTAAAGGCTTTTATTTTATTCTCTGACTTTTCCATTAGACTTCCTCTCATTTACAATGGCTTAGGAATAGCCAGGTGCATTTAGAGATGCAGTTAAGTTGAAGTTCAATTGGTGTTAAATTCAGTCTAGGTTTAGTGGAGTTATTTTTACATGGTTTGTAGACACTTATGTACAGTTTAGTTGTTGCTATCTATTCTGGTGAAGAAATGGTCTCTAGAAATACTCTGTCACTCATTATATTTCCTTCCTGATCGTGACTGTTTCCTTCCTGATCGTGACATAAATGTGCAAAGCCAGATGTGATACTGCAATTTAAAAATTTCCTATGACACCTAAGATACGTGGGTAGTGGAAGAGAATTAATGTTTGTAGCATATGAAGCCAGAAGCTAGTCTATGGAAAATTCTTTCATTCATTGTATATGTGTAACAATAATGGATATTTGGTTTTCATAGATACCTAATTCAAAGAGAAATTTTCTCCTACATATTCTTGGTGGAGTATGTAAAGTACACAGAACACGTCAGGTGTAGTACTTAAAATTAGAAATGTATCATACTTTCCCCCCTCTTGATAAGTATAGTGTCAAGTAGAATTGATCAGAATGCCAGTGTTTGTAAGGCATAGGCTGGAGCAGGGTAGCAAGCACGAGCTCTTGTGGCAGTGTGGGTGCATGTTTTATGCATCACAACCATCAGCAGTAGAAAACAGAATTGGACCAGCTGTTCACAGGAAAAGCAACATT
This sequence comes from Callithrix jacchus, assembly GCF_049354715.1. NCBI lineage: Eukaryota > Metazoa > Chordata > Mammalia > Primates > Cebidae > Callithrix > Callithrix jacchus. The sequence continues at coordinate 119,113,469 of NC_133508.1, forward strand.
ATAGAAAGTAAACTATGAAATTATTACATGAAGAGAGACAGTCGTAGACTATGTTGCTAAAAAAATTGAAGTATTAGAAAAGAATGTTAGGCAATTACTTAAAATGTTATTTCAGTTTTCTGGATTTTGTCGGTTGTGGTTCTTGTTGGCTGCTACAAATTTATTTCTTGGGATTTTTTTTTTCTTCCTAAATAACCGTTCATTTTGGTATGTACTTTTCTGTGTGTAGTTTTTCTATTGTGTTTTCTATAGAAGGACCCTTAAATTTTACAAGATTTAGACCTTACAAAACTTGACTCTACCTTTTTTATTTATCAGGTAATAGTTTCAAGAAATTGGCATAACATTCCACAGGACATTTCATTGTATCTTTAGATATCTTTGTATTTCAGACATTTAGGATTTGGGAGAGGAGAGACTGAAAGATTACAAATTAAATGAATTCATTTATTAAGGGGCATTAATTAAATATATAAGCTAAAACATTTATTTATTTATTCAGTAAAAGACTTGAGCTAAAATAACCCATTTTCACAGTTTATGTTAAATAAATTATTGGCTTAAGATCCTCCTATAATATGGACAAAACTAAATGGAAGAATAGACAGATTTTAAAGAAATTTCACCAATATACTTTGCTTTTATTCTCTCCTTCCCCTTCTTCTCCTTACTTTTGGAAGTTTCCCTCACTTTCAACTCCCATTACACCCTTTATGAGGAGAAAACTATTATTTAAATTACTTTTCCTTAGTAATGATGTTTCTGTTAGATCTATAATAAAAAAATCTTTTAGTAAATGAAAAATTTTTTTCTGTTATTACTCTTGGAACTTAGAAAAATGGCACAGGAAGAGAATGTATGCTGATTTTTTAATGATATTTTACAATTTGGTAATTTTTTCATACGTTTGATTATCTTATGACATCCTAAAATGTTATTATTATTAATAGAATTCCATATATGTAACTAAAAAGAAATTTAAGTAACTTTTGAAATCTAATTGTGAGGTATGTGAATGAGACTGCACCTTTAAAAATGTACGTAGATAGGTATGTGAGATAGAGAGAGAGAGATAGTGGTCATAACAAATATATTATCTAATAAGTTGATTCAGGGAACTTATATATGTCTTGCCATTTGTTTCAACCCTTGATGAGTAGACCTTTATTAAGCTGTGATGATTACTGAATATAAAATGTAACCAAGATTATTTTTTATTCAAATATAATTTAAATATTCATCAAAGAGAAGTTGTGCTTGAGACTGACAGAGACTATTAACATCAAAAAATATAATTAACTGCATTGGGTATCATGAAGCAGAGTTAGCCAAATAGCCGAGAGGTCTAATTGCTCTAGAGTTTGAGAAGCAATGGTTTTATTTTATGCTGTAGCTGTGGAATTAATAGTAATGTGGTTTCCTATGTGGGCCAATTAAAAGCTGCCTGTTAAGGTTCATTGCTCTATAGGAAACCCATTGAATATCGCTTAGTAAACAGGATTGACATGTCAGTGTGTACAAGAAGATAAAATAGAATAAAAACCGTGAAAATGAGACGTAGTATTAAAAGAACTGTCTTTGAAAACAATTCATAGAAGTCTTTACCATTAATGTTATAGTGGGTGTTGTGGTGTGCCTCCCAGATTTGCCTTTCAGGATCATGCACTCTTTCCCCCAGCTGTCAAGAGACTTGCCTGCTGATGGGCTCACAGCTGAGTCCCTCCACAGGAACTGTCATGGGCTGAAGGGATTTTGAACCCTTCTCCCCAGAGGCAGCCCCCAGTGAATCCCAATGAATGCCAGACTACAAAGGATTGGCCTCCTCATCTTTTGCTTCATTTCAGGGACATCTCTGACGGACTCTCCCAACTCCAAAGCTCCCTCCCTGAGGAATTTGCTGGGCTTTTGTTGCAACTGCACTGGGGTTCAACCTCTCACTCTCCCCAACCCTGCATCTGTCATGGCTTCACTGATAGTTCTAAGAGCATTCCCAATAAGCCTCTTAGAGATCTCTGATTCAGATTATACTTCCCGTGTTACCCAACCATAGAAAAGTATTAACATTACATTTTAAAATACTGGCTATATACATTATGGGAATCTAGTTATTAAGTATAAAAACTAAAAGTTTTAAAGGAGAAAACAACCAAAAAAAGCGCAATTCAGATCTAAAAGTGGCTTTTTTGCACTCCAAGTTTATCTTTGTCTTGTCATCCTTTTTCTTTAATAAAAATAATATTTTGACCTTTGTGGCTCTATTAAGCTTTTTAACTCAATACAAAAGAAAGCGCTTCTGATTGAACCCAAAAGATTTGCCTGGCCTTGGCTGTAGAGATTTAAAAGTGGACAGACATTCTAATGGCATTTTGACATTAATGAGGTTGCTGAAATGGAAAAGTTTAAGGGTCAAAGATAAGAGCAGCAGCAAGTTCTTCTAGTGTTTCTTTTTCTTAATAATGTCATATCAAATATGCTTAAGAAGTTGACCATGATTCCTTATATAGAATATGTAATGTTATATATGAGTATACTACTGTATTATAATACTTTTTGCAAATAAAAAAAATTCTAAAACTTTGTAACTATAAAACATGCCACCTCAGTCTATGAAATTAATATGTTTAGTTGTAACTTCAGCAAAACACATAAAAAATCTTAAAATTGCGTAATAGATTTTATTGCATACAATATGATAATGTGTATAATACATCTTTAAACTGCAGTGATAAAGCTGTTTTTCTAGTCATTCATTATTTAGTGTGCTTACTCTGTTTATGTCTGTGGCATAAGAGTGCATGTTCGCTTTCAGAAGAGCACAACATTTGCTGCTTCAAGGCACACGGCCCTCCACTCCCAAGCCTGCACATGGTGTTAGTGATAGTTAAAGCACTTGAGTCTAACATTTTATAGATTTTGATGAATCGAGCCTTTCAGACAAGTTACTGATATGAAGCAAATTCATGCTAAGAGTATTGGGAATAGAGGGTTTTTGCTTTCATTGTCACTTTTAAAAACTTGTACAAACTGCTTATGTTTTAATTTGGTTTATATCATATTGTTATGGAATCATGCTCGACTTCTAAAAATGGTATCTTGTCTTTCATTAATTGATTTGTGCTGCAAATGATTACTGAGTTCTATGATGTACAAGCAAATGTGCCAAACACTCTAACAGTATTTATGAACAACAGGTAAGAATATATTAAAATATTTGTCAGAGTACAGGCTGATGTTTATGGAGTTAATACATTTTAGAATAAGGTAGAGTGTTTGCACTGCATGTGATTCAGAGACTCTTGAAACAGTGACTAACCCCTCGAAGGCTCTGTCATCTGGTGAAGAAGAGGAGATAATGTGCAGAAATAACTGTGATACCAAATCTCCCTTACAGTATAGAAAACTTTCAAAAACTGGTGGAGAAGAGAAAGTGGTAAATAGTACTGTATGCTCAGGGGATACTGAGGAGGTCTGTTAGGGAGTTACTTGGCTTCTTTCCCTCTTTCACACCCTCTGTAACATGCAGCGTCTTCTTCAGCTTTCTTCCTCCTTTCAGGCATTGTGAGTGAATTCTCTTCCTTCACTTGAGCTAAGGAGGAAAGGATCTTTCAAAGATTGTGATCTTTATATATATCTCAAAAATTATGAAAATAGTCCTATAAAATATCATTTTAAACATTTTTAACTCTGTAATGTCAGCATGGAAAATAGCACTAGGGGTTGAGTCCTTAAAATTAACTTTGAAATAATAAGGAGTTTAGTATAGGAAGGACTAGTAATAGAGAGTTTCATATTCACTTGTTAATTTTAATCTGTATATATATTATTCAAACATGGCATATTTATGGTATTACTGTTTCCAAAATCACAGGTATTTCTACACTTAGGATGTAGTGTAGATTACATTATGTAGCATATGTAATTAATGTCTTTTACCTATTTTACTAAAACGAGAACTACAGATGAATAAAAGCTTATCTGACGGTGCTCAGTGGCTCATGCCCATAGTCCCAGGACATTGGGAGGTGGAGGCAGGAGAACTGCTTGAGGCCAGGAGTTTGAGACCAGCTGGACCAAAACAGTGAGACTCCATCTCTATAGTAAACAAAAAACAAAATTATATTTCTCCTCCATCCCTTTCTTCCTTTCCTCCTTCTTCTGTCTACCTGTGACTAATTGCTCTATCTATTTATGTATCTATCTATATTTTTAAAGATGATTTCTTACTTTTGTGACTGAGATGCAGCAAAAGGACCCTTCCCTTGATCTGTGCTTTTTAGAAAAAGCTGGTTGGGTAATAGGTTGTAGACTGAATGCTTATGAATTTGTGTTCAGTTATCAAGAATGCCATCAGCAATGCCTTGTTGCTTTCTTATCAGCTACGTCCTGCTGTCAGCTTGGCACTTATTTCAATAGAAAAGGATTTGCATCAAATGTAATGCCTTATTATATACAGCTAACATGGGGTTTTTAATTGTGCAGACACATGAGACTCCTGCAGTGGTAGTCAATTTGATAAAAGGATTAGATTATGAATATTTTGTCATGATTAAAGATTAGTTCAGATTTATCAGAAGTAAGCCAGTGAAATTTGTCATATATTTTATCAGTTAGGTGAGACTCCATTAATCTGAGAGTGTATGAACCACGACGTAGCCATCTCTTTGAAAGTCTGCTAAATTTTATTGTTTATATTCACGTGACAGTTGCTAAGGGTTGTTTTTGGCTTTCCATACTTCTCCACTGCTCACAGTGTATCCTAAGAGTCTGGGTCTCTAGCTTTTGGTCGTTAATTGTTTCTTTTAATCTCTTCTTATAGAATAGTTTGTTAAACATCTACACAAAATTTCTGTAGTTTTTATTAAAGAAATAACACCTGTTATGTATCTCAAGACATTTTGAATTGTTTCTTTGATGAAAAACCCTTCAGTAAAATACAGAAGATTGAGAATTCCAACTTAGAAGGTATTTAAATTGAGTACTTCATGCCATAAACAAGACTAGGCATTGAGATAGATTGAAAAGAAGCCTGGCATAAAACAGAAAGGTGAAACTACAGTCCTAGACACAACTAAAATCACTGTATGGGGCCCAATATAATAGTACCCACCACTCTTGGAGTGTTTGGGAAATAATGTAAACAAGGACATAAGAAGCTTACCATGTAGTTCTACACATGGAAAATAATTAGTGAGTTTAGCAGCAACTAAAATGCAAAATATAAAAGAGATACCATAAAGCAGAAAGTGATTAATTTCCAAATTAATTATATAGAGCTGCTGCTCAATATAAAAGGAAAGGAGGAGACAACTACTTCAGGTTAGGGTAGTCAGGGAATATAATCCTGTTTGGTCAGCGTCGTTCATATTAGTTTTCTCTGTACCACTTATGTGGCTAATGCTTCCTGCGTATGTGTGTATCTCCCTCAAGTACATAATAGGGAGATACCGTTTTTAGGATTGCGGTGTGGGTGCCACTGGGTGTTGGAAAACAGCAGTTCCTCAGACTAGAAGCATAGTATCCTAAGCTCTGGTAATTTTTTACCTCGAGGACTTAACAGTCCTTTAAATGGATCTTCTTATTAAGAAAGAGATAGTTCAGGCAGTGCACATAGTCATTTATGTGAGAACTCAGTTCAGAAGTATTTGCTAGTGTGCTAGCTGTTTTAAATTAGGTAGATATCAAGATTCTAAAAGTCTACATAGAAAAGATTGCCTCAGGATAATTTTTGTAGAGGCAAGTATCTGAGCCATGCTTATGGAGTAGATAGTATATAGATAGTATAGGAGAGAGAAAGATCTTTCAGATACAGTGATTCTTCTAGCCTGTGGTGTTGATAAGTCAGTCAGATTCTCTGGCCTTAGTATATCTTATCTGTATTAATGAAGAATTAGATCAGTGATTTTTAAACTGGAATTCTTGGAAAAACCCTCAGATTGAGGGGTGAGCAAGGTATATGGGAGGAGAGAGCAAAGGGATTTTTCAGGGGTTTGGAACAGAATTTCACTACTGTAATTCTAGAACTGCCTCCACTTCTATTTCTAATCCATTCAATTAAGTAGGTTTTTGGTTCATTTTTTAAGTAAAATTTTTCATGGTAAAGAAATTTTGTTGCCAGAATTTGATACTAATTTGATACTACTGTATTTGATGATGATACATAATTTATGCTCATATATGTTATTAAGCACATACTTGCTAATAATATTTTTTTAATTAAGGGAGAAGGATCCTCTATTAGAACAGAATAGTGGTATGAAAATCATGAGGGGAATTGGGATATAATTTGACCATGATGCTCAATAAGTAGATGGTAAGGTAAATTCCTTCTATGTGGGAAAGGAGGACATAAGGAAATACAGATCAAATTTGAAATCTGATACTGAATAGAAAAGATTCATGGCTTTCTGAATAATTGCATAGCACTTTGTTTTTAGAATAAGAGTTTTCACTTTGTTGAACCTTTGGAGAAACATGAATTATATATTTCCCTTGCCCTCCAACATTAACTTATTCAATTCATATTGTTCAGGTATTGCTTGCTCATTATTTTTCACTCCCTTTAATGTAAGATATCCCATGAGTTTGTTCATAAATGACATCAAATATTTTACTGCCAAAATATTTTAGAAGTTGTAAGAGGAACAAAAACTACTTTAAAATTAAAGTAATAATTAGAAATGTTTATTTAGCTGAAAATTATGTTTGGTGAAGAAATGCAGCATGTGAACATGAAAGTTGGGAAAGATCCAAAATTGATTTTGTGTAATGAATAGTAGTGTTTTATTGCCTCTTGATTTAAAAAAAACTAGAAACAAAACTTAAGCACTTACAGAACATAGAGTCTTTTTAATAAAAAGTGGGAAATGTTTCTGAGTCAAATACTGTGACAAAGATGCATTTTTTTAAAGCCACACTTCAGAAGTCTTATGATTTTATTTCTGTGCTTTCAGGTTGATTTGTATAGGGAGTTCTGTCAGCATTTGTTGCCATGGTATAATCAAAATGAGGTCTATAAAAGTGGAAATTATATTAGCTATCAATTAGAATAGAAAATCGTTTGTTTTAAAATATTCAGAGATTTATAATTCTGACTAAATGACATCTCATCGAACATCTCAGGAATCAGAAAAGAAAAATCTTTATGGCATAATTTTCTCCTTTTCAAAATGATATCCAAACCAAGGGAGTAATCTTTAAGGTGAATTTAAAATAGCAACAACACAAATCTAGTTTACTCAATTTTGCCCTCTAAAACTCCTTTTAGTTGCAGGTTCTTTTGCATTATTTCAAACTCTAATCCTCTGAGCGGGTAATTAACGGACCAGAAAAGCCATTTGTGGAAAAGAAGAGCCATAAGGGTGGAAATATTTCTTCACTGAATGATCTTTAAGAAGTAAATAATTACAAACGGAAAGGATTTGGGATGACCAATCTAAATCTGAGAATAATTAGAAAGAATAGAGTATGAAAATCGAAATGCTTGGCATGTACAACAATTCTCATATCATAACAAGACTAATTAAATATTTAGAAACCAAAATCCCCTCACAATTTGAAGAAAAATAACCCATGACAAAAGGGTCTGTAACTTTGCAGATAATTAGCAAGGGTTATAGGAAGGAAAAACATCACAGATTGGCTCCAAGGCTCTGCAAGGTCATGTCTTATTATGCTGTGTCTTTTATATAGTCTGGTAACAAGTTTCTTGCTAATTTAATCTAACTAGGGCATCCCATAGCGATTTCCCATTTCCCTTGTTAAAAATGTGATGGTTTCTCCAAGTGCAAACTGCAGTAGGTTAACATTTTTATAAATAATTGCTCTTAATTGATACAGGTTGTAATATTTTTTGAATTATTAAAAATGAAGGCTTTGAAAATTTGGACACAGAAGCAATATTTTTTTAAGTATTTCAAAATTTTATGGTTTTTATTCCCACTTAAATTTTCTTATTCCTTTCATTAAGTAGTTAGACCTGATGACCCTGTGAATGAAACAGTCTCAGTGGCATGCTTTGTAAATAAATACTTCTTATTTTGCTAATAAAAGCAAGCACATTTATGTTGAATGTGCATTTCTGCAAACAAGGGATTTTGTATTGGATTAATAAGGCTCTGAGTGAGTCAAGCCTAATTTGCATTAAACTGACCCCAAGGTCCAGTAAAAACTGCAAGGAATCTCAAAGATTTCTAAAACGTAGAAAGTAGTTTTTAGAAAATCGGCATTGCCATTTCAAAATGCTTATTTTAGTAATTAATGTGGTATCTTTGAGGAAAATTCTGCGTTTCTAAGTTGTAAGTGAACTAAATATTAAAGTATGCATCCTTTATGTTTATAAATTCTGGCATATGCTTTACTCAAACATAAAGATGATGGAAAGATGTTATTTTGTTTTCATCATCTGAAAAATAGCATGACAACCACCTACAACAGATTATCCATAAGATTTTACTGTGAAGCTTTTGTTTACTTGCCACCAGTTACTTGATTTTTACTTGGGGAGTGAGGGCTTTCTATTTCTCTTATACACTGTATTCCTTTTCAGTAAAATAGATTTATGTTTACACATTGAAAGTACAGAAAGACATTTTTCATTTTTGCTTATGATTATGACTTTAATAAATGGAATTTTAAAATAATTTCTTATAAATGCAATTTCAAGGATTTAATCACAGTTGCAATTTTTAAAAAATCAGGACTATATTTATAACTTTTAAAAACACTAATAAGTAGGAAATTGAATGTAATAAAAATTATATTTATTTTTCCCAAATTATGTATGTACCAGTATTCATGCATATTATGCTAGAGACTCTGAAACTAACTTTGTTTCCGTAATGATTTCAAAATACTTTAAATAACGCAATATTGTATAATGCAAATTGTAGAATATCCTAACATGCCTATAGAATTAAATTCTATATGATGGATAGAAATCTAGACTGCATGTATTATTAAATAAATAATGAGAAATACCTATGTGACAAATGAGAACATTGTTACAAAATACTCTTTTTTTGCCACATTAATTGCACACCATTTAGCTTCCTAATGTTATATTTACCTAGCAATTAGTTAAGCTCACAAATCATTAATAAATATTTAAATAAAGCAAGACCCACTTTCCCTAGCTGTATAGAATAAAAATTTAGATGATAAAAGAGCATTTCATTATAAAATAAAAAAACTTTTCAAAAGGTTTGATTTAACATTCAACTTTGTTTCCTTCTTGCATCTGTGAGGATGTTTGAAACCTTGTATATTGAAGCATAACTCTTTGTATTCCCTCTCCATTCACTTGATTATTTTGCCTGAGCAAATCTATTTGCATTGGTGCCTACCTATTTATGTTCTAAAGTTATATGCTGGGTGTATAAAATTTTGTTATAAATTTGGACTTAAAAAGACAGTGCCTAGGGTACTAGGTCATTTGGAATTTGCTAATCTATATGGATAATTTATTCCCCCTTCCTTTTAAATAGGTAATCTATTTCTTAAGGGTTTATTATTGGCATTCATGATACGAAACTATATCCAAATTGACAGAATTCTCTGACAATCAGGTACTGCTGATTGAGGCAAAATTTGATGTTTGGTGTTTATTTTCTATGTGGAAATAGCCAGGTAATTATCAATCATTATTTCATTCTTTTAAAAACACCAAATTTTTATGTGGTAGGCATATAAACATTTCCAATAAGAATTTATAAGTTGGCAGCTTCTTTCTTTCTTTTATTCTTTTCTCTCAAACTCCCACTTTCTCATAGTTTCTAAATTTTTAAAACTTGTGTACCTGAACAGAATGTAATTTACTTATTAACATATAATTTATTTTTATTTAGTAATTGAGGCTCAAGAGTGAATGTAATTCCTATTTCATTAATTAAATAACTGATTCATATTGCAATGATTCATCTGTAGATAATCTGTTCATTTAGAGTACACAGTTTACCTGAGGATGTGGTTTAAGCTCTTCCAGCAACTCCTGTGTATGTTTTGTTTATACTTGATACTATGGAAAGGAGTATCATTACATGATAACTTGGTACCTTGAAAGTATTGATTTCTTCAAAAAGTGAGCACTTTTAACTGAAACAGAAAGTAACTCAGGAAAAAAAAAAAGTCCTATCATTGCTAGTATTTTGTAATTGAAGTTTAACAACTAAATAGCCACTAAAAAAGATATAAATTGATGAAGCAATCTTTATCAAACATACAGACTCAATAAAGGATTGAACTAATTATTTAATTGATAATTGTATAATTTCAGATTTAAGCAAACTTTGGTTTTTTAGTTTCTGTCATGATATACTGAGCTTTTCTGTTGAATGCTGGAATATTTGTTCAAGGCAGTAGATTTTGCATTTTTAATCTTCTTTAGAACTGTGGTGAATAATGGCCCCTGGCAGGGGATAATGAAATTTTCTTAATTTATATTTTCAAGAAGAAGCTTCAATTGAAAATGGCATCCTATGGCCTGGAGACATAGCTCTAGTGCAAGTTTCAGGGGAGCTGCAATGATAATGCAGTGCCATTGGTGAAGGGGAACGGTGGGACAGTGAAGAAGTAATTTAAGGAAGAAAAGAAAATGCACCAAAGCTTTATTGTAGCATATCTAATGATCTGCTGAAGATTCCCAATGGTTTTTGGAGCATGACTGGAGAAACTAATGTTATCTTGCCAAAACAGAAGCCCCTGCTTAATAGGCAGAACAAGACTATTGATTAAAACACCTCTCACAATAGATTACACATGGAATCTCATCTCCATACTTTGCACTTGGTAAAGTGTAATAATGAGCATAAGATAATCAAAAGAAGAGTAAAAGCAATTTCTTGGGCATTGTAAAATTCAAGATTAGAGTTGGAATGGAAACAAATTTGCATGAATAGTTCAGCCTATCTTTAAAGCTGTACAGAGGAAAGGAGTATGCACAGTACAGGGGCTACTGTGGAAGAGTAAAAGATGTTCTGCTTCTTTAAGGTTTGCAGATCTGTTCATCTTACATAAGGGACATCGTTAGTGTTTTTGATGGTGGTAGTAATTTATATTTCTTGATGTTTGTTATCCAGGTATTACACAGAGAGTTATCTGCACTATCCCATTTAACTTTAACAAACTTCTAAAGAAGATAGTAGGTTTTAGGTTTTACAGATGATAAAGCTAGTATTGAAAGGTTTAATACATTGCTTGACTCAAAATTAAGTAAGCAGGCAAGCTGGAACTTACACACCAATTTTTTCTGATTCTAAAGCTTCTCTAATCTTCCCAATTAGCAAGCGATTTTGTTTTTGAACAAATATAAACAATATACTATATTGTTTTTTGATACAATTTATTCTGAGAGTATAATAAATAATGTGTGTATTGTGCTCTCTTTCACTTACAGTTTTAAAAGATTAAGGAAAGGGAACATGTTAATAGTTTGTTTCATTAATATTTCATTAGTAATGAGGCATTATGTCTCAAAAATAAAGATAAAATCTTTCTTGAAAATACTGCTGCTAATCTGTACGTGATACTTTTAAGTAATTTCCATATATTGGCATGTAAATTAATAATAATACACTTTTATAAAATGCCTTTTCATCCTTTACACAGTTTTTGAGAACATTTATCTTAATTTCAAAAAATACTGTGGATGACTTAGAAGTTAATATTGAGACCTGAGATCATTGTTTCATCTTGAAGATAATACACTGTTTTGTAATACTTTTAAATTCTTGCCATTTGCAAATTGTGATGGTCAAGTTATGCATTAGATATTTCTTAAAATCTTTTTGGAAATTTCTTCTTTTACATACTATGCACAAGCCTGGGCAATATCACCAACTTTAAATACCCTAATTTTTTATTCAGCAAATGTATTGGTAGAAAGTAAATTAATAAACTCCTAATCTCCAAAATTATTTGTTATACTTAAGCTTTTACAGATGAATATTTGGCTTCAAATTACAGAATCGAACCACTGAACCCTTCACCCTCAATCTGTAGGGTAGAAAGACTACAAGGATGAATTTTTAAATCATCTTTAAAATTTAGTGTTTTGTGCTGGACGCGCTGGCTCACACCTGTAATCCCAGCACTTTGGGAGTCCAAAGCAGGCGGATCACCTAAGGTCAGGAGTTCAAAACCAGCCTCCTTAACCTAGTGAAACCCCATCTCTTCTAACAAAAAGTACAAAAGTTAGCCAGGCATGGTGGTGGATGCCTGTAGTTCCAGCTACTGAGGAGGCTGAGGCAGGAGAACCTGGAAGGTGGAGGTTGCAGTGAGCCAAGATCGTGCCACTGCACTCCAGCCTGGGAGACAGAGTGAGAATTTGTCTCAAAAAAAAAAAACAACGAACAGCAAACAAAATTTAGTGTTTTGTCTCATTTAAACTAGTTTGTGACCTATAAAGTAAGTCTTGGGATTTTCTTTGTTGTGGTTGACAGGTTTTATGAATAAGTTTTATGAATTTTAATGTCAGAAATAATACTTTTATTCTGATATTTGAACTTAATAATATTAAAAGGTTTTGTCATTGGGTTTATTTTAGTTATATTTGGAATTCTCTGGTTGAGGGTTGTACTCTATATACTTTAGAATAATAAGAAAGATTTTTAAAATGGTAGTCAGAAATTATATATAGGCAGTATTTTTCGTGTTTTCGGCCCAGTGATGTGAAATAATAATTAAATCTTGGTCTTTACATGTCAAATTTGAAAATTTTGGAAATGTGACTAGAAAAATATTAGTAATGATTTCTATGTTTATTTTCTACTTCGTATTTAATCATGAATTATACCCTGGAAATTGTTTTGTTTTGTTTTATGGCTTGTTTTTGAGACAGTGTCTCACTATGTCACCTGGGCTATGCTTCAGTGGTACAATTCTCCCCCAAATAGCTGGAACTACTGGTACATACCACCATACCAGCTAATTTTTTAAAACTTTTTAGAGAGACAGGATTTTGCCATGTTACCCAGGCTGGTCTGAAACTCCTGGGCTCAAGAGATCCTCCTGCCTTTGTTTCTGCCTCCCAAAGTGCTGGAATTATAAGCATGAACAAAGTACCTGGCCCAGAAATTGTTTAGACATTATGTGCAAGGACTACTTATGCCTCTGAGTTCTCTCTAAAAACAACTATAGTTAACACCTTCCTAGAGTTGAGCCACTTTATTAAAATTTATTTGAATATATCAACAAGTCAAAGGTTGAATATAGAAAAATTTGCAGTGATTACAATGGTTCATATTTTTCTGTTATTTTTAATGACCTACTTCTGTAGAACATAGTATATTTTTACAGATTCTTAAAAGCTTTATTTCCAATTTTTTGTGTTTTATTAGCTAGCAAATTTTTATCAAAACATTATACTTCTTATCTGTTAAAAAATTGGTTAATATGTGATGTATACATGTACTCAGATATTGTACTATTTAGATTCTCCATGTTAGGAATTGAAGAACAACTAGACAGCTTGCTCAAAATCAGAGCAACTAAAACTTGATATTCTACACCTAGAATTAGCAAAAAGATGTATCAGCATTGTAAACTCTATTATATACTTCTTGCATAAATTGTACTCATCACTTGTTTTCTATTTCACTTGTGTTTTACTAAGTTTTATAGAACAAAATCATGTGTTGCCATTCATATTTATTGCTTAGTAAAGTATATAAACCTATCTTGCTTTAACTCTGTGGTTCTCACACAAACTGCCCAGATCAGAATCACCTGCAAAACTTGTTAAATCTGAGATGGCTGGGTATCAACATTTCCAGAGTTAATGAACCTGCTAGTTTTTGGTGGAACTTAATAATTTGTATTTCTAACAAGTTTTCAGTTGATGCTATTGGTATGAGGATCACATTTGGAAAACCGCTGCTTTAAGTATCTTAACTCATCTGTTTATCTTTATAAATATAAAATGAAGTAAGACCAGTTGTTTGAAAGTTGAAGTGTTCAAAATATATTCTAGTAGCTGTTTCTTTATGATGAACAGTAATTGCAGTTCCTTCAAATTGTAGTAAGAGGTCTACTTATTAAACCATAGTTTTTCTCTTCTGCCTTGTTCCCATTCATACCCATTTTTTATGCTTAACGTGTAAGAAAATTTTAGATTATTAACATAATAAACCCACATAGTATTACCAAAATATACGGATATTTTGATTGTTAAAACAATGATACCTTTATTGGTAAAGAAATCTTTTTCTGTAAAGGAAGAGGGAGAAAGTCATGCCAGAAACTATGCCCACTGCTGAGAATACAAACAACTAAACGCTTTCTCTTTCTTGGCTTAACTCTACCTTTTCACTTTCATTAGTATGAGAACTTGAAACTGAGCTCTTGGCGGGAATTTACTTTGCTTCTGTGGATAAGTAATTGCTTTCTTTCTGGATATTTTTAAATGATAGCAAATTTAGAGTTTTATAATCTTACAAACAGCATATTATTAAGGCATTTTCAGATTTTTCTTAGTATTAATAGCTCACATTGGGTATTTGCCAGTGTCTTTCTTATCTCCTCACTCTCTATTTGCAAACTTAGTGCTTCTTGCATTATTTATAAAGTAATATAAATGTCTGTATTTTTATTTCTATGATATGGGCCTCTAAAATCTTAGATTCATTTCTGTGAATCAAGATAGTGGCATGCAAAGCTCTAATTTTCTTAGCATTTTACAGTTGGTTTTCTCTTCTTTCTGACCCTTAACTGTTTTAGCCCTAAATTTTCCATCTTTCTCAAGATTAATTCTTGTACTTCTGATATCTCTGTGTGTGTGTGTGTGTGTATGTGTGTGTGTGTGTGCGTGTGTGTGTGTGTAAACATGAAATTTTCAGATTTAAATTGAACATTTTTGATATTTTGGGAGGCCATCAATTCTAGAATTTTTAATAATTTTATTGCGGGAGCTTCATTAAATCAGTTTATTTTAAGATTATAGTTGTATAATCAACTCGTTTTGCTGTCTTAAAGTGCATGCTTTATGTAATATGATTATTTAAATCAATAAAAGTTATGTGGTTTGTATAAATAATCATAATTGGTTTGACATGAATTTGAACCTCAGAAGACTGTTGCAAAGTTGTTTCAAAAAAGAGTAAATATAGACAATTATTTTTGTTATAGTGTTGGTCCTCTTTCAAACAAAATGTAATGGAAGCCAGAATGCTTATATACTTTCTGCAGAACATACCATGACACTAGAAATAGGCAATAAAAGATTTCTAACCCTGTACTAGTTATATTCATTCATCCAGTTACTTCTGGTTGAAAAAAACTGGGCAATTTTCAATGTATTCTTTATTTTTGAAAAATTATATATATAAATCGCTAAGTCTTTTCAGTTACTTTCTCCTTCACCTTGATAACAAAGTCTTTCATGTTCTTGGTTCATTTCCACTTTGAGTACAATCCCCTCTCTCTCCCATGGGTTGCTAGTATGTTAATGTGAGAGAAGAGCCTTTTGTGAGAAGGGAAGGGTGATAAAATAAATGAAGAGTTCACTCACAAGAGGAATTATTTTTGGGGATTCACAACCTAACAGTTTGGTTGAGTAGCTATAAAATGTATACTGTGGGCGTATCTGAAAGGGATATTTAACACACTTTCTTCAGAGAGGTGTGAGAGTGTGATAAAAAGATCCCTGTAGGAATGAGTAAATACAAAGAAGGAAATGAAAGGACTTTTGTTTTTAATGGGACCAAGTTAGTGATTTAGAATTTCTGGCAGATCAAGAAACTGAAAAAGCAGTAAACTGTCTTGTTGCTGCAAAAGTTTAAGAAGGAAAATGAAACACCAGAATTATATTTCTTAATTGGAAATATTATTGACCTATTGAGAAACCATAAACCTACCTCTTGTCTTGAATTTTAGGATGTAAAATAGGTTCTGTGATTCATGTTAAAATAATTCATTTACACTAAATGGTGAACCACTGGCAAATTCATTCCTTCTTTCCTTCCTTCCTTCCTTCCTTCCTTCCTTCCTTCCTTCCTTCCTTCCTTCCTTCCTCCCTCCCTCCCTCCCTCCCTCCCTCCCTCCCTCTCTCCCTCCCTTCCTCCCTCTCTCCCTCTCTCCCTCCCTTCCTTCCTCTGTCACCAGGCTGGAGTGCAGTGGAATGATTTTGGCTCACCGCAGCCTCCACCTCGTGGGTTCAAGCAGTTCTTCTGCCTCAGCCTCCCGAGTAGCTGGGATTACAGGCACCTGCCACCACGCCCAACTAATTTTTGTATTTTTAGCAGAGACGGGGTTTCACCATATTGGCCAGGCTGGTATCAAACTCCTGACCTCATGATCCACCTGCCTCAGCCTCCCAAAGTGCTGGAATTACAGGCATGAGCCACAATGCCCAGCCATAAATTTCTTCAGATGAGTGAACCAAATTAAGAGAAATACAGAATAATGACAGGAAAACATGTTACAGAAGACTGAGATACTATACCATTTACATAATTTATGTTCTTGAAAATCGCAGTATATGGTATATTTCTAAAAAAATGCTATCCTATATTATAAAGTAATCATAAAAGTTATTTATAATTTATTTAATACTTAAGTCTTGTTTGAAGTTCATTGTCATATACTTTGAATTATAAAATATGCCTACTTAATCCTGTAGAAGTTTTCAGGCTTTGCTTCTCTTCAAAGAGAAATCATTCTAGTTTTGAGTTGAAATGGCACGAAAGTATATAACTATTCCTACCTGTCATTAACATGACTCACCTTCTACTGCCCTTTAGTTAGTTGTGCTTTTTCAAAAATCTTTATACTGCTTTTTTATAGTTCAGTTAATTTATTCACTATAGAATATGTGGTATTCCAACTGTTAAATAAATGTTGTTACAATGTTCTTGTTCTGCTTGCTTTGCCTTCTTAATGTATATGGCTATCAGAAAACAGAATAAAAACCCTGAAAACATTTTATTCATTAGGTTGTAGTCAGATCAAATTATAAAAGAAATAGTTCTTGCCATTACAAAGCTTATGAAAAGACCTTTTAGACAAATTCATAGAACTTATTTGTCACCTTAGCTGGAATTCTAATCTATTATTAATATTTTTGGGGAATTAATGACAATGCAAAAATAAGAAAATAATTCCATGTAACAATAAATAGAACATTCTAGGCATCATGTTAGTGCAACATTATTTCTAGTATTATATTTTAGGGAGTACTAGTATAGAACCAAGGTACATAGTCATCTCATTAATTATATAGACACATTGATCTATGATTAGAAATAATAACAGTAATGCTTAGACATTACATGTGCCAAGCATTTTTCTAAATCCTTTACATGCATTTTATCATTTATGTGGACCATAGCCTATAAGGTGAGCTCTACTAGCTTGGTGTCTGGTAATCAAGACTGCAGAAAGTATGTGCATTAGAGAACTTCACACCCAACTGGATTTAGAGGATAAAATTAAATTCCTGACTCATCATTTGTTTTGTGTTGTCAAAAACTTTATGCTGAGGCCGGGCGCGGTGGCTCAAGCCTGTAATCCCTGCACTTTGGGAGGCCGAGGCAGGTGGATCACGAGGTCAAGAGATCGAGACCATCCTGGTCAACATGGTGAAACCCCGTCTCTACTAAAAATACAAAAAATTAGGTGGGCATGGTGGTGCATGCCTGTAGTCCCAGCTACTCAGGAGGCTGAGGCAGGAGAATTGCCTGAATCCAGGAGGCGGAGGTTGCAGTGAGCCGAGATCACGCCATTGCACTCCAGCCTGGGTAACAAGAGCGAAACTCCATCTCAAAAAAAAAAAAAAAACAAACTTTTTGCTGAGAAATTCAGGTTTTGATTCTTATGTTTTTGTTTAGTTATAGGACCATTTTTTAAAATTATAATTTTAATTCTTAAGTATGGTATCTAATATCCTGGTAAGATATTTATTATTGTGTTGTTTTGTTCAGTTCATGTTGAATATGTCAAAAATTAAACTTAAAATGTATAATAGAATAATAGGAAAATGTTAGCCATTTTCTGTTTACTTCAAGTTGAAATTTAGTGTGACCCGTGATACCAATGTATTACAGCATAAAGAAAAAACTCCTACAAAGTATTTAGTAATATAGGGTAACTTAACATCACTTGAATTTTTGTTTTATGTTTCCAGTTGCTTGAAGAAAATTTTAAAAATTTCTATGTTATATTTAAGTAAATATGTTACACAAGTTTGATTCATTTTGTTTTCCAGGTGCAACAATCGAACACAGTGTATAGTAGTTACTGGGTCAGATGTGTTTCCTGATCCATGTCCTGGAACATACAAATACCTTGAAGTCCAATATGAATGTGTCCCTTACAGTAAGTATGCAGTATATATATTTTTTTCACTTTCCCCAGCATTAGTCTTTGATGCTGAAAGACTACACATGAAAGAAGCATATGTTTATGGCCTACAAAACCATTATGCATGCAGAGCACTAACAGACTTGGGCCTCCAATTAGCTTCATGAAGTGTGGAAGGAAGCCATAGTGTGATGCTGGCCAAGTGTCTGTCTGTGTTCTTAAGTGTTTGGCTTTTAAGGCTAGTGTTTTTCCAGAAAACAAACTTGAATTAGCTATTCAATACGGCTGATAGAAATCTGTACTTTTGCCCGATACCAGTTGCTGACAAATTGGTTTGGCTTGCAGTTTTCTAAAGAAGAAATTGACTTCAGTTTTAATCGTGAGCTACTTGAATGGCTACCTGCTGTTGTAGTAACTTTAGTGCCGGGTAAAAGCTACCATTGCAGTAACTGAGGCAAGTGCTTTCCTATTTGTTCTGTTGTCTTTAAGGGAGCATTTCTTTACTGGATTCAGTGATGAAATCTTAAATGCTAAATGAAATTAAGTTAGATATAGCATAACCTTGCACATGTCTCCATTTTTAATTTTGTAGCATCATTTTTAAGATCCTACAGAGAAATATTTAAAATTCAATTGAAAATTTCATAGGTAGGCTTCAGCCAGTAGTCAAATTTTGTGTAGTTTTCCTTTTAATCTCAGGATTCATCCTTAAAATTGTATTCTATACTTTGAATTTAAAAAATCTTACCATTTTAGACAACTTAAAAGTTTGAATATTACCTGATTTTTATAATCTAGTTTGACAGTATTCTTGTCTTTGCTTTTTAAATTATAGAGGAGATAGAGATACCATTTAGTCATGTTAGTTCATAGGCATTTGAATTACATGTTTTTTATCAGCAATCTTACTTATTTGAGACAATTTTTGTACACTTTCCTCCTTTAAAAAAAGGATATGCTGAATAATGAAATTGCTCTTTCCAGAACCTCAAAAGCTAGGTCATTAGTTATGACAGATTTATATGTTCAAACTATCAATATTTCTAAAACCAAAGGGCCAAATTCTGTTAGATCTGCTGTCCAATTCGGTAGTAATACATTTTGACACATGCCGTGAAGGCACTCTCCATCTTTTCTCTGACACAGTTTTGACAAATTGGCTTTTCCTGTTATTAGTTAAAGGCCAAACACAGATTATCTTTTCATCCCTGCTCTGTGTTTCTGTGTTACTGTGAAATGGATGCTTTTTATGTTTTCAGTATTTTCTATACCATTTGTAGGATTGGAAGCCTACTGAGTACACTGATCTTTATATCATTTCTCCTGTGTGGTGTTGGTGGCTTAATAATCATTCTCCTGTGCCACTAGAGGAACATTGCATTCTTTTGACTTAACCAAAATTTTGTTCCATAAAGTCACTTTCACTTGAATTTAGCATGGTTTCTGTCCTCAAATTAGAGAAGAAATACAGCATCCATTCCCAAACAGTGGAATCAGTCAGAGCTGCCAAGAATTGTATCTTTCTGGAGCCAGTTCCTGTAACCTAGTCTATAGACCATGAACAGTATTAAGCAAATATTATTTTCAGACTCTTAAGTTATTTCTTGCGCTGTTTAAGAAAGGAAAATGTGGATATCTTCTGGAACGTCTAACTTGCAAAATTTTACTTTTTCAGTTCTCCAGAAGTATTGTACATTGTGTGCTAAACTTGCAAATAGCTATACTCAAGAGAAGTATTTATTTGTTCTTTTTAGTTTTCTTTAATTAAAAAAATTAGTAATTAATTTGCTGTTACCTTTCTAGATGTTTGCACGAGGCAGAAATAAGTCTATGGCTTTTTTTTAATCACTCCTTGCCAAAGAATAAAAGTAATTATAATTCCTATATACTCTACAGTAATGACACACTAAAAATTGCAACTAATGTTAAAATATAATGCAAAGAGTCTTTTTAGATTGTTCTAATAATATGTAGGACAGTGTCTTTTCTTATCTCTTTTTCCTGTTTTCCTCACCTTTTATTTCTTTGTGCCTCTGTCCATTGTATTCATTCTTTATACTTGCTTTTATTTTAAGCCTTTAGCTTTCACTTTCTCCTTGATTTAGTAGTGCTTTTTTATTTTGTAACATTTGCATACCTCTTTTACAAGTTACTTAGTTGATAAAAATTGTAGCCATCAGATAACATTTATTATGTATTTATTAGCACTTGGCTTTATTCCAATTTCTATCCACAGTAAATTCTCCAGGATCTTATATATTCCAAACTGTTAAGCCCTATTATAAAACAATTTCAGAAAGTTTTCATGACTTCTGACAATTTTAAAATAAATTTGCTCAACATAGAACATTAGAAATGCTGTTACTTTGTTTACTTTAGTGTGTTTATAAACAGGCACACGTATTATATGTGATGCTTGTACTTGCCCAGTTAATGTCCGTGTCAAAAGTCTGTGAATATAGAGTATCCATTATCACTGCCAGACTGTTATGAATTGCATATACTTATATTTGAGAGGAGTCATAAAGGTCTTGGAGGATAAAGGATATTAATCAGATTGGAATTCTGCATTCTACAGGCAGGAGTCAGTTGTTTTCATTTTTATATCTCTTATTTCAAATTATCATTGTAAATATAATACTATATACAAGTTTTATTTAATAAGAAAAATAGCCATTACTATTGATTAAATCATTATTAATGAATAAACATGGAAGATTATTCAATGAGGCCGGGCGCAGTGGCTCACGCCTGTAATCCCAGCACTTTGGGAGGCCGAGGCGGGTGGATCACAAGGTCAACTACTCGTGATAGAGAAACCCCGTCTCTACTAAAAATACAAAAAATTAGCTGGTCATAGTGGCACGTGCCTGTAGTCCCAGCTACTCGGGAGGCTGAGGCAGGAGAATTGCTTGATCCCAGGAGGCGGAGGTTGCGGTGAGCTGAGATCGCGCCGTTGCACTCCAGCCTGGGTAGCAAGAGCAAAACTCCGTCTCAAAAAAAAAAAAAAATAGATTATTCAATGAAATAGTGTGTCACTTCACAAACAGAGTATGTAGGCTGTATAGTTAGTTTGGGTCAGTTTCTTGTCTTGTGTTAGTCCTCCACTCATGTTCGTGGGTCATGTATTTTCACCTATAGGAAAGGAAGTGTACTGTTATTAATTCATACAGTCTCTTATGACAAGTTACAGTAGATATTTGGCATGTGATAGAGAATGCTGATTTTATAAATTTTATTGTATTTTTGTATTTTTCTGTTGATAGAATTTTGGCTGGTTTCACAGATATCTGTCCTTTTGATTATCATAAAAATCATAATGTAGGGACTTTTTGTTTTAAATAGCCATATTTTTATATGATTCATTAATCATCAAAGGTTTATAATATTTTTAATCTTCACTTTTGAGTGTTACTTATTTTTCAACAGAATTATAAATTATGTACAATATGCAATTTATATTTATTTTCTTTTAACATGTGATATGAAATCTCAAAGACTTTGATATTCTGTTTAGTAATTACATTGTCATTTTAGTTTATCAGATGATAAAATTTAGCGATTTTCAATGAATAAAAACAAATATACTCTCTACATCTTTTATTGAACTTGTTTTAAGTTCTTTTTTAAATAAACATTTTAAAATGTATTATTTCCTTTTTTTTTTTTTTTTTTCTTTTGAGACCGAGTCTCACTCTGTTGCTAAGGCTAGTGCAATGGCATGCTCTCAGCTCACCGCAACCTCTGCCTCCCAGGTTCAAGCAGTCCTCCTGCCTCAGCCTCCCAAGTAGTTGGGACTACAGGTGTGCACCACCACACCCAGCTAATTTTTGTATTTTTAAGTAGAGACAGTGTTTCACCATGTTGGTCAGTCTGGTCTCAAACCCCTGACCCTTTGATCCGCCTGCTTCAAAGTGCTGGGATTACAGGCATGAGCCACTGTGCCCAGCATTTCCATTCTTTACATTTGTTTCAGTAAAATTACCCTTTCCTTAGGGAAAAAAGCATATGGCTGTACATAAATGTAGTTTGAGTAGTCACAACGCTAATGATTTCTCTTATCCTCATTTTCTCACCACGCCCTTCCATTATTGATTCTAAGCAGGTATAATATTGCTCTTCTCTGAGGAGTAATTTTAGGACTAGTGGTTTATAAAACAGTGTTGTTTTCAAGACAGTAATCATTGAATTTCTTCTATTTATCAGATGTAGTCAGAATTACACATTATAGATCAAGTATGTTTCCTGAAAAGTGGTTGCATAGACCAAGTCGGTTGGGGAAAGTTTTAGCTTAATACGGAAAGTTGTATGCCATTCCTAAGGCAGAAATGTTCTTGTGATGTTTTTCCCATAGGTGTTTCAGAAGGTCAACATTTAATCTTGATGAATTATTGTAACTTTTAAAAATTAAGCAAACTAAGATCTTAATAAAACGTGTACTACACTGTCTGAATACATTTTGGAAATTCAGTATTAGCACATCCTAATGCATTTTAACAATAGAAAAGGGAGAAAAAGACATCAGTCTGGTCATTTTATGAAGTTCAGGCAACATACTTCAAACCTATATTCAATGTAAACTGGTATTTTATGGTTTGTGATTATTAGAACACTATTTACCAACAAGGATCTTACGTAGTACTGTTCCTAACTGCATAATCCATTTCTTGAAACTATAGGAATTGTTTTTTTTTCTCCTCACCTAACTCCACTAATCAGGTTTGTTTTATGAAAGCATTTACTTTTTATAAGGTCTGTGGAGTCAAGGTATTTGCTTTGAATGCTTGGTATGATTGTTGTTGCATGCTAGCTTGCTTTCTGTGTAAATTGATGATGGTAGAATTGTCATAATAAGCTAACCATAATTCTTTCTTCCTTTTTCTCCTTGCCTACTGTGCTTGCTTTTCTCTTGTATGTATTTTGCTTACTTTTTTAAATAGATTTAGTATTACAAGTTTGAGATATAAAATATAGAAAATTTAATAAGAATTTTAAAATATGTATGTAAATATACTAATTCTTAGTGGGGATGAAAGGTAGTACCTTATGCCACTCTTCAAAATCTTTACTGGTAATCGGGGGAGATTTATATATTCCTAAAAAGGAGGCTTTTTTAATGGTTAAAATTGATTTATCTAGAAATAGAAAATAATGGAAAAACTACTGAAACTTATACTGGGAAGCATAATTATTTATTTTTTCTTAATAAATATCTTTGAAAAACATGTAACCACATCATAATTAAATTTAATGTAAACTCCAAAATTAAGGTGTGATTTTTATAAATGTATCTTTCTATTGTTATGCTTATCTAATGTTAGTCAGTTTAATAATTCAGTTCATATAAGATAAATGGGGATGATGTACCTATGCATGCATTTATGTCTATAGCATACATATACAAAGTAAAACTTGCTAAGAATGCTGAGTGACTTTGGAAAGGCAAGAGTATGTATACCTTGCATTAGTGAAGAATTTCATCATTTATTCAGGTACGCTAAGTGAAGCAACATGCCAACATTTTTGTATTGCCTCCTTAATCTCCTAAAATGATTGATCCATGTTCTTTTATGTAACTTTAGAATCTTTCTCTTGCTAGGTTTTCCTGTTGTGTGTTTCTCTTTATCCAAAATAGTACAGCTCTTATTTTTCCTATATTTAGCATCTGTTACGAATTCAGTCTTAAGACTAATAGTCAATTTATTTTAATCTTTCTTCTTTTCTCCTTGCACTTTTTTTATTTTTCTTCCGATGCTTAAAATAGAAGTGGAGCAAAAAGGTAAATAACGTAAACAGCCTGAACCCCAGCTCCCTGTTATGTGCCTTATGGATGTTAACCTCCTCCCCTCTCCCCACAACACTCCTGTATTAAAGTAATCAGCAGGACCTCATAAATGCCACCTAATAAGGAAGTCAACTGTTTACAGTGAAATTGTATGACTGCTAAATCTGGTGATGGGGTAAAAATTCTGAAGTCGGCGAGGGGGAGCTGCCCTTTCTCTGTTTCTTTTTCACCCTTTATCTCTTTTTCTGACACCCTTGGATATTTTCTTATAATTAAAGTGTCATCTTGCCTGGCTTCCAGAACCCTCTCCATAGCATGCCATGGTTACAGGGTCTCCTGATTGTTTCATCACTTCTTTTCTTGTATTTACTTTTCTTTGATCCTAATTGCATTTTCCGAATATTTATGTTCCTCAAATTGAAGGACCTTTGTTTTCAGTCTAACTTATGTAAAAGTTCTAAATAAGCCTTCACACTGGGTTTTCTGTTTTATTTGCCTTATTTCATGGTCTTGCTTTTGGGGCCTATTGGTGGGGTAGGGGGTTGAAGGGTATAATGTTTGGAATAAAGTAAAATATACACTGTTGTATACAGCTCAAACTTTTAAAACATACGTTGACAAATTATAAGATGAAAACACAGTCAAAATTTAAATTGTCAGACCAATTATGAATGAACCTAAACTTAGGCTTTTATTAGCAAAAATAAACTCCAATTACTTTGTACCCTGGTACACTGATTTTGCTAACTTTTTAGAAAAGAAGGGTAGTGTTTGCATTAAGTATAAATTTTGGTAAAATTGAATGCTAATAATATGAATTTTTCCCTTTTGATTTGTGATCACTGAAATGTGTTTGCCTGTGTAATTTTTTAACTTGGCTTAATTTTTGTCTTTTCTCTGTAACTGTTAGTTTTTGTGTGCCCTGGGACCTTGAAAGCAATTGTGGACTCACCATGTATATATGAAGCTGAACAAAAGGCAGGTGCTTGGTGCAAGGACCCTCTTCAGGCTGCAGATAAAATTTATTTCATGCCCTGGACTCCCTATCGTACTGATACTTTAATAGAATATGCTTCTTTAGAAGATTTTCAAAATAGTCGCCAAACAACAACATATAAACTTCCAAATCGAGTAGATGGTACTGGATTTGTGGTATATGATGGTGCCGTCTTCTTTAACAAAGAAAGAACGAGGAATATTGTGAAATTTGACTTGAGGACTAGAATTAAGAGTGGCGAGGCCATAATTAACTATGCCAACTACCATGATACCTCACCATACAGATGGGGAGGAAAAACTGATATCGACCTAGCAGTTGATGAAAATGGCTTATGGGTCATTTATGCCACTGAACAGAACAATGGAATGATAGTTATTAGCCAGCTGAATCCATACACTCTTCGATTTGAAGCAACGTGGGAGACTGTATATGACAAACGTGCTGCATCAAATGCTTTTATGATTTGTGGAGTCCTCTATGTGGTTAGGTCAGTTTATCAAGACAATGAAAGTGAAACAGGCAAGAATGCAATTGATTACATTTACAATACCCGATTAAACCGAGGAGAATATGTGGATGTTCCCTTCCCCAACCAGTATCAGTATATTGCTGCAGTGGATTACAATCCAAGAGATAACCAACTTTATGTGTGGAACAATAACTTCATTTTACGGTATTCTCTGGAGTTTGGTCCACCAGATCCTGCCCAAGGTAAGAATGTTTATTTGCTAATACTTATGTCATTTTGTAAGTAGAACTTTTTAAAAGACTTCTTGATCTTTTTTTTCTATTTTCTTCCTCTTCTTAAACCACAAAGGACAATGTTATAGTATATTTTTGCCTTATTATGGGTCTTTTTCTGAATTTCTTCATTTTAATGTTGGCTTCAAGAAATTGTGGCATTATTGGTCAGTTTAGTTTTTCATTGCTAAAAATACAATACCAGCCAGAAACCTGTCAGTAATGTTGTTGTTGTTGTTGTTGTTGTTGTTTGTTTTCCCTTACTTGACTTCTGAATTGATTACAATCTATGTGCAGACCTTTTAACTTCTCAGCGCCAGTGGTTAAAGGAAACGTGTGTTAGGAAGTCCCAGGAGAATGGCGAGGCTTGATATACAATGCCACGTATATACGTTCTGAAGTTTTGGTGTCTGTTCTCTAAGTAGGAGAGGGAGCCATCCAATATTTTTCTAGATTATCATGTAACATTACATGTTTTTATTTTCTACTAAGTTAGTGACAGTTTTAAGTCAATTTTTCTGTGACTTTAACAATCACATGGACTAAGCTCTAAATGATCCTCAGTGATGACTTCTGATGACAGATATGCTAGCATTGTGTGATTGTGTCCTCTTCATGGAGGATCATTAGTTTAGAAAGTAATACTTTTTAGAAATATACTTAGGTTTATTAAGTGAGTTCAATTTTGTGGGAAATAATTTTTATGATAAATGAATACTTCATTAAAACTAGGTTATCTCATACTCATGATGAAAGAATAACTTGGGCTGGGCACAGTGGCTCATGCCTGTAATCCGAGCACTTTGGGAGGCCAAGACAGGCGGATCACAAGTCAGGAGTTAGAGACCAGCCTCACTAACATGGTGAAATGCCATCTCTACTGAAAATATAAAAAGTAGCTAGGTGTGGTGGCGCGTGCCTCTAATATTAGCTACTCAGGAGACAGAGGCAGGAGAATTGCTTGAACCCAGGAGGCGGAGGTTGCAGTGATCTGAGATCGCACCACTGTAGTCAGCCTGGGCGACAGAGTGAGACTCTGGAAAGAAAGAAAGAGAGAAAGAGGGAGGAAGGGAGGGAAGGAAAGAAGTAAGTAAGTTAGTTAACGTGTTGTAGAGCTTGCACTGTTTTTAAGTCTTTGAACTATGTTTGTGTGTTTAAGATCTGAATTAATATCCTAATTTACTGAGTTAATTTTCAGATTATTGCATTATTTCAGAATTTTAGGAACTAGAAAGTTATTTGGAGTGATTAATATGTTCAATATGGTGGGGCAGATTAATGTATTTTTTTTTTGTTATAGCAGTGAAAGTAAACACACTTAAATATGTTCACAACAAACACATACCCATGCATACTTTAAGATATGCTGTTAACCAGTTTTAAATATTGTCATATAGTCAGGACCTCAAAAGCAGAAGTTACAGCTTTTTGTCATTGAATTTCTAATTTGAACCATTGTAGAATACCAAAATATGTGAGTTTTGTTAATAACTAGTAACAACAATAATGATGCATTGACTTAGCGTGCAGCCCTCTTTTCCCTAAATCAGGTTATGTTTATATTTTTTGGCTTATAGTTGTAGCAATAATGTTCATTGTTAAATTTGTAACAATGAAATCTTTTTTTGGGACATATAGTTTTATGCCCTACTGTATTGCCCTGCTCTATTGATAGTACCTTGGAATCATTTATTTAAAAATGTATACATATTTTTGTTCATGAGGCCAGCAATTTGGTTTATTTCATCTATTTCAGTTGTTTTTCCAAAAGCTGCTACTACAATACTGCTTCTTTATCCTATAGGTTTGACAAAAGGCAAACTTAAGACATTGACAAACGTGTATTGACATTGGCTAAAATTTTATTGATCTTTATGTTGACCTTTTTGTAACCTGTGTTAGTCTGACAGTTGTTAGATTTGCCTTGGGTAGCAGTAAATTTTTTGTCATCCTCAGAAAAAAAATTCTTTAATAATTGCAAATTTATAATCAGGCGACAACCTGAAGAATTGTGAATAAAATTGAGTATAATTCAGTTTGACAAATGAAAAATTTCCCATCTACTTGTCACAAAGTACTTCAGTGAATACGAAGATAGTTAGTAATGTCATCTTACACATGTGTCATATATCCTAGTAAATAATTTGATCCATTTCAGAAGAAAAGTCTTTGATAGTTTAGATGCTTTTGGAAAGGGCAGTTAACAGCCTTGAAAATGAAAAGCTTCGGCATATGTAGCAACTATATCTTCCTACAACTATGTTTTGTCATGTAAAACAGCCATTCATAAATATTCCAAGAACATGAAAATTCATATTGACCAAGCCTTGTTCAGCCCTTAGCAATAAAAAGTATTATTTGACCTAAATTTCTGTCACTACTGTTTGACCCATATTCATTCTCTCTCTCCCCCTGTAATTTATATTATGCTTTTAGAGACTCCCATCTCTCTCATCCAAGATGTGTGCTACCTATATGCATGTACGTGGGGCCTTGCAGAACTATTCTGGCCCACAAATTTAGGTCAAACCAGTAAGCCACTGTCAGCGTTCCAGAAACAAGATCTAGGAAACTGATAAGACAGTACAATCAGAGAAAGGAGTTCTTTGCCTGTCATAAAGCAGTGATTGACTTACTTTGCTGAAATTCATAGTTCAAGTCTTACGTGCTAGATTTGCTATCATGCATATGGCCAAGGCATAAATTGTGCTATAAAATAATATATATTTTTTTTCATTATCCATATTATTTTTCATTGTGGACTGTTTAATAGTATATTAGCTTTGATACTTTTTCCCATTTATAAATCCAAGGCTTTTCATTCCTAAAAGCACATGCATAATATTGTTGTGCCCTGATCTTTTTTTGGTGAATTTTGAGCTTTATGTGATCCCTGCATAGTTCATTTGCTCCACTCCCCTAAACGAGGTCTGGTTTTCCTCTTTCACCTTCTCCCTCTCTGGAATGGCCTTAGGAAAAATCCTTTCCAGTCCTGTTTCAACTCTTTTCCATTTCTTAATATGGATTGCTTTAGATTTACTTAACCTATCTGCACATTTGATATCCCAGATGTTAGAAAGAAAATTATGAGTTTTTACTTGGGTTTTGGCAGTTCCTCCGCATTTGTCTTAGACTAATTAATTAGGTGATATGCTTCTGTAATACCAGGAAAAATTTTTTAGCAAGAGAGCCAGTTTTGTTTCTATATAGCATAGAATACATACTTTTCGAGATACCTTTTCACTGGTAAAGAATGCTCTGTAAAAGATGATCAGTGCTTTTAGACAGTGAACAGGGCAAGTTTAATAGGTGCTCATTTTTGCTTTACCAAGCTGCAGACTCACTAGAGTTCATTTCATGAACATTGGGTGAGAGTGAGTTCTTGGACCTCAGTGAGGGGAATTAAATGGCTATTGTCTTCAAACCCTTTCATGGAGGAAAACCCTGGTTATAAATAGCAAGTTCTTAGTACATAGTAAGAGTAAATTGAACCATTCTGTATGTGTTAGCTGAAATCTTCATGGATACCTGTTAAGTATGTTTATTAGCATCATTTCTTAGGTGTTTGTACTCAACTGATAAATGGTAGACAGAATCCTAAGTCAGCTAATCTGAATGCATGGAATGGCATCAGGATAAATAGAGCTCTATAAAAAAGGCTTTGGATTAGAGTTATAATTCTATTGTGAGTTGTGTTTTCTGCTGTTATTTATAGAATATTCTTGAGTTTTCAACCTTTTACCATGTTTCATTATGGAACTTCTCATTGTTTGTGATTGTAGTCTTATATTTTCTTTGCAAATTTTTATTCTTTTAGTGATTTACACAGAAACACCATGTCAGTTAAATGTTCCTAGCAAACTGCAAGATTCCTTGTTGGATGCCATATTTTTCTGGGCTCTATAATAATCTTTAACTAGGAGCATTTAAGAGTATGGGAAAGTGACCTTAAATTACTTATCTAAATGGTTCTGTTTCCTTATCTGTAAAAGGAAAATAATTATAGTGCCCACTTCAAGGAGTTGTGGTAAGGATTAAATAAGATGATCTGATGATCCATGAATGGTGATTGGCATAGCACCTGGCACGTAAATGCTAAATCAAAATAAGTTTTTATCATTAACAGATGCCCTGTTGGGGCCATTTCCACCTGTTGAAATAAATAATAATTTTTAGAAATAGATCTTCATTTCTTGTTTTCACATGAGAAAAAAGTTGCTTTTTCTTTTAGTGTTACAAAACAAACGTTCCAAAAATCCCAGAAATTATATTTGTCCCTCTAAAAAGTTTAGTTTTGTCACTTAAGCTTTATGATCATGCTTATTTTTATGATATCCCAATATTTCACTGATTTACCTGTGAAGAATAAGTTGATTCCCTTTAAACTATTTTGGTGATCAAAAGGTGAAAAAGACACAAAAAATAAATTATAAAAAAAAACAATGGAGACATGGCTGTAGAACGTTGCATGAAATTTTGCACATTTAACTGAGGTTCTTTTATTGTCTACCTTGACTCGGTTATTATGAATCTCAACTAATGCTTAACTAACAACTCACTAATTGTAGTATTAATACATATTTCAGTGATTAAATATGTACTAATTAGTATAGTGTCAAGGGATATATCAGATAGTGTAGCACTGAACCATTTTGCTCTGCCCTCTTCTCTTTTTTGTTCTGATTCCCAACTCCCCTTTAAGACTTGATTCAGCAGCAGTCATTTGACACTTCTGCAAAAGATTGTGATGCTTTTGACAAATGTTAATTGAGAAAGCACTGAAAGCCTGGCTGCATTGTAATCAAAAGAAAATTATAGAGGTTTAACAAGATGTCAAGCAAGTGCTTTACAGAAAAGACAGACAGGTTTGAATAGGTTTCCTCAGCAGCTGGCTAGGCATGATGTTTGACTGATGTACAGGCATCTCTCATATGGTCAATAAATTATGCCCTGGAAATAAAACACATGCTTAAGAAGTTTCTCTTGAGATGGGGGGGGAAAGGAGTAAAACGTGTGTAGTGTACTTATTGATAACAAGAATTGTAACTACTAAAGAACTAGAAATGCATCACACTACTTTTTTGTAGTATACTCTCAATAGTGTCAGAATTATATAAACAAAGATTGATAGACCAGAGCTTAAAATAGGAAACATATCCATGATAATATAGACTTGTTTTCTCATAAATTCTAATTTTCTATCTTATTCCCATGTATAGATAAAGTGTAAAGTAAGTTGATATTTTTATAAGATGATTTGAAAAAATAGCTATTTTTCATTTGCTGTACTCCCGCAATTTAAATTTAAGGCATCATATATGTAAGATTTTAAGAGCCAATACTCTGTAAATGTTGATACAACTTTTGTGTGATTTCCTCTAACAGTTTTTAAGTGGTAGTATTAAATTTTTACTGACAGATTTTTATTGTTGTTTAAATTAATTCAGTGGTAATTAATGGAGGAAACATTGAGTTCCATTATTTCTTAAACCTACTGGATTTAACAGTTTGAATTGTTAAATTTAACAGTAACATTAGAAGACAAAAATAACCTTTAAAAATAATGAAAACATTTCTGCTTTTAAATGTGTAACAACAGTTCTTTTATATTCTCTGTTAAGGGTCACTAAGATACAAAGGGTTGGTTTTGATTAGGAATGATTTGATCTAATGCTTTATCTTGGTAAGAGATTCCACGTCTGACTGGAACTAGCTGCTTCTTTGAACCTACCTATCCCAAAGTAACAATGCCGAAGCCTGAGATGTTTCCTTACTAAGTCAGCGCAAGCACGCCAAGCTTATCTTCTGTTTGGATCTAATCAGGCATGCTGATCATGCTCAGGCAAGAACGGCTGCTGGGTGGAAAGATGTCACAGTATTTATTTTCTAGAATATGTCAAGTGGGTGACTTTAAATTTTTTTGTCGTTCTAATTATATATACTTGTCACAGTTTTGTTAATGCTTGGAATTTGATTGCTTATAGAAGGTGAGTTTATATAATAGAATTTTTCTAAATTAAACTGTCCCGCATTTTCTGTTAAACAGTATGTGATGAAATTAAACCGTACTATCACATATTTCATTGAGAAGTAAACCTAAGAGTCCTACAGCAAAAGCTATAGTAAAGCCTAAACGACCTACCTTCTCTTAGTTATTAGTATGAATAAATTGGAACAGATGAAAAGGTTTATTCTTTCTCACTCTCAAACGATATTGTCAGTAATTCTCATTTTCTTGGTTTGGGGGCAGACGGATGGGTAGGGTTTTGTGTGTGTGCGTGTGTGTGTGTGTGTGCATGCCTGTATGTGAGTGTAAGTGTGTTTGAGATTAATATACTCATCTTTTTTCCATAGTGCCTACCACAGCTGTGACAATAACTTCT
Organism: Callithrix jacchus; assembly: GCF_049354715.1. Taxonomy (NCBI): domain Eukaryota; kingdom Metazoa; phylum Chordata; class Mammalia; order Primates; family Cebidae; genus Callithrix; species Callithrix jacchus. The sequence continues at coordinate 119,145,666 of NC_133508.1, forward strand.
TCAGCTGAGCTGTTCAAAACCACAGTATCAACCACAAGCACTACTTCTCAGAAAGGCCCCATGAGCACAACTGTAGCTGGATCACAGGAAGGAAGCAAAGGGACAAAACCACCTCCAGCAGTTTCTACAACCAAAATTCCACCTGTAACAAATATTTTTCCCCTGCCAGAGAGATTCTGTGAAGCATTAGACTCCAGGGGGATAAAGTGGCCTCAGACACAAAGGGGAATGATGGTTGAACGACCATGCCCCAAGGGAACAAGAGGTATTTTCTATAAAATACCATGCATACATTTTTCAATTTAGTAGTAGGTTCTGAATTACACTGATTTTATTCAAAGAAAGAGATGTTTACAGTAGCTAACTTTATTTTTATACTTTGGTAATATAACATCTATGGACAAAGTTTTTTGAACTGTAAAAGTCATTTAAGATCAGGCACTATAAATTACCTCTTCCTTTTGGAGACCTAGGTCAAGCCTGAGATTTTTGCCCCAGGACTCTAGTGAGTCTTCCTCACAGCTGCCTTTCTCATTATAAGCATCACTCTGGATGGGTCCCAAGAAAATCAAGGACTTTTCGTTTGTTTGTTGTAAATATATGATATTTCTATGCTGACTTCATATTTACCATTTATAATCTGCATTATACCTTTTTGTCAGTTATTGGCAAATACTTGCATTAGAGTTTATTCAAAATTTAACACGCAGAGCAGGATCATCATAGCTGATTTCCCGAATGTGTACAGAAAAATGGTTTCAATTTCACTACTGTTTTCTACATCTGTTGCAGGAACTGCTTCATATCTCTGCATGGTTTCCACTGGAACATGGAACCCTAAGGGCCCCGATCTTAGCAATTGTACTTCACACTGGGTGAATCAGCTGGCTCAGAAGGTTGGTTGGAACCTTTTAATATGACACATTGGTAATTTAGGGCTTTAACTTCTGACATAAATAATTTAGCTTTGTGTGTTAAAACCAGCTTTATTGCTCTTTGTTCAGTATAAAAGTGAAACAAAAATCATGCATAGTTTTGTCTGTAAACTGTTTATTGAAAGTTACATATGTTTGAGGGTATGCTGTTCTCTATGTTAAGCTTTTTAGTGAGTACATGCTTGTTAATTTCATCCATATTTAGTTCTCTTTCTTTTGATGTTCACAAGACAAACTGCATTGGGCTATTAAATTAAATATCATTACGTTTGCAACTGAATCCACAGAATGCAAGCAGATGTTTGTACCACACATGATTATGGTAGAATGAGTAAACTACTTTAATATTATGGTGTAATGCAGTTCCATTTTATATTCTCCTCCATCTACCTTTTTGACGAATAAACATTAGATAATAACCCTCAGTATCATGCTGATTACATACTGATTTAAATTCTGGATCATTGGAATAAATAAGACTTTAAAATAACAATTCTAAATGGTTGCACTGAAATTGGAGAACTGGCTGAAAATTTTTAGAAAGGATTTTTTGTTTGTTTCTTTTAAATGTCTGATTCTGCATTTTGTGTGTCTGTGTTGATCTAAGAGCCTAGAATCTTTTAAGATGAAGAGAAAGTTATCGGTCTCAGTTAGTTGAAGAATTAGACATTTGCAAATAATTTCTTCACCACAATAAATATACTCAAAGAGAACTGGAAGCCGTAAACAGAACAGAAAATTAAACTGAGATAATAAAAATTGTCATTTCAGATCAGAAGTGGAGAAAATGCTGCTAGTCTTGCCAATGAACTGGCTAAACATACGAAAGGGCCAGTGTTTGCTGGGGATGTAAGTTCTTCTGTGAGATTGATGGAGCAGTTGGTGGACATTCTTGATGCACAGCTGCAGGAACTGAAACCTAATGAAAAAGATTCAGCTGGACGGAGTTATAACAAGGTAGGGAGAACTCTTGTTATTTTTGAATTAAACACTTGGTACGGCAGCTCTTATAGCAGTTGAGAGCCAAATCTCTGGCTCCCAGACATATACCTAGAAGAAAAATTTCTAATTTGATTCATTTCCCAAGGAAGAATTACAGTTGAGAAAGGAGCAGTGTGCCCTGTCCTCCCAAAAAAAGTGTAAATGATGTTAATTACCTGAGAGAGATCTTAGTTGGTGGCAAAATTTATCCATCTGATTGTGGTCAGAACTGTCACTTTATAATGCATTATCTGCACTTGGAGATTATGTTATACAGTTGATATACTTTGCATGCTAATATATGGAACTCTTACAGTTGCAGCAAAATTGTGACGCATATAGGACTATTAGCCCGCAGCTTTCGGAAGAAGGACAAGTTGCCCTCTCCAGGAATATATTGTATCAGTACCATTAATTTTTCCTGCTATGACAAAAGTTTGATTGTTACTTTTCACCACACTATAAGTGTTTACATTAGTTTATAGGAACCCAAAATCTGTGCCTAATGTGGTTCTACCTGGTTAAAATAATTGACTTTTTTTCCTGCAGAATATATTATGTCTCTTTTTGTCAACATATTTTGGATTAGTATGCTTATAAAATATAATAAAAAACTGTAAATAAACAGGTTTTGGTAGTCAGTGCAGACTGAGACTCCAGAGGACTGCCACATATAAACTTTGCGCTCTGGAACACCAGCTTAACTTTTGAGGATTTCTTCTTTCCTCATTTTCAGCAGATAAAAATCTAACCTCTGATTTTCTTTTCTTTTACTTAAAAGCTCCAAAAACGAGAGAAGACATGCAGGGCTTACCTTAAGGTATCTCTCCTGTGCTGTCACCCTGCTTTCTCCCTTCTTCAGCTACCTGCCACGCTTTATCATCTTGCTGCATGATCCAATGTATTTCAGTCTTTGATAATTATATAATGTGCCCCATATCAGCTGTACAAATGTTGGCTTTTCACAGGTATATTACTCTCAGAATAAGCAAATAATTTACTTTTGATAATTTTTGCTGTTTTTCCATTCATCCAAAAGTACACGAATTTTAATGAAATATCCTCTTAATTGGAAAGTAATTATATAGTCTCTTTGTTTCCTGTTGTCATCTCTGTGGATTAAAAAACAATTTGAGTGAAACAGCTATGATATATTCTTGGCAGTTTATCATATCAAAGACTGTATAGTCATAATGTATGTGCATGAAAAAGTCACTGCTTTCTTTGTGATATACTCAAATAGGCTTTGTTCTGAAATTTTTAGGAGTCATTTCTAGAATCAAGTTGATACAGGGATGGGTTACTAGAAAAGAAACACAAATAATTTGGCTGTGATATCTGTATATGATACATTCTGGGTTTTATCAAGCTAATAGGAACAGAAAGCCACTGTTTAGCTCACAATCCCTGTCCACTCCAGCCGGGTTTTCTCCCTGGTCTATCCAAGTAATAGGAAACATGCTGAGACTAATAGTGGAATTACGCCGTACTAGTTCTGTGTGATAGATCAAAATCATAATACCAAATTGCATTTTGTTTTCTTCTGTGAATTTTAGAAGTTCCTTTTGCAGAGATAGTTATTTTCTAACCTTATTCTTCAGGGGACCATAACCATGGTAAATCAAACCTTGAAGAACGAATCCATATATTGTGACAACAAAACAAAAGAACTTTTGTAGTTTCTTAGATTAGAGATTATTAAAAAGCCATGACTTCACTAATTTTGATTGGCAAAGTCTAGAAAAAAATGATGTCTCACTAGTTAATATTAGACACTATTGAACCTGAAAACTTTAAAAAAAAGGTAGTAGGAAAGTCTGTTTTTAGGTAATACTGTTCTGAGAGTCCCCTTTTAGCCTGTTTAATAGGGGCAAAGAAATAACTGCTGAAGTTTACAGAACTTCTTAAACTTCAATGATCAGTTCACTTTTAAGATATTAGTTAATGTATGAAATGTAATAATTGTTATGTTGCCCAGGACATACATCTCAGTTGGAATAGAATAGCTTTTTTTTTGTCCTTTGGCAGGAAGAGACTACTTCAGGAATATGATTAGCCTAATGATCATTTTGATCCCACTAGACAAATACAAATAGTCATAAATAAGGAGTGTTTCATGTTAATAAAAGCATGCCATCAGAAAGTTATGTGTATATGGAGTAAATTTCAGCATGACCTTAATTTCTGACCAGTGTCATTTTCAGTATGTTTCAAATGAGCTTTTCTGTTCAGATAAGGCTAATACAACTCTTTAAATTACAAATCAGAAGCTGCCTTACACTATGCAAATGAAGCAAGTTCCCACTTTGTGACAGAGGATTCATTTGTAACTTAGATTAGAGAGAGGCTCCAGTCTGTATTTCTTGGTGACTAATGAATCTGGCCTCTGCAGACCAATTTCTATTCCACTCTAGTTAATGGCTGCAGCAGTATCAGTGTGAACATTTTGACTATTCTATTTCCCATTAAAGGGAGAAAAAAAAGCCTTTAACACCACTTGGAAGTATCTTCCACCTGCCAGGAAGGTCGTGGTGGCTCACAAGGCAGACAGAACAAGGATATTAAGATGGATTAAACTAATTAATCTTATTCTGACAGTAGCCTCAAACAACTTTTCCCCCATTCATATAGTACCTCACACCAGCAATTTTTATTGTTGTTCTTTTTGTACAATGTGTGTTCTTTTTCTTTAGTGATTACCAATAGATCAAACCTATGTGTTTATGGGACTAATGACACATTATGACTGGGTGAATGGAATAGAATAAATAAACTTAATGTTTCAGCTTTTCAATGCATAGTTGAGGGTGTAGCTGCAGAGCATATAAGTGTAAGAGTCTGCCTTCAGTTGATTAACTGAGTTGTATTTTATTTACTGTTATTTTGTGTAGCAATAAATATAAACCTACATATGTGAATATTTACAACTTGGATGTTTATGAAGAGTTTATTCTATTTTCCTGTTTTTGTCAACTTATCAATGTAGGCTTTAATTTTGATTCTTTTCTTTATCCCTTTAAAAGCAGATCATTGTTGATGAATTAAAGTATATGCTCAAGTGTTGTTTTTTTTTTTAGCTGAACAGAGAATTGGAAGAGTGAACATGTTCACAGATAATTTATGAACTTTATTACCACCTTGGCTTTTTTTTTACAAATGATAATGGGTAGACAATGTCTATATGGAATAATTTTGGTTACTATTTTAGTTCAGATTCCAAAAAATAATACAGTTTAATTTTCAAGGTTACATATTAGTCTGTGCCAAAGACCTTAGTATTTTTGGTTTAGAATATTCAAGTCTTGCGATTATAACTATAGAACGACTTTAGTAGTTTTGACTCTACCTGTAAGAGTAATGTCTCAGAGCTGACACAGGTGGTTGTCAACTGTCAACACTTAAGGTGTGATTACATAAATAGAAACAACCCACCTTTCTACACTTACTCTTTATAATCAAATAACAGTCTGTTAATCTTCAGCTAGTCTTGTTTTAAACTGGTCCAGGTATATTTTAAGTTGACCAGATATATGTTGTCTAGGTGTTCTTGCATCTTGAAGGAAGAGTAAATCATGATAGATAAATATTATAGTTGTCACTCTTCAGTGACTGAAAATCACTTTCACTCCAAAAGAAGTCAAACCTAATGATAGTTTCCTAATGGATATAGGCAATAGTTGACACAGTGGACAACCTTCTGAGACCTGAAGCTTTGGAATCATGGAAACATATGAATTCTTCTGAACAAGCACATACTGCAACAATGTTACTGGATACATTGGAAGAAGGAGCTTTTGTCCTAGCTGACAATCTTTTAGAACCAACAAGGGTCTCAATGCCCACAGAAAATATTGGTAAGTGAATCTACTGTCAAGTTTAACTTTGATTTAGAATGTACATATCTAAGAGGATGATGTTTCCATTCTGAATCTGTTATTTCTCAGTGCCATACTTCTTTTTTGTCAAGTTATTTTTGTCTGTTAGCAAGAGAAATTATTGATCACTCTTTCTAAAATAAATGCAAAAGCCAAACTCTATGTTTTACAAGTTGGTTTTATGTGTGTGTGTTTTTTCCAATTGAAAAATCATTAACGAAAAACTGTAAGAATGCTTAATACCAGAGTGTAGATTTTTTAAGTAATGAAAGTGCTTGCTATGAAACTATGGCAAATGCTTTACCGTTTTATATAACATGTTCCTAATGAACTTAAATTACTTTATGGAATGTATTCTCTCAGTCAAATATTTTAGCACACAGAAATTGAGTCAAATATTTATATTAAACATAACTGCCTTCAGGTCGAAAATGTGGTCACTGAACTACATTTTCCACAATGCAGAACATCCATGCTTCATAGATTGCAGAATAGCTACTGATAGTTTTGAAGCATAATTTTGAATTCAGATGCTACCACTGAGAGGCAGGAATTCACTTGAGAAAAATATTTGAAAGACATACAGCAAAATGTTATTAGTTTAGGTTTGAACAATTTAGAATTGTTAATTATTCAGTGAGGTTAAATTTAGATGAAGTTAACAATATACCTTAGTGAAGTAAAAAGCTTCCCAAGCATAAATGTGAAAGAACCGGGACCAGACTCCTTTTCTGTCAGAAGTAGTGCTAACTACTAATGAAGATTAGGGCAGCAGATACTGAATGAAGACTTGTTATCTGGGATGCCATGTGTTAATGCCTAATTATGCCTTATTGTGCCTGCCTAAGTCATGGGACTTTATATCAGAAATGCAGAACAAAGGAATATATAGAAGAAATGGACATAAATCAAATTGACACACTTATATTTGAATTCAAACCCTTAAATTTATTTTACGTAAGTGATTTTTAAACTTACGTAAAATAAGAAATGAAGTATTAAAAAAAATTTTTTTTTTTTACTTTGAGGTTTGGGAATAGAAAATCAGTAATTACTAAAGTGGCATATTATGGCATCAATTTGTTTTCTAAATAGTCTAAAAGTTATTTTTAAAAAACCCTAAAATGTCCTTCTTCTGCCTCTTCAATTTTGCAAGAAAATTGGATGGACCAGGTTCACAGCTATGCTCCCATCAACCTTACATATTTAGAACACACTGTGGTTATAGATCGAAGATATTTTTATCCAAGTTTGAGATATATTCTAAACAATTAAATGTGCAGGAATATATTTTTTCTAGTACCTATGTTTTTCAGAGTTCTAAAGGATTCTTTTTTTTTTTTTTTTTCTTTTTGCTGGGCACAGTGGCTCATGCATATAATCCTAACACTTTGGGAGGCTGAGGTGGGCAAATTGCTTGAGCTCAGGAGTTTAAGGCCCAGCCTGGGCAACATGGTGAAACCCCGTCTTTACAAAAAAATACACCAAAAAAAAAAAGAAAAGAATAGCAGGACACAGTGATGCATGCCTGTAATCCCAGCTGCTTGGGAGGCTGAGGTGGGAGGATCTCCTAAGCCCAGAGAGGGAGAGGTTGCAGCAAGCTGAGCTCACACCACTGAATTCCACCTTGAATGACAGAGTGAGACTTCATCTCAAAAAATAAATGATAATTAAATAAAACTAAAGGATTTTTTTCATTTTTTTTTCATTTTTATGGAGAGACTGGCATCTCTAAAATAATGCCTGAGATTTACTAGTCTAAATGCTGATTACCCAAGAATTATCAATATGAAAATCATTTTATGGCTAGGTGCAGTGGCTCACACCTGTAATCCCAGCACTTTGGGAGGCTAAGGCTGACAGATCTCTGATATCAGCAGTTCGAAACCAGCCTGGTCAACACGGTGAAATCCCATCTTAAAAATACAAAAAAATTGGGAGGCCCAGGCAGGCAGATTACCAGAGGTCAGAAGTTCAAGACTAGCCTGCACAACATGGCAAAACCCTGTCTCTACTAAACATACAAAAAATTAGCTGGGCGTGGTGGTGGTTACCTGTAATCTCAGCTATTCAGGAGGCTGAGGCAGGAGAATCACTTGAACCAGGGAGATGGAGCTTGCAGTGAGCCAAGATCTCACCATTTCACTCCAGCCTGGGAGACAATAGTGAGACTTGGTCTCAAAAAAAAAAAAGTCATTTTACATATAATAATAGTTATGTCTCTTTTATTTCCAATATATAAACAGTTTTGTTTTGTTTAGTTTTTTTGTGGGGGAGAAGGGCCCTGATTTAGTATGAGGAAAACATTCACCTTTTTCCTAGGACTTGTCTTGTTCTCTTTTCAGACATGAGGACTAAAATAGCCTGTTATTTCTCTGTGTTCTCACTCCCTTGAGGATATGGCTATAATGTCTTAGGTTATTAAACCAATTTGATTTCCCTCCTTAGTGATTTCTTCTTAAATCTTTGATTTACCCTTATAATATATGACTCCATAAAAATGATATAATTTTATCTATTTTTATATCTGATGGTGAAATTCAAAAAACTTGAAGGTATAATTTCAAATATGCAATAAAGAGCACCTGTTTTAAGTGTATAGTTTGATGGAGTATGGCAATTATACAACCTTATAATCATCAGCATGGTGAAATTTCTGTAACCTCAAATGGGCTCTTCATGCTCCTGTCCAGTCACTCTCCTCTGACCCTAGCCCTAAACACATTAGAAACCACTGATGTGCTTTCTATCCATGTAGATTAGTTTTGCTTTTTCTAGATCTTCAGTTGAGTGGAATTATACAGTATGTAATACTCTTTTTGATCCTGTTGCTTTTATGCAGAGGAATATTTTTGAGATTTATCCACATACATGGGAGTGTCCATAGTTTAATTCTTTATATTGCTGAGTATTATCCATTGTGAAGATATACCACAATTTGTGTATCTACTCACTTGTTAGACATTTGAATTTTTTCCCACTTTTTGGCTGCCATTATTCCAAGTGGTTGTACCATATTAAACTTGAACTACAGCATAATGTGAATTCCAGTTGCTTCACATCCTCACCAGTATTTAGGGTTGGCAGTCATTTCATTTTCATTGGTTGGTAGTGGCATCTCACTGTGGGTTTATTTCACATTTCTGTGATTACTAAGTAACATTTTACTGATAACCTCTTTTGATGTGTTTATTGACCATTCAAATATCTTTTTGTGAAGTGTTTGTTTATATCTTTTGGCCTTTTTTAATTGAGTTGCTTGTCTCATTTAATGAATTATAAAGATTCTTCATATATTCTTAATGTAAGTCTTTTTGTCAAATATACAAATTCTGAATATTTTCCCTGCAGTATGTGACTTTATTTTCTTTATATCTTGGGAAGAGCAGAAGTTTTAAATTTTGATTTTAAAAATTCCCCTTACTGAGCTTTAGCAACATCTGGCTAATCCTGTTCCACTTACTCCTCTCACTGTTGTAGTATTTTAAAGCAAATTGTAAAATCCTATCGTGATTACTGTAAGAAATTTTATATCTATGTATCCCATACTCTTTAAAAACCACAATACCATTATCACGCTTTAAAAAAAAAAAAATATTTCAATAGATAACAAAAGTGTGTTCACATGTTCTTAATTTTTATAAATTTATTAATACTTGGTTGAAACTAGGATACAAGTTCAAGTGATAAATCTGATAGATCTGTCAGTTGAGTATTTTTTTTTTTTTGAGACGGAGTTTGGCTGTTGTTGGCTCTTGTTGCCTAGGTTGGAGTGCAATAGTGCAGTCTCAGCTCGCTGCAACCTCCGCCTCCCAGGTTCAAGTGATTCTCCTGCCTTAGCCTCCCAAGCAACTGGGATTACAGGCACTCACCACCACGCCCAGCTACTTTTGTATTTTAGGTGGAGATGGGGTTTTACCTTATTGGTTAGTCTGGTCACACACTCCTGACCTGAGGTGATCTGCCAGCCTCAGTCTCCCAAAGTGCTGTGATTACAGGTGTGAGCCACCATGCCCTGCCAAGTATCTTTTAATTAAAAGTTATGTCTCCTTGCATGTTAAAAAAATATTTTTTTAATGTTCTTTATTTTTCTTGAGGAAGTCAGGTGGGTGATTTGTCCTGTAGACTTTGTCACATTCTGGGTTTGGCTTCTTTCATCCGCAGTACATCATTTAACTCTGCCTGGTATAAAGATGGTTAGATCTAGAGGCGTGATCATGCTAGGTTTGACTTTTTGGTTTTCTAATTTAACAAGAACTTTCTATTGCGTCATATCAACACATAATCTTTGGTTTTATTTTCTTGTGATTTTCAGATTGATTCCATGGTTTAGATGTTATCAGCCTGATCCATCTGTTATAAAGTTCCCTTTTATTTATTGTCTTTTTTTTTTTTTTTTACTTTTTTTTGAGCCATAATCTTCCTCTCTTTCCCAGGCTGGAGTTCAGTGGCATGATCTTGGCTCACTACAACTTCCATCTCCCAGGTTCAAGTGATTCTCCTGCCTCAGCCTTTTGAGAAGCTGGGATTACAGGTGCCTGCCATGATGCCTTGCTACTTTTTATATTTTTAGTAGAGACAGGGTGTCACCATGATGGCCAGGCTGGTCTTGAATTCCTGATCAGGTGATACACCCACCTTAGCCTCCCAAAGTGCTGGGATTACAGACGTGAACTACCACACCCAGCCTTATTTATAGTTTTAATGAGCTGAGTAGCCAACTTGATTTTTATCAACACTTTAGACTTAGTTAGATTGTGGTAACAAAAACTCCAAAGTCCCAGCTGCTTACAACAACAAGGGTTTACTACTCCTTCCTGTTGCATAAATGTTGAGGCTGGGCTTCAGCTCTGCTTCCTGTCATCTTCATTTCTGCTCCATGTTGTTTTTTTTCTGGGACCCAGGCTCATGGAGCAGCCCCTGCCCATTAAGGTGCAGATCTCCCAGCAGAGGTCATAGTTGTTCCTCTTTCCTCTCATTACAGGCACTACTTGCTGAGGAATTTGAAACAAAGAAAGAGAAATATATTAAAATCCTGTCTACAGTATTGGCTTAGTGAGGCTCTGAATGGTTCTCCAATGAACCAAGTGTATTCCTGTTCAGAAAATCTATTGAATAAGGCAGATATAATTTCAAGCATACAGGAAGTACAGAGGATAGCATAACATCTGGGACCAGTTATCCAGCTGAGCCACATATTGGTATTTTACTATATTTGCTTCGGATTTTTTTGGAAAAAGAAAATCATAGATATTGTGGAAGTTCCCAGGATTTGATATGATCAGGAAGGAGGTAGCTGTCATCTTTACTATTTAGCATTAATAAGCTTAAAAATTTTGCTTTGTAAGTGTATATATTGAGAGCTTCATGTTTTTAACATTAATTTCACACTATAAATGTAATTGTATAATTTTCTTCTTTTTTTTTTTTGATACGGAGTTTCATTCTTATCCACTCTAGAGTGTAATAGCATGATCTTGGCTCACTGCAACCTCCACTTCCTGCGTTCAAGCAGTTCTCTTTCTTCAGACTCCCAAGTAGCTGAGACTATGGACATGTTGTCACTATGCCTGGCTAATTTTTTTGTATTTTTAGTAGAGATGGGGTTTCACCATTTTGGCAAGGCTAGTCTCGAACTCGCAACCCTCAGGTGATATGTCCACCTCAGACTCCCAAAGTGTTCAGATTATAGGCATGAGATACCACGTATGACCATAATTGTATAACTTATATTTATATATGCTGACATACATATCTGTAGTTCATTTGATCTATTTTTCTAAGAATGCACCAGGATTATTATACTGCTGATAGACATTTTAGTGGCTTCCACTTTTTTGCTGATACAAGGAAAACTGTAATGAAAGTTTTTTATGCCTTCTTCCTCCAATGTGTGCCTTTCTAGACATACACACACACATACATTTGTGTGCATGTGTGTGCACACACATGTAGAAATAGTTTTTGAGCAGTAGAGCGTATCCTCCTTAAGCTTTACTAAATACTGCCAAATTGTTCTCTACCTTCTTTTACCAGTTTACTTTTTCACCAGTAATACCATTACTAGTTTTGCAAACACTTTATTAATGACATAAATTTTGTCAATCTAAGGAATTCAAATTGGTTGCATTATTGTTTAATTTAATTAAGCAATTTTCTGGTTGCTTCATGTTGTTTTTTGTTTTTTAACAGATTTATTACCTATGTCGGTTTTCTTTCATATGAATTTGTTATCCACAACTTTGTCCTGTTTGATTTTTTTTCTTTATACTTCTATGTATACGGGACACTAATCCTGTGAAGATTATATAGTTTACAGACATTCTGTTTGGGCTTTCTTTTTTTATCTTTTTATACTGAATCTGTTGTTTTACATAATAAGTCAGATTTATCAGTCTATTCTTTTAGGGTTGGTACTCTTGGTATCTTGTTTAAGAAATATTTTCCTTTTGGCTTCCTACTTAGGAAAACTTTCTCTACGTTGAGTTTATAAGGATCTTATACATCCCTTGTAAATGATAAACCTCTGCCTTTTTACAGTTATATCTTTAATCTATCTGAAATTTATTTTTAATTATGATAATATGAGAGAGGTAGCTACTTTGATTTTTCCCCATGTGAATAACCAGTTACTTGTATATGTTCAGTGCGTAATCCATTTTGCCCCTAATGATTTGAAATGATATCTTATATGTTAGCAGTATCTATTATTTGCATCTGTTGAGCCTTTCAATCTTGCTCCTTGAGAAACTGCTTTGGCTGCTTTTTGGCGTGTCTCTTCTATATGAATTTTTAAATCAGTGGGTCAAGTTTCAGACACAAAAATCTTGTTGGACTTTTGATTAAAATTCGACTGAGTTTGTAGATTGATTTTGAAAGAGGTGCCTGATTAAACTGTTGCATTCTCCCAAATCAGGCCGTTACGTATCTCTTCATTTTTTCTTAGGGCTTCTTATAAAGTTATGTATTTTCCCTATTTTTAGTGTCTTGCACTTTTTAAGAATTAGGTTTATTCTTAGATAACTTATACTTCTTGTTTTTATTATAAATATCACTTTTAAAATTATATATTCTAATTGTTTGTTGTTTGGTGTATAGAAACAATTGATTTTGCTCATAGCAGCCTTGCTAAATTCTTAGTACTTCTGATAATTTATCATTAGAGTCCCTCATGATTACTATGCAGTTAATTGTGTTTACTGTGAATAATACTTGTTTGTTTCTTTATACCTTTTATTTACTTTTCTTAAATTACTAAGCTAGATCCTCTAGTACAGTGCTAAGAAAAACCTGTGATAGAGATCATTTTGACTTTAAAAGGGGTGCTTCTAGAGTTTTACACTATAGTTTGCTGTATAGGTTTTGGATACATAAAGGTTTAGCCTTTATCTGATAAGAAAACTTTTATCTGGTCAAGGAATTTTTCTTTTAATTCCTATTTTTTTGTAAAGATTTTTTTACATTAAATGGTTGTTGAAATTTATTCTTTTTTGTGAATACTTTTTAAAAATGTATTTGACAAATTATAGGAATATATTTTCTAATGTATTAATTTCTCTATGCCTTTTTATAACCTAATTTAGTAATTAATTTGTTCAGGATATTGTAAAGTGTATGTATATTTTATTAAAGATTTTCTGCATCATTTTAATGACTGAAAGTATCCTATAATTTTTTGTGAAATGAGTTAGGACATATCTTTTTCGATTTTCTGAAACAGAAAATAGAAATCTTACTTAAAATTCAGTATGTATTTATCAGTTGAGTTTTTTAATGGTCATAAACTATTAGGGTTTTACATTTCTTTTAGTTTGATTTTTCTAGGAAAAAATTCTATCGCCTTTTAAAAATTTATTGATATAAATTTATTTGTTGGTATAAAATTCATTATTACATTTTCTTATGAGAATCTCTTAAATAGCTTAAAATATTTACTAAGATCTGTAGTCATGATCTTATTCCTTTTAAAAATTCATACTTTTTCTTTACTATGAGTATTTTTAAACTCTAATAAGTAAATTTCTGTTGAGTGAAATTAAAGTTTGATAAGTATTTGTTTAATTAAATCAACTCTTTGTACATGTATATCTCTTATTTGGGATGGTTCATGAAAACTCACAGGATTTTCTTTTTTCATCCTGTCTTGTTTTAAGATTAATGATAGCTCCTTCCACTGTGTGGAACAGTTACTTTCATCAAACCTCTTCCTGCCTTTGCTCCCTGCCCCCACACACAGAGTTCATCCCATCTGCTTAATCTTTTAAAACATGAATCAGTAATTAAGTATATCAACCAGTTTCTGCAACTGATAGAATTCTAAGTTACATGATGCTTGTTATAAATTTGTATTTCAGGAGTTTGACATGTGGTGTAATTACTTATAAAAATTTATGAATGTTATATTTTTATATTTACAGCTAAATACAGTTGTATTTTACAAAACAAAGTTGCAGAAGTTAAAAAAGTAATTAGTGTCCAAGAATTACTGTACAATGGTATGAGATAATTTTTGTAAAAAGGAAAAGGGAATTGTAGGTGAATAGCTGTGCAATAATACAGACATCAGAGAGGGTTACATTCAAAAAAATATATATGGACTATATTTTTTTAACTTTTTAAAGAATACATATTATTTTTAAAAATTCTATATCGGAAATTAATGAGTTTTTTATAGCATTCCTTAGATTTCATCAATAAAATGTTAATATTGTGATTATTAATACAAGATAGTTAACTCTTGTAAAAACAATGTACTTTTCCATTCGTTTTAAAATCTAAATGAATGTAAATGTATAATAATTGCAATCTGTGTCGGGATTCCCAGGAGACAGTAAACATTTGTATTGACAGTGGTTACTATTAATTGTATTTTTGAAATGAAATTAGCATTGGCATGTTGACAGGTAGATGTTCTCAATGTTTTCTATTGACTTGTTTTCCTTGGGTAGTTTTCAATTTCGATACTTGGTTTGAATTTTTGAAATTTGGTTTAGACTACAGTGGTTGTCACATTTTTTCTGTAAAGGTCCAGATAGTATATATTTTAGGCTTTACAAGCCATGGTGGCCTCTATTGCAAATATTTAACTGGCACTGAGCGCTAAAGAAGCCATAGGCCATATGCAAATGAATAAGAATGATTGTGTTCTAATAAAACTTTATTTACAAAAACAAATGGCATACCAGGTTCAGCCTGTGGGTTCTTTTCTGCACAATTTGAGGATGTAAAAATTGATGGTTACTAGTGAAAATTAATGGGAAGTTTTAACATAATGGCATTTCATCATAAAAATATTCTGGGCTTGCTATTTTTAGAAATTAGAAAAAAGAGGTATTACTGCAAACTTGACCTGTATAATTTTTCTTATTAAAATGGATCATAGATAGAAATAGATGCCATAAAGCTGTTCAGATTTGTACTTCATGTAAATTTTACCACTGCCAAGTAATGGTCATTGAAAAGTTACTTGATATACAGAGCCAAAAACTAAGAGTTTGAAATATTTTTGTTTAGCTTCATGATTTAAGTATAAAACCTTGAAAATTACATAGTATTTATTCATACACTGTTCATACTTATAGGCTAACAGATTGGTATTAGTTCATGACAAAAGAGGTAAAATATGAAGAAGGTGTTAAAGTGACAATATAAAATTGTTTTGAGAAGTGAATATTTATGACTCTTAAATAATTTGGAGTAATTTGTTTTTTTGTTAATGATTTTTGTTGAAACCTAACACTAAAATTTTGTTAAGAAGACAAAAAGAAAACAGTAGTTTCCATACAGTTATCATTTGCCTCTTTAGTTAAATTTAAAGAATCCTCCTTTTCCCTGCTTTCTGTTTTGCCTCATCCAGTCCTGGAAGTTGCTGTACTCAGTACAGAAGGACAGATCCAAGACTTTAAATTTCCTCTGGGCATCAAAGGAGCAGGCAGCTCAATCCAACTCTCTGCAAATACCGTCAAACAGAACAGCAGGAATGGTAAGATGGAAGTCTTTTAAAAAATTGCCAGGTTTTGTTGTTGTTGTTGTTGTTGAAAAACCTATTAATCCTAAAATGTATTTGACTCTTTATATAACAAAAAAGGCTTAGCATTTAAAAGCAGATTTAAAACAGTGCTTTAGGACTTTATCATTTTATTCTTGTTTTGTCTTAGTTATTAATAAACATGTTTTTTTGTAAATCGTGTGACTATTTTTACCTTCCTAGGGCTTGCAAAGTTGGTGTTCATCATTTACCGGAGTCTGGGACAGTTCCTTAGTACAGAAAATGCAACCATTAAACTGGGTGCTGACTTTATTGGTCGTAATAGCACCATTGCAGTGAATTCTCACGTCATTTCAGTTTCAATCAATAAAGAGTCCAGCCGAGTATACCTGACTGATCCTGTGCTTTTCACCCTGCCACACATTGATGTAAGTTAATGTATGCTAATGAAGTAGTGGAAGGTTATAAAAGCAGAAGGAAAGGAAAGCAAAACTGAGGTGCTTGGGGATGGGGAGATGGGAGGGAGGAAAGACAAGACCATTTTCCATTTGAATTTTAAATGTTGGACTAGGTCAGAGACACAAGTTTATTTAAGTCTGTGAACATAAAATTAAATGAGCTTGGTTCAGTGATTATTAGAACTTAAGTGTATTCTTAATGAAAGCTAATTCAGTAATCAACAGGAAAATGTAAATGATTCTAATTTGTTTTCAAATGAAGATTAACCCTTACCTTAGCAGTAGGGTATCTGAGTATTTATTAACTCTTAGGATTCTGCCTTTGTGTGGCAAAATTTTTTTCATTAGTTTTACTGATCATATTTGACACAGCTGTTACCAAGTAGTGTGCTTAAAAAAAAAATCAATTGAGGAGATGTGATTCCTCTGCTGTGCCTTAGAATGCAAGTTGATACTTCAGTACCTACACTGCATTGGAAGATTGTCTACAGAATGTTTGGCTGTTGTGATAGGTAGAGTGAATACATGTCCACAGATAAAGTGGATCTCCAAATTGGCAAAGAAAATTAAATTTGTGTGGTTATGGTACTCATATCTGCCTCAGTTGTTGACTCTTAAAAGCTTTGAGGTACTAACAATAGGATTCACATTGTCACTAGTGTATCTCTTAGAACTAACCAAAGATAGACCCAAAAGAGAACATGTATTTTTAAAACATTTGGTCCATATATAATTTTTTCAGAACAAATTTATGGCTCTCATTTTATCAGAAAGGAAAAAAAATGATTCTAATGTACCATCAGTATGTAAAATCATGAAATGGAAATTGAAATTGTGTAAAATGGGTCTTGGTAATTTAGAGTACACTTTATAGAGTGTTTCGGACTATAAAGCTCCTTTTAAGCTACATATCTACCTTGTATAACATAGTCCACAATTTTGCTGATGAAAAACTTTATAGTCTGAAACATGCAAAGTTTAATCTGAATTACCTTTTACACATATTAAACAATTGCTACTGCCATCTTAGAGTATAAAATCCTAATTTTACCTTGTCATTTTATTTCCCAGCCTGACAATTATTTCAATGCAAACTGCTCCTTCTGGAACTACTCAGAGAGAACTATGATGGGATATTGGTCTACCCAGGGCTGCAAGCTGGTCGACACTAATAAAACTCGGACAACATGTGCATGCAGCCACCTTACCAATTTTGCAATTCTCATGGCCCACAGGGAAATTGCAGTAAGTATTTGCGCTTCTAATTAGTAGCAGAGAAAAACCTCAGAGATTCAAAATAGATTGTATAATAGTCCTGCTGTTTGGGTGCTTATCGTAACTAAAAAACAAAGTAATGTTGATTTCTAATTGTTTCTCTGCTGTCCATAAATTTTAAGAAGTCTTTGCACTGTTATTTCTACTTCTCAAAATCATGTGCTATAACTTTATAGACTTGTAAGTTTTCCTTCTTGTGGCAGGTGTTGGGTAGAGGCAACAGAAGATTTAAATAATGAGCAGCAATAGGTTGTACAAAAAGAAGGCTCTAGAGTTTAGCATGCCCTTCCCATCTTGAATGTTTGAGTCTAATTTTACAACTTCTGCTTTAAGTTTCCTAACCACTTTGCACACTGTGCAAAGCTGCATCTTTTGAAAAGTCAAAATGGTTCCTGGAACATGTCTCAATATTGTTTCTTCTGATTAAAAGAAAGACGGCCAGAAGACAAAAATATTTTAAGAAGTGTAGCATTTTGGTCTCAGATATGTTATATATTCAACTCTCAATATATAAACATACAAAAACCCAAGGAGAAAATAAAAACTTAAAACTTGGCTTATGTGTTAGCTTGGAAAAAATTACTAAAATGTCAGTTGTTTTTCATCATGAATAAGTATTCTTTATTCTGTCATGTAAATAGTCTCCATGTGTTTATGTGGTTAATTCAGTTATATTTTGAAATCAGGCTCTTGTATTGTTTTCTAGGTAAAATCTTCCTCTCCTGTAGATCATTTTTTAAATATAAAAGGCAATAATGTTGAACGCTATTGTATGATCAAAATTTCTTTTTAGTATTGAGCCCTTTTTGAATACATACGGATAGTATTCTTCAAAGATTTCAGCAGTAAAAGATGAGCTGTACATGTGAAAGCTGTCTTCTAGTTGATGTAATGCAGGAATACTAATGTTCCTCATATCTTTTCATTTTCAGTATAAAGACGGAGTTCATGAATTACTTCTTACAGTGATCACCTGGGTGGGAATTGTCATTTCCCTTGTTTGTCTGGCTATCTGCATCTTCACCTTCTGCTTTTTCCGTGGCCTACAAAGCGACCGAAATACTATTCACAAGAACCTTTGCATCAACCTTTTCATTGCTGAATTTATTTTCCTAATAGGCATTGATAAGACAAAATATGCGGTAAGCACCAATTGAATTAATTGACCTTAGATCTCTGAAAATTATTTTAAGAGGTGTGAGTCGACATATGATGCTGATATTAACGATTGACCTTGTAACTTGATATAATTGACATGGCAATATTGAAAGACAATTAGTGGTAAATTAAAAGACTGCCCAATTATTAAGTAATATTATTATGAATTAATTCATTTTGTATATTGATATATAGTCGAATTTTTCTGGGATTTTATTAAGACATATAATTGTAATAGAAGAATTCTGGGGATACAGAAATATAAAGATCCTATTTTAAAAATTCTTATTTTGCTTACGTAGTCATTCTGACCAATGATCCTTTCTTTGTATTCAGAGCAATTTATTTATCATCACGAGGGCTTAGTGTCAGAAACAGAACTTAATTAGATAATGCTTCACCCTATATTCAACTGCACTTAGATAATTTAAGAATGCTCCAGATATGACAGGAAAATAATCCTAGAGCCAGGATTTTGTCATTAAAGCAAAATTTTTAAATTCCATTTTAGAAAAAAATAGAAATAATATATTTGCAAACACCACTCCTAAAGACTTGTGAAGTAAATTATCTACAAGTAGAATATTCAGATTTCATAACAGATTATTCACAAAAAGAAGTTATGAAGCTTTCTTATTTGATATTTAATTTCACTAAAAATATTATAGTAAGGTTCTACCTTGATGAAATCTAGCACACTTGGCATTATACTCTGTGAACGTGATAGTCTTCAAATTAGGCAGGATTTTTTGCTTGTTTCCATTTATGAAAAAAATATTTTGAGGAAGCATTAGTATATTCTGAATAATGTATTTATTAAAATCATATCTTTGTATTTTATAGTTCTGAAGTGGACTGTTTTTACTCATGAGTTTTCTTTTCTGTTTTTTGTTCTTTTCCCCTGTAGATTGCATGCCCAATATTTGCAGGACTTCTGCACTTTTTCTTTTTGGCGGCTTTTGCTTGGATGTGCCTAGAAGGTGTGCAGCTCTATCTAATGTTAGTTGAAGTTTTTGAAAGTGAATATTCAAGGAAAAAATATTACTATGTTGCTGGTTACTTGTTTCCCGCCACAGTGGTTGGAGTTTCAGCTGCTATTGACTATAAGAGCTATGGAACAGAAAAAGCGTAAGTAATTGCAAGCGACCTGAGTGTTTTTCAAGTGAATAATTTTTTAAAGCCTGTTAGCTGTCAGTGAGGGTCCCTGACAGATTCAAATAGCATCTGAAAGCTTTATTGGTAAGAGAATGAGCATACCGTGCACAAATTACAATCAAGTCTTTTGTAATTTTCTGGGTTCAGAGGATTTGTACTCTGGCAATGCAGATTCTAAATTATGGACTTTCTTTATAACACAAAAGATTGACCTGAAACAAATTGAAAAAGTAAATAACTTTTTGGCCTTAGAAAGATATTAAGTAAAAATTCTTCTGAACTTAACGCATCTGACAGGTTTAACTACTCAGTGTTAAGCTAATGCTTCATTAACTCTCTTTGTGCAGCCGACCCTCTAGCTAACTCTCATTCTGAGTTGTGACAGTAGCACATTCCATCCCGTATGTTTTACTTTGATAATATTTTATCAGGGCAGTTTGAAAGGATTAAAATAAGTCACTGTCTTTTGTTTATAAAAATATAGATATTTACAGAAAGTGACAGAAGGTAGACATAGTAATGTTTCTAAGGATTTTATTTTCTAGAGGCATGAATTTGCCTTCCAATTCTGTTTTTTTCCTTTGATAAAATTAGTTATATAAAGATTCTGTGGACTAAAGAAAGCTTTCTGACTGTACAGATGATGAAAGATAAATAAAAAAAATCCATTAGGGATTCCATGTTATATGAAAAATGAACCACTAAGTAAAATCTGTCTTAATAAGTTTATGCATCATTTGCTCTAATACTATGTGAGTTTAGGGCTTTGATTTCCTTTACTAGTATTTATCCATTCCTGGTGGAGGTATTATATTTCTGCTACACTGTTTTGCAACAAACATAACATTGGAACAGTTTTTTGGGGGGCTCTTATGTTCCATAGGGTTAAGCACTTCAGTTCAGACAGATCTGAAAGGCAAATTTTGAAAATTATATGTAAGACTTTTAAAATGATGAGACAATTTGTAATATTGAGTTTCAAGTCTTTCTTAAGGAAGTGAGAGGGCTTAAGGATTTAGTGGTGGCTGGTGTTTATTGTTTTCCCCATACAAGCATGATTTTGTATGCTTTTATCAAATATAAAACCAGCAGGTCAAAGTAAATAAATTACTATCCTTTGTTAAGCCAAAGCCAACTCAGAAGTATTAGAGCTCTTGCACATGATAAATGAATTTTCAGTGGAAAATGTAGAGATAGTTTTGTGTTTTAGATTTTTAAAATCCTATTTTCCATGTGATGTTGAGGTTCCATAGAAACCTACTAATGTATATTTTTTTTCATAATAGTTGCTGGCTTCATGTTGATAACTACTTTATATGGAGCTTCATTGGACCTGTTACATTCATTATTCTGGTAAGCAGATTCTGTTTTCCTTTGCTTTTAAGTTTGCTGCTTTAGCAGTGCTATTTAAACAAAAAAAAAATGTTGTTTTATTGTTTGTTTATCTATCTATACAGTCAAAGGTTTATAAACTTGCCTGTCTCACAGGATAATAGTGTATTTTATATATTATACCATCATTGAGCTTTTATACACTTGCCAATTAATATATCTGAAAATATTTCCTCCAAAAAGTACTTTTTCTCATTTCTAATTTAATATGCTAAAATATCACTTTGTAATCTAAAAAATATATTTACATATAGGCCATGTTATAAATTAAATGACTGTGTCAGGAAAGTGAAAGAACATTACCTTAATTTTCATGATCTCAGTTTCCACATATTAATTTAATACTTTTAAATGAATATATACATCCTCAGTTATTTTTAGGGTATAAAAAGTTGTTTAAGCTTGCATTAACAAATGACTGTTAAATCAACGTAAGACGTAAGATACCAAATGAAAATATTAATTTAAGAAATATTATTTTTAAATGAGTTTGATACAAGTTAAGGATAATGACATGAAGATATTTTTAAATGTCATACATTACTTTTAGTCACATTTGAAATATAGTTGAAATAAAAGAGTGTAGCTACAGTATCTAGACTTTGGTATTTAAACTTACACTCAGGGCTGGGCAGGGTGGCTTACACCTGTAATTCCAGTATTTTGGGAGGCTGAGACAGGAGAATCACTTGAGCCTAGGAATTTGAGATCACTTGAGCTTAGGCAACATGGCAAGACCTCACCTCTACAAAAATATTTTAAATTAGTTGGCTGTGGAGGCACATGCCTGTAGTCACAGCTACTTGGGAGGCAGAGGCAGAAGGATATTTTGTGTCCGGGAACACAGGGGTGCAGTGAGCTATGATTGCACCACTGCACCCCAGCAACAGAGTGAGACCCTGTCTTTTTTAAAAAAAAAACAAAAAAACTTTTGCTCAGTTTTAGCACTATAGTGATAGAAATGGGCATTATAAATTCTGAAAAGGAAACATAAATGCATAAATACTACCTATCTTAAAGATTTTTTTCTTAATTTTTTTCAAAAAAGTAACACAAATGATCTCCTCTGGATATTTTCATGGTTAAGTACTGGTTCATAAAATTGAGAAAAACTTTTAGTACTTGAAGGAAACTTAAAACCACTTCAAGTGTATATTTGTTTGTCATTAAAATTAATTATTTTATACAATTACTTATACAAAGTGAAATGAATATTTGAGATGAATGCCTGTATGAATTAAACCAGTAAAACATTCTCAGGTTCCTAGGAAAGCTGATTTCTCATCAGAATTACTAAATCCGATGATTGCCTAAGTTTTTGTTCTTGGTGTTCATATGTTAACACAGCCTAAGCCTATCTCGAGTCTAGAGTTAAATGGCTGACATGAAAAGGCATGATCCTTAAAGACATAACCTTCGATTTTCCCCAAGACCTTCATCAAATACATTTATATGTTGAAAAATGTAAAGACTGCTTTAGGGATATTTGTCCTATGAGGCTGTCACATGTTTACTTCTTTTATACCGTAGTTTTACTTATTGGATATCTGTGAAGATAAGTACTGACTTCAGATCATTAAAAAACATTTCACTTAGCAAAATAAACTAATGTTCAACCTACTCAGCTTTTAGTAAGAAAAAAGGGTAAACAACATTTTATTATATTGTTAATTTATAGTAGAGCACACTATTATTTTAAAGTCTTGTCATTATTATCTTCTGCCCAATCCTTCAGATTGAGATATGAGGGCCTTTTCAACAGCATTCTCAACTTAAAAACAAACAAAAACCCCAGTAGTTAGCAATCCCAGTACAGACCTTGTTGGAATTCTCCTGCAATTGATTTGCTCTCTAATTTTCCCAACAGAGAGAGATTAAGAGTGGTAAAGGAATACAATACGGTGTCTTGCAAAAGAGTATCTAACTTAAATTGAGATATGATATGATTATACAGTGTATGTGTGTGGAAAATATATTTATGTACATCTCCCTCTGGTGATAATAAGGCATTTAAAACTCCATTCAGACACAAATCTTAATAATATAGATTGCACTGTATAGTATCTTTTTAAGGAATATTCTCATAACAAAAATTACCTATTGCTATTCCTAGAAAGTATAGCTTTGCATTTTTTATTTTTCTGAATTGAAACTGTTTCACTTAGTTGAATTAAATGGGTGTACATTCTAAATAATAATCTATGAAGAAAAATAATATGCTAAGGAAGATAAAACTTCCTACTTCTGCATTTCTATAGAATGTCTTGCCTACAGGCACTAGAGTTATTATATCTATGAGAAAAGTGCTGGTAAGTAATGAGCAGTGGGAAACCATTAGTATGCCTGAAATGGTTTAATGAAAGCTTGGATCATGACACGTCAGGAGCTGTTCTTATCATTTGGACAGCTCCATCTGCATCGTTAATAATTAATTCAGTTCAGTAAGAGTTCAGCTCACACACTCATTTAGAAGTCTTCTTCAGAGAACACCTCTCTGGCTGCTAGTCCCAGGGAGAAATAGGTTTCTGCTTGGCTAACAGCAAAGATCTGGAGATACAAGTATAGTTTTAGAGTTGCATTTGCCAGGTAGCAAAAGCTCCAGGGAGGACAAAAAGGGTCAGAACATGTGCAGTTCAGCTAGGTTACTTCAGAGTGATGTTTCTGTTCTTCTGTCTTATCATATCCATGTCAGCACTGCAAGCTGTGGAATGAATTTTAAGCTGTTAAGCTTAGATGGATGTGATTCAATTGAGCAGGTTGATGTCCATAAAACAAACTATGCACTCCTATAATCTGTGGTACCTTTTTCTTTTTTAAAACTTTTTTGTATTTTCATGTTCATCAATATGGATGATGTATAGCTGTGCCGTATCATTAAGTAATGTTGAATTTTATCAGCAAATTATATTGGCTGATTATTATAAATAATAATTTGTGAAATATTTGGGGATAGATAAGAGAGATCTTTGTCAGTGGGAGAGGAAAAAAAGTGTCCCATTTTGATGACTTACCCTTTTTGGCTGAATAAGGAATTTTTTTTTCTCAATTTGCTCTCACTCATAGAGATTTCTCTTAAGAGATGACCATCTATTTAACTACACACACACCTGCATACACACACACACACGCCCAGAGCTAAGCTAAAATCTGATTAATTCTTAAATGAGTTATTTCATCTCCAAAATTAATTATTAGCATGGACATTTAGCCTGGTGGGATGTCATAGGTATGTACCACAGTCCTAATACCCTATATTTACTAATGGTGGCATCTGTGTGGATAATTAAGTAACTGCATGTACTTACCAAATTTAGACAAATGTTTGTGTATGCAGCTGTTAACTCCACCATTTTCCTTTCTCACTGATGCATGGAGCCTTTCAACCTATGCCAAAATATTATGTTTAAACTTCATGGTATTTACAGTGAAAATAAAAACAAAGAGTGAGAGGGGCAGAGAGTGGCTGCATTGGAATTCAAGGGAGAAGAGCAGCATTTGGATGGTAGAAACATTGTTCTCTCCTTGCCTCTTTGCCTGCCTTCCATGGAGAAATAGGGAAAATACCATGTTTGATGGCTGTGATTTATTTTATTTTGTAAATATATGTCAAAGGCAGAAAAACAAATTGGGCAAAAGTAAAGTAAGGAGAAAGAAATCACTTATTTGAACCAGGCGGAAAAAAAACCACAGAAGTATATAGCTAGAAAGAGCCATTTATGTAATGAGAAAAATGCAAAGAAGAAAGGAACTCAGATTTGCAGCCAGTATTTTATTTAAAACCTACCCTTTTTGTGTTAAAAAGACTATAGATTTTTATCAAAGATATGTTTATTTGCCTCTCTGCCTCTTGTTCTCATTTCCACAGTTGTATTTCAAGAAAACATGAAGAAAGGAAAAAATCTTTTGGAATATTTTCCCCTGCCAAATTATAATTATCAGAATGTATTGCCTCCTGAAAAAGATTACAGCAACAGTGCTTATTCTATCAAACTAAAATTTAGCATTACATTTTTTAACATTGGAGAAAATAAGATAACTATAAAACCACATTTTTAAAAAATATATATCTATGCTTCAGTATATCTTCTGTTTAATTTCAGAAATTATTTTTTTGTCATATATGTTGGTGGTAACATAAATTGTTGAGTATCTAAATGATATAAAAATTTTTGTATTTCCCTAATAAGACTAGTGAATAATATGTATGGGTGAAATTTTTCTTTATTGAGTTGGGAAAAAGAAAAATCTTATATTTAGCATTTTTTTGCCGTCTTATGATTTTATAATATGTCATGCTTTCTTTATTTTATAATTACTTTGTCCTGAAATGATGGTATTTTGTCCTCTTCAATATACCATTGCCTCATTATTTGTATGCCTTCAAGTCATGTTTCAGCAGCTAAATTAGTGTTGGTTTAACTATAAATTTCTTGATATCTAGATAATACTATATTAGCTAAAAGTTCTATTTTCCATGTCTTCAAGTTGAAGAATTCAGACACTTGTAATTTGAGTACAAAAATCCCTCCGAGTTAACGATTATTTTTCCAGTACTTCTAGTTGTCTTTAAAGAAACTCACTTTCAAGTCTTTTGAAACATTCAGTTTTAAATATGTTAGAAACAGCTTTTTAAAATTTCATTCTTATATTTGCATTTAGATTTATGAGCTCATGTGATATTTAGCTATGTAAAAGTATAAACGGCATAAACCTATTTGGAAAAAACACAACTACCTGTTGTTACGCATGCAACTTGACTGGTGGGAGTAGAAGCGTGGTGTTTTGGCCAGTTGCTGATTGTAGGATGGTAGTGTTTTACAAAGAAAATTGAGAATTAGTTAATTCTGGAAAATCCATCAGACAGAAGTCATTTGATGAGCATATTTATTATGTAAATAACATAAATAGCATTTCTTTGAGGCAGTATTTATTTTATATATCAGTTTATTGATCTTCATTCTTCTGAGTGATTTTTAAGTTGGATTACTTTATATAGAAACAGAACCTTTTAAATATAGTAGACTTAGTATATCTTTATTTTGTTACGAGACTTCTAATTTTTTCACCTAGAATAAATTGGTTAATTTATATGGGAAGTCTATGGGCTGTGGAGCCCAGACCATACTATATTGAATCCCAGCACTGACATTAAAGTAGCTAAGTAGTTTTTGTCAGGATACATCTGAATTATTTGTAAAATGGGTATACAAGTGCTGCCTGCTACCTCTGAATATAGGATTGTAGCTGCTTTTTTCTCTGTAGTTTTCTATATTTTCTGATTTTACATTGTGAATGTATTATATGTGTAACTAGAAAGATACATTAAACACACGTGTAATGTTGAAAACCTCAGTTAGGTGAGGGGAGCAAAAGAGGAAAATGCATTGAACAGTCTGTTTTTAAAGGATTCATTGAGATAAATTTTCTATGGTAAATTTAACTTGGTTAGTATTAACTAGGATAAATGACTTTATCATACTTAAGCCTTAACTGTATTTTTATATTGGTAGATTTATTTTAGTATGTAGGTTTTATTGTAAAGTTGTCCCTGATTTTTGCCATTGAAAAATATTTCTTCTGAGTTCACTTCCAAGATTTATCACTTTCTACTCTTCTTTTTGCAATATAATACTTTACATGTTCACATTTTTCCACATTCACATTCTTTTGTTATAAATTTTATACATTGTAGTGGATAATGAATAACTTCTTTATTTCCAGAATGTTTTAGTACTACTAATATTTTGTTCCCAAGGAGATAATTAATATGCTTGTAAAATTATGAACACCAAATTATGGTCCTATACACTTCAGGAAATTGTTTAAGAGGAGGAGGGGAAAAGAAACCTTAGGTTCAGAAGTTTTGGGATAAAAGATAGTAAATTGTTCTTATCAGGCCATTCAAAAACAAAAGGAGAACAATTAAAAGGATTTGAATTGCAAAGCACCCATCTTACCCTTTATAGTCTGTGTGTTTGCTTGTGTTTTGGTTTCTTGCTTTACTTTTAGGATATTTATAGAGTTCTTGGTTTTAACCATTCTTGATTTTACTAGTAAAAGCTAGTGTTGCATAAAAAAAAAAAACCTTGATTTGCCTTAAAAAAAAAAATTAGAGATACACTTTACCATGATTCTTTAAAAACCCAATCAGATATTTACTGCACTACCAGAAGGATCACTCTAATTTCTCAAAGGCAGAAATAGTGTCTTATTCATCCACATAAAAATAAGCTCATCCTTGCATGGAACAAGGTCGAGAAATATTTGTTGAATGAAATTTATCATACTGTACTATCTCCTAAAATTCAAGCATTTATTTATATTGTGACCAACTGGAATGTTACAAAAATAAAGCCAGATAATATTTCTACTATTATATTTACTTTTTCTCTAGATAAGTACTTTAAGAAATTATTTTTAAATATTTTTAAATAAAGAACCGCTTTTGTCTTTAAGTAATCAGCATCAAAGGATAGAATGTTATCTGCCAACACTTGCAAAATTTTGCTCATTGACCTCATTTTATCTCTTAAGAGGGAGTTCTACGTCTAAGAGAAATCATAGGGCACAGTAGACAAAATGACTTGATACACAGCCCACGTTAAGGCTTTCCTTAGCTCTGCTCCTAAACTTACCATTAGGAAGAACTTGGACATTTTTATTTATTGCCCTATATCACTTTTCCAAATTATAAAATCAGAAGCAGTGAAAGATCAATAAAATTGCATTATCATTTGATCATTTGATAATCACGATTTGGTAAAAATGATCATGTTACTGTAACACAGTTATGCTGATTATCTGCACTAAGGAACTAAATTCATGCATACCTGTAATAGGTGAAATGCATCCTTTCTGAATCTACTATTTCTCGTATTCTCTAAAGTCATGTAAAGCTCACAAAATAGTGGGGTTTTTTCCTTTTAAAAAGCAATCTAAAAATAAAATGTCAAAAACCTAGGAACGGTGTAGCTTAGTTCTATTTTTGGAGCATAAAAATGGAACTGCTCCGAAGTCTTCTTCCAACATTCCGCCAGATGTCTAGAAACAAATGCAAATTACTAACCTTTGTCTTTCAGTCAAAACACAACTCCTTTTCCTCTGAGCAAGCTCACATTGACCTCTTGGAATCCACTCACTTTCCTTCTCTGTCAGATTCCATCTTCCTCATTTTGCTTTTGTTTGCACCTAGATTCTTTGCATAGCTGAATGTTTAGAAGGATTCAAAACAGCCTTTTGTCAGAATTTATCTAATTCCTTACAATGCAGAGACATAGGAAAAAAAAGAACTGACACTTCTAACAGTTAAATGGCAAAACATACTTATAAACTCTATCTTACTTTATATGACAAACATTTTTCATATGTTATTTCATTTGATCCTCACAATTCCTAATGAATAGATCGTGCAGATGTCATTATCCTCATTTATTCTGTCGTAATCAAGAGCTAAACTCACAACCAAGACTTATGGTTCCAAACACAGCAGTTTTTCTCTTGTATATTGCATGATGTAAATGCCCCTTCTAAGGAATTCGGTGTTTCCATCAGATGGCTTTTAGGCCCTGGAGTACATCTAGCTAAAGAAACTAATTTAGGTTTTCTAATTTATTTAATCATTACCACATAATACTGACTTAATGAGATTGCAATTTGATGTCAAATGATCTATTAAAGAATTGTTCAGGCGGGGCGCGGTGGTTCACGCCTATAATCCCAGCACTTTGGGAGGCCGAGGTGAGTGGATCACGAGGTCAAAAGATTGAGACCATCCTGGTCAACATGGTGAAACCCCGTCTCTACTAAAAATACAAAAAATTGGCTGGGCATGGTGGCGCACGCCTGTAGTCCCAACTACTCGGGAGGCTGAGGCAGGAGAACGGCTTGAACCCAGGAGGCAGAGGTTGTGGTGAGCTGAGATCGCGCCATTGCACTCCAGCCTGGGTAACAAGAGCGAAACTCCGTCTCAAAAAAAAAAAAAAAAGAATTGATTATACATAGTGTTTTGTAGACCCAACTTGATCATTGCATACATAAACTAAAATTGTATCAGTGTCTACCATATAAGCATTCATTGATACATTTGCAAGAACTATTCATTTTTCAACTCTTTGTTCATTTGGTCTTATTCTTTGTTAAAACAGCTAAATATTATCTTCCTGGTGATCACATTGTGCAAAATGGTGAAGCATTCAAACACTTTGAAACCAGATTCTAGCAGGTTGGAAAACATTAAGTAAGTATTTTGTGTTTCAATTTTAATACTTGACAAACTAAGTAAAATATATTCTCCACAGGGAACACAGGGATTTCTACCTCTGTCAACTGTAAACGTTATTCAGAATGAAGTTTTATTGCCCTCAAGTTGAATCTCATTGTTACTATATCACTGACACTGGTCAAAAATTAGATAATAATTGCTGTCCTGATCTAGAGCCAATAAATTGTTTCAGTGGCTTTTGGAAATTCCATATTACTGTAGCAATTTCATTTGAATTTAAAATGCAGTTCAAAATGATTTTCCTATTTGCATGGCTGATATGATTATATTAAGTTTGTTTTGTTAAATGACTTTTTGCTTTAAGGATTCTGAGCAGTTTTCACTCCTAATCCTGTTTTCCTAAGAGAATTTACTCTATTACTATTGTTAACTGGAAGATTATCTGTTTTTTTCATGCTAATTAAACAAATATT
Source organism: Callithrix jacchus (assembly GCF_049354715.1). Lineage (NCBI taxonomy): Eukaryota > Metazoa > Chordata > Mammalia > Primates > Cebidae > Callithrix > Callithrix jacchus. The sequence goes on from NC_133508.1 coordinate 119,175,577, forward strand.
TACTTTATCTTAATGTTGAATAAAAGCTGCAATATTCTATCAATGGAGAAAATGCTATCTAATTAACAAAAAAATGATAGCTGTTGTTTATTAAATCATGGAAACATTTTCAGTTATTTTAAAAATATGTGAGTCTTTTAAGTTAGAATTTGAGAAGGGATTATTCAAGTTGGTTATACTGTGATTGTAAAAAATACTTCTTTTAATGTCAAAAATGGCAGATCTATAGTAAGGGTAAATTGTTTTAAAAATTAGATTCTTTAGATAGGTTAGTACCAGCTTCATTGCATGTTGCATGGTAAGAGAGAGAGCTAATCTTTAGCATCTCTCTCTTTTCTTTCTTTTCCTCTTTCTGTCTTCTCATCTACACCAGTAATTACCGTGTTTGTGATGGCTACTATAATACGGACTTACCTGGGTAAGGCAGAACCCTACAATAACAAATTTATGGCATGATTTATATTTTTTACAAATCCGTCAATATCATGAATTGCCCTTAATTTTTATAATTATTTTGAAATATCTGATTTGCTGTAGTATTTTTAAACTATATAATATGCCTTTATTTTTTAACTGCTTGCCTCTGCATTTTGACTTTCCTAATTTTGACTAATTTATAAAATATATAAATGCTTTCTATTACTTTCTATTTTAATTCTGTCTAATAATTTTGTTTCTCTTTTCTGCTTATAATGCTTTCTAGCTATGAAGATAATAAGCCATTTATCAAGTAAGATCATTAGTTAGACATGGAATGCACTGACTTTAAATCCTTTTCATTCCGTCCTATTTTCTACAGTTCTTTTCTTCTTAAGCTATTCATGATGAAATCTCTCCAAAATTATTTTATTTTGAAGTTGTTCTCATGTTTTTGTCCCATTTCAGCTAGGCTTCTTCATGCTTTAGTTATAAAACCTTAGGTTCACCTAAGACTAGTTTATTAGAATCTGAAGTTTAGGTGTTAAGTGATTATCTGCCATTTAACCTTTCTGTATGTGTCACATTATTCAGTGTCATGTGAGTACACCAGAGGAATAAAAATACAGGAGTAAATTAATTAAGCACTCCTTAATTTCTTTTACCAAAATGCACTTAAAATACAAAGTCATAGGGGATATATTACACCTTGTATTTTAATATAGTTTTGATACTTTGTTTATTCTGGAATAAGAAAAGGTCATACCTGCTGTTGCTGTTTTCACTGGAGGCTGCAGTACTAAATGCTATTGTTCTTTCTTAATCAGTGAAAGGTTAAAGCCAAAATGCTGTTGAATTTGAATGTGAACATAGAGAAAGTCAACTGCTACTACTGATATGTTAACATTTAAGCGTGATGCATGTTTTTTGCTCATTGAACCTGTTAAAAAAGTTCACTTTATTTTTCCAGGTCTTGGGTGCTTGGCGCTTTTGCTCTTCTGTGTCTTCTTGGCCTCACCTGGTCATTTGGGTTGCTTTTTATTAATGAGGAGACTATTGTGATGGCATATCTCTTCACCATATTTAATGCTTTCCAGGGAGTGTTCATTTTCATCTTTCACTGTGCTCTCCAAAAGAAAGTAAGTAATTGAAAACACCTAGGGGCTCAGATTACTCATTCTTTGATTTGAATATAATAGGTATAATAAAGAAGATTTTAATTTACAGCTGGCATGTTGTTAAAAGAGCATCATATTTTTAATTATAAGTTAATACCTGTCTAAAAATTTAGGCTTCATCTATAAAATAATACCAGTCATTTTCTGGATCTCAGTTTGGGAATATTATAAACTAGATACTCAGGTTAAGATTTCTTCCTTGCTTGTAGTTTCTATAAAATGCTAGGTAGAAAGGTATATGAGGTAAATAAACTCATTCTTTGCTTACTAAAGGCAATGCAGTGGTCCACAATTTAATTGAGTATAAGGGAGTATAAGGATAAATGTTAATTTTTAAAGCACCAGACACAAAAATATTAATATTACCTTTTGAGTAATTTTAAAGGGTCTAAAAATCAATAATTTAGTACCCTACATTTTACTTACTATTTTGCCCTGGTTTTATGTTAAGTGGAGTCAGCAAAAATGATTCAAAACTTACAATGAAAAGCTTAAACTGTAGCAAGAAGATGTAAACCTAAGGGAATTGCTTAGGGTCTATTTAAGTGTAAGATTTCCATACCTTTCACTAGGTATCACCCTTTCTCTGCCTACATATCTAATGTAGTCATTTTATTCTGTTATTAGTAGTTGGTCACTAAATTGAACAGAGAAACAGAATTGTGAAAGTGAAAACTATTATGTTTTCAGTCCTGACAAGATGATAGTGTTGTTACTTCCATCAGTTTTGAATAAGCTATAATTTTGAGATAATGACAGTGGAATGTGCAATACTGACAGATAATGTACATTCACAGCAATATAGGCATTAGGCAAAAACCAACACTGGAAGGTATTATTTGGATAAAATACCATTTTGATTGCCATTGTCTTGGTTATACAGCGTTTCATAGCAGTTAACAGCCATTAAATGTGTTGAGATTTTTTGTGAGGTATGATGTGTTATTTAATAACAATGAACTTTAACTTTCTAAACATTGCACAGGGGTAACCTTCATAACTACTTTGGCTTTTATATATTTCCTACATAAATGAGCATTTTGCATACAGGCATATTATTGTATATTCATAATTTTTGTGCTGTTGTGCCAAACATCTTTGACACAAAGCGTAGACACAGCAGAAAAGGAGTGAGGTAGTCATTATTTCCTCGTATAGTTATGTGTATTAGGTGGACTAGGAAAGTCTTTGCTTTTTAGATTAACAGTTAGATTTTAAAAGCATGATGTTATACTTCAAAAGAAGTATAACTTAGTTTGGATATGTCCAGTTGGGTACGCCAGGATGAGCTGTTAAGAATATGATATAAAATGGTTGAGTTAAAATCTTGGTTTTTACTGCTTGAATGAGCATATTCAGGGCAAGAAAACTCTTTCAAGGCTCAACCACATTTTATTTGTTCCAATAGGTATAATTAAATAAAGCTAAAAAGGTGAAAATTCAAGTGCACTTAGATGTAAAAGGTCATCTAGTGATTTTAATTTTCTAATTTTGCAAAGAATAAGTGTCAAAGTCATGGTCTTTACCGGCAGTTACTGCACATAGACCCCTGAGTTGAGGGAAAGCCTTTGAGTGTTTTTGTAACCTATTAGAAAAAAATGTTTCCTTATTCAGTTTCTTCTTGTCTGTCTTGTAATTTCACAGTGTGGCTCTAATCCACCAGAAAACGTGTATATTCCAGTATAGCTACTACAGTCCGGCAACCTCTACTTCTTTTCTTAATTCTGTACCACTGCTGTAGATGGGGTCCTATTATTTAGCAGTTGTTCGGACTTCACTTTTTTAAGTTTAATTAAAACTATTTTAGACCTAACAACTTTCTGTTGTATTCACATATTCAAGCTTCAGGGGAAAAGGGAAATTACATGGGTAACTCATTAATGTGAATGGAAATTGCATAAATAGTTCCCTTATGTGCTAATGAAGTGAATAGACATCTTAGACTCTCTACACTAAATGTTAAAGCTAGACACATCAGAAAATGAAGAAAACATTCCATCCTAATTAGTGGCAAATGTATCAAGGTACTTGTTTTCTTTATTCTTGTGCCAAAGTAGTCTTGTCATTATAAAGACCCATAGAACTATGCAATCCAGCAAAAGAGGTTTCTGTATTGACCTACTAAAAGGACGTGAAGCATAGAAAACTTAAATGACTGAATTACAGAGTAGTCAAATGTAATTAAGCAAGGTAAATAATACATTTTGTGTTTTTAGCATAAAATAAAAAATTTGAGTTACTATGTGTATAAGAGAATAAAACTAAATATATTATTATTCAATAACAGGACAGAAAGCATTTCTACATGTTATATCACATTTTAAAGATTCTACTAGCCAATCTAGTGGCCAGAGATACTTTTCTGATTACTATTTCAGTAATTTTAATTGAACTTGATTTTGCAAGTTTAATTTATTTTCTCCACGGGTCTTAGTGGAACTTTAATTCTTCTCGGTTGTCTTCACTGTTCATTTAATTAGGGAGAAGCAGGTATGTTCATATTAATCCCTTGGTTTCGTGATTATTCAATGCAGGTACGAAAAGAATATGGCAAGTGCTTCAGACACTCATACTGCTGTGGAGGCCTCCCAACTGAGAGTCCCCACAGTTCAGTGAAGGCATCAACCACCAGAACCAGTGCTCGGTATTCCTCTGGCACACAGGTAACAAAGAGTTTGACAGCATCTTTAATTAACCTTATTTATAGAAAGCCTACTGAGACATGTTCTGTTCAGAAGCACTAATTGTCTCCTCATTATAATGATCTAGATAGCAAATACTTGCATTTTTAGTATTTTGGTTTTAGTGTCTTCTTAAACATTTCTACAGTGTTTCTTTTTCTGTTAATGTCCTTTTTTGTGGAGAGTTAAGAAGCATATCATAATCATTTTATAGCCTAAGGCCATATAGCACAATGGTCGTAGCAGGCACTCAATAAACATATATTGAATAATCAGTTGTCTCCACTTTTTAAAAAAGACAATAAAATAACATGTTTTTAAGAGTGGAAGATTAAATACCCCTTAGTTGATTAATAAGTAAACAGTAGACATTGTTAGTTTTAGACCAGAAACAACACACATTCTTTTAAGGGTCACTAAATAATCCTACATAGGTTGCTTAAGGTAACTCTTTGTGTGCCTTTAATAGAGTAAGCTTGGGGAAACTAAAAAGCATATTTGTCTTGCTGTTTTGTATTAATAGAGTCGTATAAGAAGAATGTGGAATGACACTGTGAGAAAACAATCTGAATCTTCTTTTATCTCAGGTGACATCAATAGCACTTCAACACTTAATCAAGGTCAGTTATTGGGAAAATTTGAGTTATTACCATTTATTAAAGTACATGTAAATTCCTTTTATTCAATAATGTAAAGCAAAAAATATAATTTTAAACTGCATTAACAGGATGCAGCTCCAAGGTAATTATTGAAAATATACCTTGCCACAGATTAGAAATATTATCCTAGGGAGTACAGATTTATCCTTTCTGAACAAGACATTTATGAAAGTTTTTTTCAGAAAACATTAATAAAATTAGAATAATTACTATTCACATAAAATAGTACCATGGAAATTAAGTTTTTTAACCTTTCTTTCAAAAAATGAAAAATAAATGCTAAAAACATTGGTGGTAAATCTTCAGAAACAAAATAAAAATAAATGAAAGCTTATAAAGTAATTTTTTCTATATTATTTGATGTGTCTACAGTGGCAACTTTAAATTTACCAGATAAATCAATGCAGTTCTTAAAATATGCTGGGAAATGAAGTAATTTAGAAGAGTATATGCACACACATGTATTCTTGAATAAAAGCTTAGTACATTCCAATTTAGTATGAAAAATTATATGGTATTGTATGTATCCTTGGAAAGGTAATTTATAATGGTATTTTCAGTGTATAAGTACTGATTTGTAATACAAGTTAGAATTTATTACAATGAAATATAACGACATTTTTAAACTGTTGATGTTATTCTAGTGAGATTCTCATTTAAAACGAGAAAAGGAGTATGTATGGTAGCAATTCTAACCTGAATTTTAAGATACATTTATCCAAATTACATTAGCTATGCAAAACATAACAAGTATTTAAAAGTTTGTAATTTGTCTGTTAGAATGAAAGAAATGGGCATTTCTTCTGTTGCTTTGGTGTTTTACTTTATTCTGTTGGCTATCAAAAAGTAAATGCAATATTCAATGATTCATTTTTGAAACCTGGCAAATAAGATTACATAATGAAAATTCTTGTTATATAGAATTTGTGTATGGTCTAATAATTCACTGTACAGTCTTTTTTTTCTCAGCATGTGTGCTTTTGCATTTACTAAGAGCAGCTTTTTGCAGTGTGTCATACTTTCTACCTGTTTGTGAAAGTTGTTTTTCCTCCTGCTTGTATCAAAGTTGGTATTAACACAGATGTTTTCATGAGGGATAATCCCACACCTGTAAATTCTGAAAGTTTGAGAGTCCCTCTTCTGGGCCTCAGTGGTTATGTTTTTAATATTAAGCAGTAACATCTTGAAACATAATGTTGATCTCTATGCATTTAATTGCCATTTTTGTTTAACAGTGCCTTTGTATAAATTAGTAAATGTCATCCTGAGCAGGTGTTTACTTGGGGGATTTAGAAAGCACCTGTGAATTGCTGAAATTTAACTTCCCTCTCCCTTCTCTCCTTCAAATTAGTAGTTCAAATACAATCAGAATCAGCAGATTTTCCATTGCCAACTTGTCCACTACTCTTGATGAATATAAAAAAAAATACTTTACTACACCTGTAACACTAAAATAAGAGACTGATGTACTTTTGTCTGTTTTTTTGTTGTTTTTTTTTTTACTTTAGGAATGACTGGCAATTACCTACTAACAAACCCTCTTCTTCGACCCCACGGCACTAACAACCCCTATAACACATTGCTCGCTGAAACAGTTGTATGTAATGCCCCTTCAGCTCCTGTATTTAACTCACCAGGTGTGCTTTACTTACAAATAAAACTACTTTCTTTGCTGCTAAACAGAGATATGATCTTTGCCCTGTTTCTAAAATATTCAAGTTGCCATTTATTTATTATTACATTCTTAATTTCTCAGTTAAAAAAATTACGGTATTGCCTATGCCAGGCTTCTAAAACTGCACTATATTATAGTAAAATCTCAGTCATGATAGTATTTACAATAATTATCCATGTTTTTAACACAGGTGGCATAAATCTTAATATATTATTACAGGACTGACATCACATGGTCTGAGAGCCCATCTTCAAGATTTATATCATTTAGAGGTATCCTATCTATATAATATACTGTTCAGTTAATTCTAAAGCTTGCTGACAAAATTTGCTTCTGGAATGAATTAGCTAATGAAGATAATTTGGATGCCCAGCTATAGAAAACCACATTCAGCTTATCAATATATCCAAACTATAGTATAGTGCAGCTTTATGGTAGTTTTCTTTTTTCTTAAGAAAAATTTCAGAATAAAGTTAATATTAGTCAGCTTATATCTATAGTTTTTAATTGGGGGAGGGGGAAAGATTGCCACTAACCCTTCCTATATTACTATGATGTTTAATAGCTTATTTTCTTTTAAATAAAAGCATATATGTATATATAATAATAACGGAATTTTCAAGATTTTGGTAAAGTTTTTACGTAATTACTACTAGCATATAATCTTTATTATTAATATTTGCCGCTAAATTAAACACGGAACTTCGTTTCCATTTTTTTCTTAAAATTATTTTTTAATGTAACTGCAGCTTCTCTTTTCATTCTCTTGTTTTTTGTTTTTTTTTTTTCACTTTCCTTATGCTTTCCTCTAGCAACCTACAGAGAGACAAGTATGGGAGTAAAACTTAACTTTGCCTATCAAATGTAAATTTTTTCAGCATGATTTTTAACGGGCGCAATTAAAACATAACTAGCAGTCATGAAGTAGACTCAGCGGGCAAGTGGTTCACAATTTGCGATTAAAATGTTACCAAATTTAAACAGTACATCCATCTGTACTGCCTTTTGTCAGTAGAGGTCTGTAGCAAATGCTGTCCATACTTAAGTATACGCAATGCTGAAATAATTTGCTCTGTAAAGCCTGAAGTACTGTAAACCAAAATGCTTAATAATTGACTTATCATTTCTGCATTCCCACAGTAATCTTGCTACAGGCTGTCGAAAATCTTCAAGTGAATTACCTGAACTTGGGCAGAAAAAGATACCTCATCAAAACCAGTCAAAGATGTCTTAAATCTGCAGTATATCATAGAAAAGACCTTTTGGATTATATCCAGTTTATAGTGTTATATTTACCAAGCAATGATAAAAGAAAATTTTTGAAAACAGTGAACCTCTACAGAGGAAACAAATGCTAGCAAGTGAGCCATGTGTCACTCAGACCTTTAAGTGCCAGTTTTTTTTAGTAATCTTATAAAGATTAGAGCACATACATGGATTTATGAAGGTAGAGAATTGTATCGACCAAGTTAAAGGAAACCCTACAAATAACTCACAATATCATTTTGTTGCACATGGAACATGATACAAATTTATCAATTTTTTGGAAGTTGGGACAGTCTTTTGAAACAATAGAAATAACAAATATAATCTTCCCTCATTTTCTCATTTTTCTGCTAATGATAATTTGCCCAACAATTATCGGATATTTATTGGTCATGAAGTTTGTGTCAGGCAATACAGAGTTTTTTTCTGAAGGAAACTGCGTTTTCTAGGATATCTGCAGCTTTAAGAGTGGAGTGAGCACTAAAATGGGGAATTTCATATTTTTTTCCAAGAATTAAATTTTTTCCTAAACTCCTCCAAGCCTTGCATACAATGCAGCAGCCTCACAGTGGTCAGTTTCATTTCAGTAACATCATTTCATTCTTTTTTTTTTTTTACAGACCTATCTGTAGACTGTGATTTTTTTTTTCCTCTAGGATTTTGAGAATGAATAAACTAACTTGGCATGGTGCAGACCATTTAATTTTCTCTTGACTTTTTTTTTTCATTTGCTTGAGAAGCACTGTGATGTCTTAGTTTACATGTTTATGTGTCTGTAGAAAATACAACTCTGATTCAAATAGAGCATGTTACCATGTTTTTTTCCCCCTCCTAAACCTCTTTTCATGTCTTCAGCAGACTTATCCAGTCTTTCATTCCTTTAGAAATAAAAATATATTAGCCAAGGCTGACACCCTTCTCCCATTCCATAGTTAATATTTATTCTTGGTTTAATTTTTGTGACCCATACTTAAGAAATCTCTAACATTTCTGCGTTTGACCTCCATGGCCATGGTGTCTGTGGGCCAATCTTGTACAGTGGACTCTGCTGGTTCATTCGGTGCTGTCACTGTGACTGATGCAGACTGCAGGGCTGCAGGCAAACTTTGACCACTAGAAGCCTGGGGCCATTGCTATTAGAGAGATTATTAGTACTAAAAACTCAAAATAATAAATATTAAATGAAAAATAAAAGGCTGCTATTGCTGGTAATCTAATTTGTTGAACCCTTGCTCTGACTAAGTTGCTGAGAAGCTTAGAAATTCTTCATCATGTTACAATAAATCATTTTACTTTCTTTTATATATCAGCTACTCTTAGGCCAGATAGCCTGAGCAGACAGACATGATGTGAGTTGTCCAAAGTGAGTCATTCCACCTGCTGTCTATCGTGATGTTGGATGGTGCTTGTGGGCCCCTGGTCCAGTCAGTATGAGATGGCTGTCTTTGTTAACATGACTTCTTTGTATCTGTCCATGTTTTCATTCTTTTTTTCACTTCATCTCCAGAAAAAGGAAATGTTAGAATGTTGATTAAAAAGTTGCTTGCCAGTTATGTGGGTTTATGTTGTACATTTGCCTTTCAGTTTTGTATTGTGACTTATTCCTTTTTAATTTAGTGTTGTTTAGGACAAATTCTGTTAATTTTATTTTATAAACCATAGTCTTGTACTTTAAAATGTAAATGTCACTAATGAATTGCTTTGCATTAACTATGCAAGGGCATGGAGTGAAGTCTTCTTTGTGTCAGAGATTTGACCAAAATCAATTAATATCTACTGTCTCCCGAAATTGATAAAGTATTACTCTGTATGCCATTTTCCCTCCCCGGAAAACAGTATTATTTTTAACACTTTTTCCTGTTATCTAAGGGGTTGCAACTGTTTACAGTTGGGAATGCAGGAAAGCCTGGCACTTTTCAAGTGTAAGCTTTCAAATACAACTTTGTCCTGAACGACATTAAAAAGTTTTGTACGAAAGAAATAGAATTTCTTTGGAAAGGAATAGAGACATTAACGATAACTCCCCCTCTTCTGTTTCAGGACATTCACTGAACAATGCCAGGGATACAAGTGCCATGGATACTCTACCGCTAAATGGTAATTTTAACAACAGCTACTCGCTGCGCAAGGGTGACTATAGTGACAGCGTGCAAGTTGTGGACTGTGGACTAAGTCTGAATGATACTGCTTTTGAGAAAATGATCATTTCAGAATTAGTGCACAACAACTTACGGGGCAGCAACAAGACTCACAACCTTGAACTCACGCTACCAGTCAAACCTGTGATTGGAGGTAGCAGCAGTGAAGATGATGCTATTGTGGCAGATGCTTCATCTTTAATGCACAGTGACAACCCAGGGCTGGAGCTCCATCACAAAGAACTGGAGGCACCGCTTATTCCTCAGCGGACTCACTCCCTTCTGTACCAACCCCAGAAGAAAATGAAGTCCGAGGGAACTGACAGCTATGTCTCCCAGCTGACAGCAGAGGCTGAAGATCACCTACAGTCCCCCAACAGAGACTCTCTTTATACAAGCATGCCGAATCTTAGAGACTCTCCCTATCCAGAGAGCAGCCCTGACATGGAAGAAGACCTCTCTCCCTCCAGGAGGAGTGAGAATGAGGACATTTACTATAAAAGCATGCCAAATCTTGGAGCTGGCCATCAGCTTCAGATGTGCTACCAGATCAGCAGGGGCAATAGTGATGGTTATATAATCCCCATTAACAAAGAAGGGTGTATTCCAGAAGGAGATGTTAGAGAAGGACAAATGCAGCTGGTTACAAGTCTTTAATCATACAGCTAAGGAATCCCAAGGGCCACATGGAAGAAGACTCCATTGGCCCGACGCAGCTCCCTCAGACTTTGCTTGAAGAGATGACTCTGTTGACCTGTGGTTCTCCAGTGTAAAAAAGATGACTGAACCTTGCAGTTCTGTGAATTTTTATAAAACATACAAAAACTTTGTATATACACAGAGTATACTAAAATGAATTATTTGTTACAAAGAAAAGAGATGCCAACCAGGTATTTTAAGATTCTGCTGCTGTTTAGAGAAATTGTGAAACAAGCAAAACTTTTCAGCCATTTTACTGCAGCAGTCTGTGAACTAAATTTGTAAATATGGCTGCACCATTTTTGTAGGCCTGCATTGTATTATATACAAGACGTAGGCTTTAAAATCCTGTGGGACAAATTTACTGTACCTTACTATTCCTGACAAGACTTGGAAAAGCAGGAGAGATATTCTGCATCAGTTTGCAGTTCACTGCAAATCTTTTACATTAAGGCAAAGATTGAAAACATGCTTAACCACTAGCAATCAAGCCACAGGCCTTATTTCATATGTTTCCTCAACTGTACAATGAACTATTCTCATGAAAAATGGCTAAAGAAATTATATTTTGTTCTATTGCTAGGGTAAAATAAATACATTTGTGTCCAACTGAAATATAATTGTCATTAAAATAATTTTAAAGAGTGAAGAAAATATTGTGAAAAGCTCTTGGTTGCACATGTTATGAAATGTTTTTTCTTATACTTTGTCATGGTAAGTTCTACCCATTTTCACTTCTTTTCCACTGTACACAGTGTTCTGCTTTGACAAGTTAGTCTTTATTACTTACATTTAAATTTCTTATTGCCAAAAGAACGTGTTTATGGGGAGGAAAAAAAAAACTCTTTTTTGAAGCCAGTTATGCCATGCCTTGCACAAAAGTGGTGAAATCTAGGAAAGATTGTGTGTCACTCCTCTGTTTATTATTGAATAGAGGGCAAAGAGGGCACTGGGCACTTCTCACAAACTTTCTAGTGAACAAACGGTGCCTATTCTTTTTTAAAAAAATAAAATAAAACACAAATATTACTCTTCCATATTCCTTCTGCCTATATTTAGTAATTTATTTTATGATAAAATTCTAATGAAATGTAAATTGTTTCAGCAAAACTCTGCTTTTCTTTTCATCCCTTTGTGTAAACCTGTTAATAATGAGCCCATCACTAATATCCACTGTAAAGTTTAACACGGTTTGACAGTAAATAAATGTGAATTTTTTCAAGTAGTCAACATGTGAACTCTTATGTATGGTACATAATTGGCTTTAACACATCGGCCCTTTCCCACCCCTTCCCACCTTGGTTTAGGTAACTTCATGCCAAAACCCGTGGATATATGAAAGAAAACAATTAAGTTGTCTATTTGTTCTTTATGCTCAAAAGGATACATGTCTTCTAATTACCTACTACATATGCACAAAGTCTGTTAAATAAGTTTTACGAGGGAGATATTCTGAAAGCCTTTTTATTTGTTGCAGTGTACCAGGACTAAAAAAAGAAGGGTTGGAAGTTCAACCATTAAGTCTTGGCATCATAAAAAGTTAATTTTTTGAACTGATTTTTCAGCAATATTGGGAAATTTCTAAAACACGCTTTAAGGATTATAAATATCCCTACAGAGAGCTGTGAATAACAGTATTCATTACCCTTGAACAGTTTTAATCCAAGTTCAAAAATCATATAATTGAATATCAAGAAATAGATGTTTTCTGTTGGTATCATAAGCATTTATACACAATTATTCTAAAGCTTAATGGTTCTAATTCTCAAATACCACCAACTTAGAAATCACTTTTATGTGGACACACTCATGCCTATTGAGTTTAAAAAGAGGAATGAGACTTAAAAATTAAGTGCACATATATATATGTGTGTGTGTGTGTGTGTGTGTGTATATATTTCGGGAAACAGAGTCGCTCTCTGTCACCCAGGCTCTACCTTCCAGGTTCAAGCGATTCTTGTGCCTCAGCCTCCCAAGTAACTGGGATTACAGGTGTGCGCCACCACACCCAGCTAATTTTTTTTATTTGTAGTAGAGACAGGGTTTCTCCATGTTGGCCAGGCTGGTCTCCAACCCCTGGCCTTAAGTGATCTGCCCATCTCTGCCTCTTAAAGTGCTGAGATTACAGGCATGAGCCACTGCACTCAGCCAGCAGTCTGCCCTGAGTATATATTTATATGTCTAAATATGGATATGGCAAGGCAGACTAATTAATGAAGCATTTTAAACATTTAATAAGGTAAAAATGCATATTCACATACAATTAATACCTAAGAAGTTGAAGATTGACTCTTAAGAAATTGTAATAATTTTCAGATTTAACAATCCTCTGAGAAGGGTACTCATTTCTTTGGTTAAAATTCTTCAGGGATTTATGAAACTTTTTTTGTTAAAGGAGAGCAATAGATAATCAAATATTTTAATTTTCTATCTTGTTATACTTTTTAATGCCTAGAACCGTGTGGTATTGTGTGATGGGTACTTTCTAGTATACCAGCTGCCTAGAGTCAGGCTTGTTCAGTAATAAATTTGTTAAAGGCAACCGCTGATTATTCAGTTCGTCCTATTTCTTTCTCTTGAGGCAGTTCTCAAAACTCTAATTTAAAAGACATGAATGGTGCATAATACCTAAATGGCTAATGTTCTCTAACAACTTTATCCAATGGATTCAATTTGGAAGCTGTAATTCATTTTTGGCATCGAAGAATCATTTTTAAAGCATTTATTTTCAAAATGCATAAATGTTGCTTTAAATTCCATCTAGAAATCCCTGTAGTACAAGGTAGTTTCTTAGGTTTAAAATTATTAATCTACTGAATGTTTTAATGCAGATGCATTGTGGTATTTATTAGCCCAGTTTCTTTGGGTCTGCTCAGGCTTCACCTGAATGTACAGTTTTCACGTTCTTGATTGTTTCTCTTTGTGATAGTCACAACTGTGAACTTATAAAGTCATTTTATTATAGTTCTTCCTAGTGACATTCACTTTGTTAGTCTTTTTTAAACAAAATAATAATAATAATGGTATCTTGCTATGTTGTCCAGACTGGTCTCTAACTCCTGGTCTTAAGCAGTCCTCCCACTTGGACCTCCCAAAGTGTTAGGATCACAGGCGTCAGCCACTGCGTGCAGCATTAGTCTATTCACAATAAGGGTGTTTGTGTCCATTTGTTTTAGATGTGACTAAAGGTTAGTCCAGAGAGACCTTCTCTTGGTTCTTTAAAAAAACCGCTGTTCTATTTGCAAAACAAACAAACAGAAAACCCACTTACAGCTTATGCCTTTATATATTTTCATCTTAAAGGCTTTTATTTCATTTATGCATAAGAGAATTCATACAAATCTATGAATCACTTAGATATGGCCTCAGTTTCCACTTGGGTACTGACATACAGTATTTTTACCAGTAAAACAACATTATTTGACAGAAAATCACTCTCTTCCTAAAAAAAAGAGAAGCATGCACAAATTCATTGCTAAATAAGAAAAAATCATGTGCACTTGTTTTATGGATGTATTTAGGATGCCTTATGTATTTATTTCAATGAAAAATGTATTTTTCCCTCAATTCAACATTGAACCTCAGGCTTAAAACTAACCTTTAATGTCCTCTTCTGGGATGGAGTTTTGTAAACAATTTTAACTCAGTAAGTTACAACCTTCTAAGTAGGAAAACTTGAAGAAATGCGTACTAGTTGAATTTTTGAAATGAAAATAGCTCTTTGTATTTTCTCAATACTGAAATCTTTAAAGCCAGTACTTCCTGCAGTATTTTACAAATAAAACTTAGTACCAAGAGTTCACATAATCCTGTGTTCCAGATAATTCTCTTTTCACGATATTAGTTCATTAAATCTCAAATGTCAGCATGAAAATTTATTGGCGTGTTGAATGTCGATGAGAATTGCTTCTCAGCATAATAAAATTAGCTGTGATTTTGTTTTTTTGGTGAAAATGCCATATCGCATGCTTCATGCTAGTGAGCATCAAGTTGATTTGGAGTAGTCCTTAAATAGCATGTAGCGGGAGACTGGAAGCATTAGTGTTAAAGAATGAGTGATTAGTAGTGGGTTTGCAGGTTAATTCATGACAGCCTTAATCATCATTTGAATGGTTTGGAATTAGAAATCTCTGTTATGTCAGTTTTATTCTTTCTCCAAATGATTGTAGAAATGCATTGTGTTAGTTAAATGCACCAAGCAGAAAATTTTGAATGTTTAAGAAGGTTATCGAGCCAGGTGGCTCATGCCTATAATCCAAGCACTTCGGGAAGCGGAGGTGGGTGGATCACCTGAATCGAGACCAGCTCAGCTAAATGGTGAAACCCCATCTCTACTAAAAATACAATATTAGCTGGGTTTGGTGGTGCATGCCTGTAATCCCAGCTACTCGGGAGGCTGAAGCAGGAGAATTGCTTGAACCCGGGAGACGGTGGTGGCAGTGAGCCAGGATTGCGCCACTGCACTCCAGCCTGGGTGACAGAGTGAGACTCCGTCTCCCCCCCACCCAAAAGAAGGATATCACATTTTTAATCAAAATGTACTTTATACATATTACTGACACCTTGTTATACAATGTATGGGACCTATGGGAACTCCTGGAAGTTATCTGAGTTCATTTCAAGGCACTATGGCCACCAAGCTTTCAATGCCAGCGTAACATGTCTGTCGGCATTAATAATAAGCTGTAAGTGCACCATGTAATTAGGCTAATTAAATGTACACAAACATTTTTCAAATATTAGCAATAGACCACTCCTAATCTCTTAATAAGGCTTCTCTGGAGTCTTCTTCCCTTTCCTGATGGCATTACTTTTACTGAGTGTTCAGTTTCTCAGAGGCCTCGAGAGGCCAGTGTGATTTTTAAAGCCTACTGTTTTTTACTGGTGAAAATTTTCTGAATTAATATATTGTGAAATGCTGTTAGGTATACTGGCATTTAACATTATAGATCACAATAAAGTAAGAAACAACAAAAACAGGTAACTTAATACAGTTGAGCTCACCAAAATCATTACCTGCTGTGGGAGAAGAATACTGCCCCATGAATCTTTCACACATTTCTCTATCATGTACTTACCAAAGCTGTAAGACCGAAATCTCTTAGAAATGTTTAAAAGACACAGTTAATCTGAAGCAAGCCAGTGTTGTGTGAGCATAAGAGACTAGCGATGAATTATCAGTTGATGAATGGTTTTCTGAATATGTTTTTCACAAGCATTTTTAAATCAAATGTTAGAACTAAGCTTTTTTAAAAGCATTGTGGAAATCACGGGAACATGGTTTTCTCGTTTGATTTTATTAGGCAAAAATGACTGATGGTTTGATACTATTAGAAAGGCTGACAGCTACTATATAGAACCACTCAGGAACAATAATGATAGGTATCAACGATATTGATTAGATGAAAGATTCATTTATGTTTTTCTGCTGAAATATCAATCTTAATAAATAGATGGCTTTTAAACCAAAACGTAGTACTAGCATACAGTAAATTCTTTTAACTATGTAATAAAGGGAGCTACAAAACAAGGATTGCTGTCAAGTCTTTTTGAAGATATCTCAGACTAAATGATTCTGTCCCATTCACTAATTTTGCACAGTACAACAGAAATAAAAGCGCCAGCACCTACCTTTTGACAGATTCTTAAATATGTGCCAGATTCTGTACAAAGTGTTGTTGCTTTATTGCGCTTAATCCTCATTCTTTGAGTAGGGTATTAATTATCTATGTTTTGCAAAGAAGAAAAATAGTTTGCTCAAGGTCTCACAGCTGGTAAGTGGCAGAACCTTCACTGGAATGATTTATCTTTGACTGCATAGTGAGCATTTAACCAATATGTGTCACCTCTGGTTTTACTTGGAGTTCCAAGAATGTTCTTTATGCATCATAGACTCTGTCTCTGCTGCCAGTCATAAAGGGTATTTTGTTGCTTTTGAGTCTATAGAGAAAAATATAAAGGGAATGAAGGAAAGAAGTTAACTTAAGCCCAAGTGTTTCAGAAGAAGAAACCCCTGGTAAAAGATAATCTATTTACCTCTAAAAGGTAAATCTTAGCAGAAGTGGGCCCAGTAGATTGGGTGGTAGTCCTATGTAAAGTTTATTGTTTATTGGTTACTAATTTGTCCCCTTCGGAGAAAACTTATAAGGGTATCAGGAGGGAGTTTGTAGTGGGGGGAAAAAGAATCAAAAGATTTCGATTTAGGACATCCAAATTCTAGTTCTCAGCTAAAAAGAATACTGGTTTACCCAGTCAGTAGTGGGACCAGTACCCTCAAAAAATGAGAATCAATAAGTATTTGGTTTTTATTTCCTGGTATAACTAAGCCATAACAACAGCAAAAAAAGTTTTTAAGCCATGTAGAAAATAAAAATTTTACAGTTTCCTTACATTCTGTTTTTTTGAGAGAGTCAACGTGTCGCCTAGACTGGAATGCGGTGGCGTGGTCTCAGCTCACTGCAACCTCTGCCTTTCAGGTTCAAGAGATTCTCCTGCCCCAGCCTCCTGAGTAGCTGGGATTACAGGCATGTAAACACTGTTCAGTTCTGCCTCTGGAGACAGTCTGGCCCACCTAGAGACCCCGGGAGTTCTACAGCAGTTATTAACACCAAAAAGCCATGTGCACCGACTGCTGCTGTACCTGACATCACAGAGGTAAAAGAAGAGTCCCTAAGGAATTTGACTTTGTACTCCAGGCTCCTGTCCAAGACGCACACTGCCTCTGCTGGCCACTCCACCTGAGGCCTAGGTGAATTGCCCTGTTGGTGCCATTTATTTCTGTCTCTGGCCCCGGCCTGCCTTCCTGCATTCTTTACTTTCTCTTTCTTTCCTCTTCAAGCTTTTTGTTTTCTATTAATTTTATTCTGATTCGTAAATGTTTATTTGATTTTAAAAACTAATTTCGCTCCTAATCACATCTATGTTTGCATATCATCTTTTTATTTTAAGAATTTAGCCTTTTTTTTCTTATTGGTATATACATATATATTTAGTCTGTTAGTTTCTTCTTTCGTCTCATTGCTTTCTGACCTCAGATGCTTTTTTGAAAAAGCTCACATAATTTATATATTATTTTTTAGTATTAACATTTAATCTTTATTGGAATACAAGCTTGTTTATATTTTAATTTCTTCTTAATTCTACTTTTGAAATTTCTTCTTTTATTTTTGCCCTTCACATTCTTTAAAAATAAAAAGGTCCCTCTGTGTTTTATTTTTTATTTTTCTTTGAACGTTCTTTTTCTCCAGTCAGCCTGAGGTATGGCCACAAAGACGGTAGCATTGAGAAAGAGGCTTCTGCATTTCAGTCCTGCATGTAATCTGAGTGCCATGCAAGGCGGGAGGCCACTTGAAGGTTTAGAAGCCACACAGAAGGAATCCAGAGAGACAAGCAGGGTAGAGAATAGGACACACACAGGGAGGTGATTTCAAGTCTAGTCTAGTCCTGTGTCATTCACAATGACATTTTTATGATTTTTCTCTAATCCTTTTCTGTTATCTTGCCTACATCTAACTCAACAGTAAATGTTTAGCATTTTATCCCCATTGGGTCTTTTGAAAAGAGTCATCTTAACAACGCTTTCCTTTCCATAGCCATTTAATCAGTTTACATAATATTTAATGAAACTTTATAATTAAAATAGCAGCTGGCCAGGCATGGTGGCTCATACCTGTAATCCCAACACTTTGGAAGGCAGAGACAGGAGGGTTGCTTGAGCCCAAGATTTCAAGACTGACCCTGTCCATAGATAGATAGACAGATAGATAAAATTAGCTGGGCATGGTGGCTTATACCTATGGGCTCAGCTACTTGGGATGCTGAAGCAGGAGAATCACTTGAACCCGGAGGTCAAGGCTGCAGTGAGCCATGATCGCCCCAGTGCACTCCAGCCTGGGCAACAGAGTGAGAGCCTGTTTTAACAACAACAATTACAATAGCAGGAACAACTTATTAAAGTTGGTCCCACATCATGGTGAACTAAAGTCTGGGATATTCTGTCCCTATCCTCAGAGTTACGCTAGAACAAGATGGATGCCTCAAGAGGGGGATAACTTTCTGTCGTCTTCATTGTCATCTTACTAGTGTGGCCATTGAAGGAACCATGGCTTCCAGTTCCAGGAATTTCAATTAAATGCTCTAGAACACTGGACGTATATCAACTGCTTTGAGCTTCAGTTATACCAAATCTAAAACGAAACCAATTGCAAACATTGAATGTGTCTGTTAACTAAAGATGATGTTAATACCTTTCAAGCTCTCCAAACTGATCCCCAGGTTACTAACCAAACTTTTCGAATAACCTAAGCTTGCCAATCTCTTTTAAATGCACGGACACCCCTTAGTTGTCTCAGCCCAGCCCACAGGCTGCTGCTCACTAGTTTGCTCTCTCACTTCTTTCACCACCTATCTGAGTTATATGTTTACAAGGAGTCAGTTGTATTCTTTTTTCACCAAACACATCTACAGTTGTATTGTCTATTCTCATTAAATAATTTAAACAAATATTATATACTGATTAAAGAAGTGTAGGAGAAATAAAAACTAAGCATGAAACACTAGAAATTTGCCACTAAGTCAATCATGGACACAACCGCTAAAATGGTTTAGATGAAACAATAATAAAACCCTAGAAGGAATCTACACTTAGATCACTTCACAAATTGTGAAAATTTTGGGGCCCATTTAAAGAAAGAGAAAGCAAATGTTGTAAATGTTGCCTTCTGGATAGGGTATATGCAAGAAAAATACTTTCAGACTCTAACCAACAATCCCTGGCTTAAAGAAGAAACTTTGGCCTTGCACAAACTGACTTGTTTGATTAACCCGGCAATGTCCTGTTCACGCTGAATAAGAGGTCTTTTGCTGACTGAGAAATCGATTTAATAAAATAAATATACCTTCGGTTAATTATTCAATACAACAATTAAAATAACTAACGTATTGATCACATATTGAAACATAAAAATGAAGGTAAAGCAGCAAATCCCTCAATATTTATATCCATCTCCTATATTTATCCCAAGGTTAGTGTTCATTTTATATGATAAGATATTCTTATAAATAATGTAATGAAGTACTGGTGTTATGGTTATGGAAACTTTGGATTCACATAGACAGGTTTAAGCCTTTGCTCTCTCTCTTGGGCAAATTACTTAACCTCTCTCAAATTGTTTCCTCCTCCGTAAAATTGGAATCAGCCTACCTTGCCAAGGGTTGCTGTGAGGATTAGAAGTAATGTATGTAAAGTGCCTTACTGCTGTGGCTGGCACGTGATAGGCTCTCAATTGACAGTGGCTTTTTTTTCTGTAGGAAGATATTGTAACATAAACATCCTGTGACTTTAAGTTTTAGAAAAGTAATCAGTCATCGGGTCTTCCAAGTGGATTGTCATTATCTTCTTTAAGCCATGTGGCCAGGATATATCAGTTACACTTCTATGAACAATGCTCTATGGCCACCAGGCCCAGGCGTGTCAGGGGTGGGCTTCCGACTGTGACTGGGGACTCCTCAGCTGTATGCAGTGATCCAGGTTAAAGAGAGCAAGGGGAAGCAGGCCTCGGGGTCTCCTGGAATGTTTATTCAGCTAATGAAAAAAAAACATTTATTTTACGCAGAGAAGTGTGGCACTCGGTTTTTCCACTTCCCCATTTTCTCTTTTCCTTTCTTTTTCATTCTCTTTCTTTCCTACAAAGCCATAGGCATGTGTCTTGCTTTCTTTGTTTGTTTCATCTTTCTTTCATCTAATAAATATCAATTGAATATCCACTATGTGCTACATGTATAAAAATGTGGAACGCAGTAATGAAGGATGTCCCTGACCTTGAATTAATAATGGCACTGACTAACATATATCGATCACTTACTCCACCAAGCTCTGTCTCTAAACCCTTCATGAACATTATCTCATTTTTTAAAATCCCAATTCTTGTGACAATCTCACGACATTAATACTAAAATTACCTGCCTTTTATAGGGGAGGAAACTGAGGCTTAGCAAAGTGTGTAACTTGTTGAAGATTAAAATTCTTGTCTGTGGGGCACCTGAGAGCTTATATTTCTAAGGACCTTATTATAATATGACTCACATGGCTTGAAACAAACAGATATTTCAAAAAGATAATTGCAGCCCAATAAAATAAAGTCTTCCCTATTATGAGAGCACAAAAGAGAATGATGCCACTGAAAGGAGTACTAAGAAAGGCTTTACTGAGGAGACAGTACTGGAGCTGGGTTTGGAAGGGTAAGTAGGGGTTTTCTAGATGAACGAAAGATAAAAATTTTTAGTATTCTAAATGACAGTTAACTATGTGAAAAGCAAACAGTGTGACAAAGCATTAGAAAATCTGACGGAGAAGTTCAGTGTGGTTTGAACAATATAGTATGTCTGATGGAGTGTGGTGGACCAAAAAAGCTTGCGAGGTAGATGGAGGACAAGTTGAGCGAGGCCTTGAACATCGCTTGAGTTCTGGAACTGATGTCTGCCATTCGATGCTCACTGGCAGAAAAAGGGAAGGGAAATAGGTATTAGTATTTAGTGAGTTCTCCTAAATGCCAGATGCTATACTTAATGTCTTATTTATATTACAAATAACACTTCATTTAATATAATGAAATAGTTCTCACAACCATACAAGGAAGTAGGCTCCATTCATCGTCATCATTATTATTACTCAGAATATGCAAATTATAAAGGTAACATTCACTGGACTTTCACAAAATGAACATACCAATGTAACTAGCACCAGATTGGAAGAGAGAATATGGAACCCCAGAACCTGCCTCGGGTCCTCTTCTAGTCATTATACCTCTAAGAGGAACGCTATCTGACTACAGCCCTGTATTTTATCCTTGCCTGTTTTTGAATGGTAGAAGTGGATATTGCACTTATATGATTCAAAATATAACACTGGATAATATTTTATGTATAATGTATTTCCTTCAGTGTAATGCTTGTGAAATTCATTCATGCAGGTATATGCAGATGAGGTTCACTCCTTTTCATTGCTGTATAATGTTCCATTGATGACTATGTCACACACTGTTTATCCAGCCTTGAAGACCTTATTATTATCTTCCTTTCAAAAATGATGAAGCCAAAACTTGGATAGGTTAAAAAACTAGTTTTAAATCACAGAACTAGAGAGTGGCTGAACTAAGACTGGTCTACTATCATCTCATTCTAAAGACTAAACCCCAATGTAATATGTGGTTTGAATCACTTAATCTCTAGTCAATAATAATTTATTTAGTACTTGCTCAATAAATTACCCAATAATTTATTGTGTTCCAAGTACCCTTCTAGTTTCCAAGAGCATAATGAGAAACAAAGCATGTTCTCTTCCCTGCTGAGAAACATTCAGACATACAGAGATAACTTAAGTTACCAGTAAGTGCTATGAGGAAGATACTCATAAACATGCATGGAATACCGACTTTGCAGAGGATCCTGTTCTATTCTGAGTACTTTACCTCTATTACTTCGTGTAATTCTCAGAACGAATCCATGTGGTAGGTACAGCAGCTATTATCGTGACCCTTCTTGTACGAAGGAAGGGCTGGAGCGTGGAGACTTGAAGTAACCAGACTTATTTCCCACTGATAGTAAAGAGAGGAACCAGGTTCCAATCAGGACAGTGAGGCTGCAGGGCCTGCGCACATAACCGCACCTTTATGAGGGGTAAAATTATCTGTGAAGTGTAAAGGGATATAGAGTGAGAGGCAGATTGTCAAGAAAGGCCTCCGCAAGGGAGGAATCTTTGAGCTGGAGACCCAAGTAGTAAAGAGGAGGTATTTATTCAAAGATCTGGAGAGAGAACATACCAAACATAAGAGGCAGCAAATAGAAAGACAAAAATATCCTGAGTCAAGAATGAGCTTGGCATTTTTTTTTCTTTTTTTTTGAGACAGAATCTCACTCTGTTGCCAGGCATCAGGCTGGAGTGCAGTGGCATGATCTCGGCTCACTGAAACCTCCGCCTCCTGGGTTTAAGCAATTCTCCTGCCTCAGCCTCCTGAGTAGCTGGGATTATAGGCCCACGCCACCACTCCCAGCTAATTTTTTTATTTTTAGCAGAGACGGGGTTTCACCATGTTGGCCAGGATGGTCTCAATCTCTTGACCTCGCGATCCACCCGCCTCGGCCTCCCAAAGTGCTGAGATTACAAGTGTGAACCACTGCGCCCGGCTGAGCTTGGCGTATTTAAAGATCAGAAAGAAGGAGGAAAGTGGAGGGAAATGAGGCCTTAGCCAAGTGCAGGCTGGGAGCTCTAGAGACATGGGTTGGAACCTCACCTTTAGCCTACACCAAATGCTACTTCTTTTTCTACATTTTTTTTCCTGATCATCTGCATTGGTCGCTTATGTAGAATGGGTATAATGATGCACCTAAAGGCTTAGAACACCGACAAGGGAAGTTGTAGGTATTCAAAACCTGGTTGGTTTCTTCCTGCTGTTGCTATTCTCCAGTGTCACTCCTACTCCGATGGTGGTGGTGAAACCAGAAACAGAATAGGAGGAGGTCAGTGGCTTGTGTGAGAATGTGATTAACTTACATTTTCTCAGAGTTGCCCGTCTGCTATTTTTCACTACTGATCACACATTGCCAGCTGTGGTTTGGAGCTGTCACGAAGGGCATCTCAGGTCAGAATCCTTTTCACATTCATGTGTCAGATGTGGTAAGGGGTCAGAGTTAAAAAATAGAGGATAGGAAGAACAGGAGACTCCGTGAAACTTTACCAGGACACCTCTGAAGTCTGGAACTGGGTTTCCAGGAAAGCCAGAAATCTGTCAGGGTCTCTTTCAGATGCAAAAGAAAGCTGCCCCTGTTTGGGAGTAGTTATTATTTGTGAGATTGGATGCTGTACACCGTCTCAAGGTGAGAAAACGTTATGTGCTACTCGTAGTTATGAGCCTGTTCTAATTATATGTCTCCTTGATTATTGTTCTGCAGATTGATTAGAACCATATTCAAGACACTTGTAGATCGTGGTTCCTGGACACTTCTATATGTTAGCAAATCAAGTATGATTTATCCCCGGAATTATTGGTTAGGGACGGCTTCTTTTTTTCAATGCATGTTCTCTCTAGCTTATAATTTTAATTAGCGCTTGCTCCCAGCACACACTAAGAATGGGGATGATTGTCACTTCAGCACTGATGCACAGCCTTCGCTTGTAATGTAGCTTTGACTTTTGCATTCAGTTTCCTTAATCAATGCTGGTTGGAGGATGAGAGGAGCTGCTGAATTAAAGTTACAGTGCAATAGGAAATTCAATAGCCTTCAATTTAGGAGGTGAATTTGAATTAGATTACTGCTAGGCAAAGCTGGATTTAACAATCCAGAGATCCTTAACCACTATGGCCAATTCTGGGTAAAGATCATCCTTCTCTCACATCCTGACCCAATGGCAAGGGACTAACCTATATGCTGCAGAGGGTCCAGCACACCTGGGGAGACTCTGCTGTCACTCTTCTCTGTTGCTTGCAGTTTCTTGAGAAACTGAATTGCGGCTGTCATCGTGCTGTTGCTGCAGGTTGGATTAGACCTCCTCATCATCCTTTCTTCCTGCCAACAGAGACATCAGATTTTCTCCCTTCTTCTTTCACATTGAGGGAGATAAACAGTGATGTCCTTGGAAGTTCTTTATCTTTTGGCTGTGGCAAATGTCTGTGTATGAGGAAAATATAACGACTTCCTGCAAATGTAAAATAATTGTGAGAAAAACCTGCTTTGAATTTCCGATTACCCTCCTTTTAGCCAAGATAATATTATATTGTTTCTTTAAAAATCTAGTATCTTGAACAAGGTAATTATATTCCTTCTAATACTCAAGTAGAATTTTCCCTCTGCGAAATACAAGAGAGGTACCTATTTCAGAAAGATTTAAGTTCAAATTTAATCACGTCATCTCTGAACTTCCAGTGAAATTTAATTATCATCATCTTGACTCACATTGACTAATATACAAACAGAGCCAACGAGAGTGGAGAAGTAAAAATGGGCGCTAAAGAAAAGAAAGAGCTGAGAGGACTTTGACGGAAGTTGGGAAGTTTCAAAAACGCGATCTGTTCCAGCAAGTTCAGGCTTTCTCCCCCTCCCCCTAAAAATGCAATTGGTATTAAAATGCAATATTGCTTGGCAGTAAAAATATGAATATTTAACGGTAACGAGCTGACGCAGTTTAAATGTTCCCGGGCCCTGGCTTAACAGAATATTGTAAGGAAGATTTACTTTCATGAAGTGAAAGTAAGTGTTTGAAATGAAGTCGAATATCCTTGAAAATTTTTATCACCCACTAAAGCTTAGAGAGACCGTTTCATCCTAAAGTTGAGTTTGATCATCAAAAATCAGTATAACTTTGCCTTGAATGAAAACTTAAGGTAAGGAAAGGATTTCTCCTTAGTAAAATTAATGTTTTGATATTGTTGTATTATGGTTCTAGAGAGAGCGAGCGAGAGAGAGTACAGAGAGAGAAAGATTTATTTTGTGTAATTGGTTCACAAGATGATGCCTGTAATCCCAACATTTTGGGAGGTTGAGGCGAGTGTATCACTTGAGGTCAGGAGTTCAAAACCAGCCTGCCCAACATGGCGAAACCCTATCTCTACTAAAAATACAAAATTTAGCCAGGAGTGGTGGTGCACACATGTAATCCCACCTATTCTGGAAGCTGAGGCAGGAGAATCGCTTGAACCCAGGAGTTGGAGGTTGCAGTGAGCCCAGATTTTGCACTGCGCTCCATCCAGCCTGGGCGACAGAAGGAGACTCTGTCTATAAAAACAACAACAACAACAACAACAACCAAAAAGCACGGAGGCTGGCAAGTCCAAATCTGCAGGGTGGGCAGCAGGCTGGAGGCCCAGGGGGCACTGATGCTGCAGTGAAGTCTCAAGGCCGTGAGGCTGAACACATTTTTCCTGCTCAGGAGAGACTTTTGTTCTGTTCAAGATTTCAACTGATTGGATCCGCCACACCCACATCACAGAGCGCAATCTGTTTCATTCTTTTTCAAAGTCCACTAATTTAAATGTCCATCTCACCCAAAACACTGTTTTAGAAACATCCAGAATAATGTTTCACTATTTACCTGGGCTCCGCAGTCCAGCCAAGCTGATGTATAAAATTAATCACCCAGCTGTTGATGACAGGTTTTATTTCTACATTCAGTTTGCAACATTTTCAAAGGATTATTCCACTGGCTTTTAGGTTTGCTTTCTTTGTAAAATATTTTAAATCTTAGGCCTCTTACTGATATCAGAATATTATTGATATCAGAATTAATAATAATTGCTGTGTAATGGACTGGGAATTTAGAAGTAAAAAAATAGGTTAAAATGTGGATAATTAGGGCTACATGGATGGGAGGGAGCTACTCATAATAAGGTAAGGAAAGGATTTCTCTTTAGTAAAATTAATGTTTTGATATTGTTGTATTATGGTTCTAGAGAGAGCGAGAGAGAGAGTACAGAGAGAGCCCAGCTGCAGAGGTCTCTGCTCTACCCATTCTTCATCACTTCATCTGACAATTTGCCAAGCTTCGGTTTCATTCTCTTTCCATGAAAGAAGATAAAACTTGTTTATTCTTTGCAAGGGCACATTGATAAGTCCTTAAACACATGACTTCAATTTATGCATCTTAAAATCATCCCCATCTTTTCTGTTTCTGTTATCACTGCCTTGGTGTAAGTTCCATCATAGCAGTTCCTATAGAGCGTCCTGCTCCCCTCCAAGCTCCAATACAGACCCAGTATTAACACCAGATTTATTTTCCAACACTTAGCTCCCCTCTTTCCACTCCCTTGCTTCCCAGTGACAGCAAAATAAAATCTTCATTCTTGGCATTCAAAGCTCTCCATGACCTGACCGCATCCCACCTGACCAAACTATTCACAAACACTTCCTCCCTCCCTCCTTCTCCTCCTTCTTCTCCTCCTCTTTCTTTCTTTTTTTCTTTCTTTCTTCTTTCCTTTCTTTCTTTCCTCTTTCTTTCTCTTTGTTTTCTTTTTGTTTTTTTTTTTTGAGACAGTGTCTCACTCTGTCACCCAGGCTGGAGTGCAGTGGCACAATCTCAGCTCACTGCAATTTCCCAAGTTCAAATGATTCTCAGCTTTCTGAGTAGCTAGGATTACAGGTGCCAGCCACCATGCCTGGCTAAGTTTTGTATTTTCAGTAGAGGCGAGGTTTAACTATGTTGACCAGGCTGGTCTCGAACTCCTAACCTCAGGCGATCTGCCTGCCTCCACCTCCCAAAGTGCTGGGCCTGGCTCACACGCACTTTCCACTACCGTCCACCACTAGGTTTCTAGTTCAGTCAGGCTGCTCCATGTTTCATTCCAAGCCTTACTCTTGCATGCTTCCATCTATCTGAATCCCACTCACCATCCTTTCTCAGAAGATTCTCTGATTTCCAGACACCAGGATCTACAATTTGATGGACTTTTTAAGCAACCGTTACCTGTTTCAGGCATTTGATCCCAGTGTAAACAAAAATTAAATATTTTTATATCTGTATTTCTTGTGTATAATTTTAAACTCCAATAGAATATAATCTTCATTAGGGAATGTAACATGACTGCTTTTTCTCCCCAGTATCCCTACTTTCTAGCACGGTTCTTGACACATACTAAGCACACATTAAATGTCTCTCTATATTAAATATACAAATGAATGCACATCTGTTTCTGGCAGTGGAGGGCGAGATATTCCACATAAAACTCCCACTGAATACACTTAAAAATGCTAAAAAAATTTTGTAAGGTATATTGATGAGTTGGCAGGAAAGTAAAGTAAAACACTAAGAGAAAGATGGAGCCTATAAGGTAAGAGAAACACTCAAACCAAATCGTGCCTCTTCCCTCAGGGGCATTTACAGAACCTGGAGAATGTGATCTTTGGTTTTCATGGTATATTGAGGCACAGGAATCAGAAGACAATTTCTCGGGACCTCTCCTGAGAATTAGTAACTTTAAGTTGGTTTCCATCTGGGTTTCCACATCAAATTCATACTGGGAAAATTTCAGATTCCTAAGTGTTTTAAAAAGGGCCTGTTTACATGAAAGAATAGTAAGAAGTTGCCACTTTCTAAATATATATGCTGAATCCACTCAAAATACTGAAGGGCTTATCATCTACTATTCAGGCCTTTTAAAAAAATGCATCTTGAGTAATCCTCACTTTTATTTCTCTTTCTAAATTCATTCAGTAAAGAAATAACAGAATGTTTAAATGACAGGAGTACTTTGCAATCTGGGAAATACATTATCCATAGTATGCATTTTTGTGGCCACAGGGCCAGAAAGGACCGTGGTATTAGTGCATCCTGGAAACACGAACCCCATCAAACTAAAATAACAGAGATCCTCTTATGACCTGATCTTGCCTCAGTCCAGAAGAGCTGTTTCCCAATCATACATCTTAGTTCTTAGAATCTGGGCTAGGAATTATTTATATCGACCTGCTCACCAGTTTAGGGACTCAACAGACTGCCTCTAGGAAGGCAAATGACTGGAGCCAATGACAATTATACACCCTGTAGAGTAAATGGAAAAAAAAAAAAAAACTACATACATGGCACCATGATAAAATATTACAGCATAAGAAGAAAGAAAATATCAGCCTTGGCTGGGTGCCGCGGTTCACGCCTGTAATCCCAGCACTTTGAGAGGCTAAAGAGAGTGGATCACTTGAGGTCAAGAGTTGGAGACCAGCCTGGCCAACATTGTGAAACCCTGTCTCTACAAAATATAAAAAAAAATTAGCCAGCATGGTACTAGGCACCTGTAGTGCCAGCTACTTGGGAAGCTGAGGCAGGAGAATTGTTTGAATCAGGGACGTGGAGATTGCAATGAGCCAAGAATCTCAGCACTGCACTCCAGGCTGGGTGACAGAGTGAGACTTCGTCTCAAAGAAAGAAAGAAAGAAGTAAAGTATCAGTCTTCTTTCTATTAAAAATGTATTTGTTTCAGCTTGGAAGATGAAAAAAAGTTCTGGAGATGAATGGTGGTGAAGGTTGCACAACGTGAATCCACACTGAATGCTTTAATGCCATTGAAGTTAATGCTCAATTTTATGTCATATATATTTTACCACAATTGTTTTTCTTTCCTACTTTTATTTTAGGTTCAGAGAGTACATGTGCCGATTTGGTTCATGAGGAAATTTTGTGTTATGGGGGTTTGGTGTAGATATTATTTTGTCACTCAGATACTAAGCATAGTACCCGATAGGTAGTTTTTTGATCCTCATTCTTCTTCCAGCCTCCACCCTCAAGGAGGCCCTGGTGTCTATTGTTCCCTTCTTTGTGTCCAGGTGTACCCAATGTTAAGCTCTTACTTATATTTGGTTTTCTTTTCCTGTGTTAATTTGCTTAGAAAAACGGCCTCCAGTTCCATCTGTGTTGCTACAAAGGACATACTTTTGTTCTTTTTTATGGCTACATAGTATTCCACAGTGTATGTGTACACATTTTCATTATCCAATCCACTGTTGATGGTGTTGATGGGCATCTAGGTTGATTTTATGTCTTTGTTATTGTGAATAGCACTCCAATGAGCATAAACGTGCCTGTGTCTTTATAGTGGAACAAGTTATATTTTTTTGGATATATGCCCAGTAATGTGATTTCTGGGTCAAATGGTAGTTCTATTTTGAGTCCTTTGAGAAATCTCCACATTGCTTTCCACAGTGGCTGAACTAATTTACATTCCCATCAGCAGTGTATAAGCATTTCTTTTCCTCCACAACCTCGCCAGCATCTGTTATTTTTTGGCTTATTTACAGCAGCCATTCTGAATGAAGTGAGATGGTAGCTCATTGTGGTTTTAATTTGCATTTCTCTAATGATTAGTGATGTTGAGCATTTTTTCATATGTTTGTTGGCCATGTGATGTCATCTTTGAAAATTATCTATACATGTCCTTTGCCCCTTTTGTAATGGGTTGTTTGGTTTTTGTTTTTGTTCTGCTTGTTAACTTGTTTAAGTTCTTTATAAATTCAGAATATTAGATCTTTGTCAGAATCATAGTTTGCAAATATTTTCTCCCATCTGTAAGGTGTTTATTCTGTTGATAGTTTCTTTTGCTGTGCAGAAGCTTGTTACTTTAATTAGGTCCCATTTGTCAATTTTTGTTTTGGTTGCAATTGTTTTTGGAGTCTTCATCATAAAATCTTTGCCAGGGCCAATGTCCAGATGGTCTTTCCTAGATTTTCATTTAGGGTTTTTATAGCTTTAGGTTGTACATTTAAATCTTTAATTTATCTTGAATTGTTTTTTGTATATGGTGAAAGAAAGTGGTTCAGTTTCAATATTCTGCATTATGGCTAGCCAGTTACCCCGACACCATTTATTGAATAGGGGAGTCCTATGCCTATTGCATGTCACTGTTGGCTTTGAGGAAGACCAGATGGTTATAGGTGTGCCACTTTATTTCTGGGGTTTCTAACTGTTCCATTAGTCTATGTGTCTGCTTTTGTGCCATTACCATGCTGTTTTAGTTACTGTATCTTTGTAGTATAGTTTGAAGTCGGGTAGTATGATGCCTCCAGCTTTGTTCTTTTTGTTTAGAATTGCTTTGCTATTCAGTCCCTTCTTTTGTTCTAGATGAATTTCAGAATAGTTTTTTTCTAATTCTGTGAAAAATTTCATCTTTAAAACAATTTTAAGAAAGTTATCTAGACTACTTTCCCATGTTTATCCTCTGTTTATCATAAAATATCAATTATCAATTAAACATTTATGAATCTATTTATAACAGGTATAAAATAGACCCAAAGACCAATTGAAAATACTTCTTCCTAAATAAGACCCTTGATTTTTAAGAGATGTCAGTGTATAAAAAGTAATATCATACAAATGCAGGAAATATGTTGATTTTTGAGAGAAAAATAGAATCTCAGCTGAAGTGACATGCAAAAAGCAAGCAAGCAAAACGAAATTATAACCATTAAAGATTTAAATGTAAAATTTTAAAATTTTAAAGTTAAGAAATATAAAGAAGTTATCTATATAGAAAGATCTTATGTTTAGGAGCAATGAAGGAAGGCATGATATAAATGATTACATCACAGGAAGTCATAAAATTGTACTTGAAATAAAGAAAAAGTATGAAACAAGCAATATCCAATGAATGCATTAAAACATATTCAAGTTTACTGGTGTCAAAGAGATGTCAACTATTACCAGGAGAGCTGGACGGTTAGTAAAATAGGCAATTCCACATCGTGGCAAAACGTTTAACCGAAACAGCCTAGTTACTATTTGTACTAATTTTACCAATGGTAAAACGAGGGTATTCTGTACTGTTTTGACCGTCACTAATTTACGTGCCAAATTTATGGACAAGTTCATGAAAAGATACAGATATAATTAGATTATTAAGACCTACACAGCAAACTCAAGGAAACTGGTATGTATTTAATCTAAGAAAATTATGCATTTAAAACTGTAAATATAGAATTATTATTATATCAAGGGGTACTAGCTGGTTTCATTACTATAGAAGAAGAAACAGGAAGTAGATCTTATATGATAATTTATGTTGCAATCAAAGTGTTTTGGATATTCTGAAACATCAGTTTTGTAGTAGGCTAGAAAGATAGTTTGAAAATACTTTTGAATGATTTAAAAACAAAACAACAGATTTTCTGTTTCAGGTGATTCTGTTTTAGGTTAAAAGCTCTGCTGAAAATCTTTCTCAAAAACCCCTTTAGAGTTGTGATCCCAAATCCAGACTTTATACAACTTTAAAAAAGCGTGTTTTAAATAGATCTCACCACTGGATAAAACCAGCTTTCATGCTCTTGGCTCAAATACTTTTCTAATGTTATGGGGTTCACTTACACATGGTACTTGATTTGTTACAAGATCAAGTGAATGGAGCAAGTTATTTGCTCCACCAAAAGAACTCTCTTTGGGGTCTATGAAAAGTAGGTATTCTTTCAGGGTTTAAATGAAGCAGATTAAATGAGTTAATGGCGTGAAAAGGCATAACCCAGAACCTCATGTTAGGAGGTACCTCAGCAAGAAGACTTGGCGTACTAGGAAATATAATTGAGAATTAGAACATATATTTATGTGTGCGTGTATATATACATATATATTCAATATATATGAATATATCAATACATTCAAAACTGGGCTTACATTAGTGCCACGAATAATAATAATAATACAGATAATTTTTACTGTGTGCCAGACATTTATACAGTCTTCAATAACAACCTTGAAGGAGCTACTGAAATTATTTCTTTCTAAGAAGAAGAAAATAAGGCACAGAGTGATTAAGAGAAGTGTGGAGATATGAAGCGACAAGGTAGAAATCCAGTTGGAAAACAGCCTCAGGACAGATTATAGAACTTAGGCCTCTGTGATGAAAGTGTGTATTTTATTCTTGGTAGCCTTTGTGAGTTTTTGAGATGAGGAATCACCAATCACAGATGTACCAGCATTGTATGTAGTTCTCATGCCAATGATGAATAGGGGCGGGGGGTAAGACTTTAGTCTTGAGATATTGGCATGTTTCAGATATTAACATAGAGAGAGGGAAGAAGGGCCTAGTTTGGTAGATTATGGAGTAAGGAAGGATTTACAGGACATGATTACTAAGTATATATCCACAAGAGGGAGAGAGAAGTGGAGGACATTTTAGAATTTTATTTTATTTCATGACTGGTATCCACAGTTGACTATAATTTGTGAAATGTGTTGATTGTCCTGGTCATTAACTTTCATAAGTTTTTAATTTGTTTTTGGAATTTTAAATATCCTGCCAAACCCCCAGGTCTCTCAATACATGAAAAATAAAGCCAAGCATAGTTGTGAATATGCGACTAAATAATAAAGAGATTCAAATCAATTTTGGCAATTAATGAAAGAGACTAGCACAATAAATACTGCCTCTCTCAGATCATTACAGCCAATTCTTTGAAAGTTGAGAACTTCTTGGCAACTTTTTTTGAGTTTAATCAAAAGTTCAAATGATAAACCACTAGTCATAGGATTTTGATGCTTATAACTTCCAACAAAGTAGAGGAACAAAAGACATTTGAGAATCAGTACTTCCAAATCTACATACAAGGAAATGGTACCATCCAGATGGTAGTGTGAGCAGATTAGTAAGAAGCTATCCTCTCAAGTGCTCCTTCTTCCAGTCATTCTAGTTATTCTTGGCATCCTGATTCTTCCCTCTCCTCCCACACTTCCCTCTTCTCCTCCCATACTAATCTCACCACTCAATTCAATTTTATGCCCTTCATTCAGTTCCTGCTCTCCTTCATTCTGGAGACACCTTAATTTTCTTCTAATGACATACCTTTGTGCCTTCCTTCCTCTCCCTGTCTAGAGTATTTCCCCTGCCTGGATTTGCCAAATCCCTTACAGGCTTTAAAGAGCTCTTTCATTTTTCCTTCCTCCCTGTAGTCCATCACGACTAAATGTGTATGATATCGAATCTCTCCTTTATGCTAACGGGTTGCTTGCTCACTCCACAAAAATCACAGCTGCTGAACTCAAAACACGGTGTCATACTTATTTAGAGTAGGCTTGCTTTTGCTCCGCTATCACTGAAGTTGGATAATTCTGTTTTGACCACATTAATATTGTGTGGTCTGAAATGTAGGCATGCAGACAATGGAGACTGATTCTACTTGACTCACTTAGAAAAGCATAAACATAACACAATGTGACTCACTGCATTGTTAATGAGTCCTTCAGTGGGTACCATTTTGTAACACTGAGACTAGGAGTCAGACTAAGGTGTTGTGCAGAATGGCCATCTTCTGGCTGCATATATATTTGTGTTTTATGGTGCAAGGTGTGAACCATGGGCATAAAGGGAAACTCAAGGTCAGAGATTGCAGCAAGAGTAAGGAAAAAGGAGAAAATCACATATGTCTTACAAAACTCCACCTGGTAAGTCTGCACTCTCGTCCCACTGGGACTGTAACCATTCTCCCCTGGTGGACGCTGCTGTCCTTATTTCTTCTCATGCACTCTCCCCTCTGTTTCATTAGCTAATCACAGAGCAGGAGCCGTTCTACCAGCATGCACTGTTTCTTCTAACTCTGCAAGTAAAGCTAACACTCACGGCTTAATCACTTTTATCTCAACAGGTAAAGATAATAAAACAGTGGGGAAAATGACAAAATTTAGTGCATCATTTTCTATTAGGAGTCATGGACTAACTTTTTCTTTGACATTCAATCACTTACTGTAGCACAGCATGAAACTCAGGCAGGTGAGACCTCAGCATCCTCAGTTCTGACACAGGAATAAGCGGTATCCTCCAGTTCAAACCCTGGGCTTACTGTGCCTGCAGTACTGACTGCGAGATGGCAGCAGAGGATCGAATAAAAAACCCTGGGCCAGCTCTTATAGGACTTCAATTTTTCCCAGTGCAATTGAGGCAAAAATTATGAAATGGAGATCTGGAAGGGACACTTATTGATGCCATCGACCCCAGTGTCTTATTTATAGATTAAGCAACCAAGGCCCACAGGATTGAAATGGTTTTCCCAGTTGTACTGGGAATTGAGTTATTCTGACTCGTGTGGCAGGTTTTTAAGTTAAGTAGCATCAGTGAATTCTGATAACATTTCAGGGTTTGTTTTTATTATATCCCTGTAAACATATTTTAAAAACATAAAACATTAGCAAGCAGTAACCACCTCATGTGTGTAAATTACATGATGGTAGACTTCACCAGTGTTTTCCAGTGTGAAGTTATCCTCGCTTTCTAAGACCACGGAACGCTACTCTCACCAGCCTTCTTGCAGTTGGGTGAAACTATGTGACTAAAAATGTGGTGTTCCTTCAGAGGTGAGGCAGTGAACCTGACATCTGCCTGATTTTTTCTAGCTCTCTCTCTATCCCTTCAGTGTCTATGGTGGAGGCAATGGACCAAGACACCTGAGCCACAGGATTGAAGCAACTTGGATCACTTAGTAATCATAGGATAATTGGCTGCTCTGGAGAATTACCTAAAGGAGAAGAAAAGAACTATTACGCTTGAAGTAAGTGAGTTTTTGGTATAGTTTGTTACTGTCACATGAACATAGCCCATTCTGACTAATGGAAAGATACTGGCATTTTTCTGTGTTTCTGTTATTCTTATTCTTTGATATCATTTTGTGCAGGCAGGATGTGTTATTACTTATGTCCGATACATAGCGTTCTGACAGAAATTTCCCTTCACACGTGATTTCTGACCTTTTGTGGTACCCCACTTAATAGATCCTTGGCCTGGATTCTGTGATTCCCCATCAGGCCCACTTCTCTGTGTGTATGGGTTCCTATTTATCTATTACATATATATGTATATATATTTTTATTTTACTTCTGGTGCATACTATATCTGGCATTTCTCCCCATGTTATCCCTCCCCACCCTCCTCTTCCTCCTCACCCCGCTCTGTCTCTCCCCTAGCCCCACCAACTGCCCCCAGTGTGTGATGCTCCTCTCTCTGTGTCCATGTGTTCTCATTGTTCAACATCCATCTATGAGTGAGACCATGCGGTGTTTGAATTTCTGTTCTTGTGTCAGTTTGCTGAGAATGAGGGGTTCCAGATTCATCCAAGTCCCTACAAAGGACACAAACTCATAGTTTTTTATGGCTGCGTAGTATTCCATGGTGTATATGTACCACATTTTCTTTGTCCAGTCTATCATTGATAGGCATTTTGGTGTATGGTTTCCTCTTAGCATGGGTTTTCTAGAAGACAAAATCCGAAGCAAAAGCGTCAGTGCTAATACTTTATGGGAGTTTTGTGATTGGCTGACTGCTCGGTTTCTCAAGATATCTTCCGAGAAGCTGAATGAAGCTATTGTGACTCCGAACAGTATGGAGAGTGGAGCAGAAGAAAGAAAAATACATGAAATATATTCTCTGATCCTCTCTGATGTCACACTGGTCTTTAGTTGCTCCATGGAGGTTGAATTCCCTGGCATTTCTGATTTGCATAGGCCTGGGTGTGGCAGGGTCTTAGGCCTCAGTGACAACACAGAAGCTGCAGAGCATGAGCTGAGTTGAGGTTACCCTGCTGTGCTGAAACCCAGCTCCCTGGTGGGAGGTGCAGCACCTCACCGTTGCTGTAGACACTCCAGCTAGACAGGGAGGCAGATGAGCAGAACTTGGCTAATGCAGAAGCCAAACTGGTTAGTTTTATAATTTAAAAAAAGGACAATAATTCTATAGCATGTTTAAGGATTAAAAGATATAATGTTTCTAAAGTGCTTATCATAGGGCCTTGAACAAACTAATAATTGGAGGCCAAAAATTAACCTGGTGATTAATTAATTAATACAGCTTGCTAAATGTATTAATTAATTAAATCTAAATGTACATAAGATTTTGTACTTTTACTATTCATGTTATTGTATTAGATCCCTAGGCAGTAGGAAGGGAAGCTCTCAGTCCTATTTTATTGGTGAGAAAATACAGGCATCAGAGGTGTGAAAATTACCTTCCCAGGCCACTCAGACCTGGGCAGTAGAACTGGAAGGTCCAGAAACAGAGGCCAGATTTCCCATTACCAATAGGTTCAGTTCAGTTCTTTTTCTGTTACACTACTTTAATTTTTAAGTCACCATAACATTTTCCAGTTATTTTATTGAGAAACTATTGAGTTAGACAAACAAAAACTGAAAAACAAAACAATTCCTCCCAAACTCCAAAAACAAAAATAAAAAAAAACCCAATGACAAAACAAAAAACAAAACCAGCATGACCACTATGCCAACATTTTCTATTTCACTCAAAACCTAGACTTGCAGTAACCATAAGGCACCAGGAGCTGAACAATCCCAAAAAGAAATAATTCATCAGTTCCTCTTATAGCCTGAAGAACAGTTGAACTATAAATTCATATCTGATGTAGAAGGTTGATATGTCTGGATAGATTAATAAAAGAAATATTGTGGAAAAGTAAAATTCAGATTTACTTTCCAGTCAGTATTTCATTAAAAAGATTCTACAGAAATCAGTGACTTTTTTTTTTTTTTTGAGCAAATAAACAAATGAAAATCTTGGGATCTGACAAAGAGAATTAATAAGAATTCTGGTACTATGGATATTTCTACAGGGATTAATTTTTTCAAAAAATATATTTTCTTGCTTATGTCATATATGGTTATACAGAAAATAGGAAGAGATAAGCCAAAAAAGAAAAGAAATTGGTATAAATCTCAATAGCTAGAATTAAACATCTCTAAATCAATTTTCTCTCCTCTCCATCTTCTTTTCTCTTTCTCTTTGTTCTCTTCCCTTCTTCCTAAATGAAAATCTCTTTTTAACTGGCTTTTTATACTCAACATTATGGATACTGTAATATTTGGAATTCAGGCAAAAATTCCATTTGTATAAATGTCTACAGCTTTAGGAATTTTGACTAGTCATTCTCAGAACATTTCTAAGTAGAAGCTTATGACTTACCAGTTGTACAACCTACATTTAGGGCTTGTTTTGCCCGAGGTCACATAGACTGATATCCTAAGAACGTGGTTGAGTTGGCTCATACAGTGCGAGTCATCAGTTTGGGTGGCGGCACCTCATCTGCACTGCTCAGGCAGTGACACAGAAGTACTGGCTGTAGTCACATACCATTAGGAATTACCCCAGGGATTTGTATTCTTTGAAGATTAAATGTTGACTTGTCCAGTCACAGTATTGTAAAGTTGCAGGTATGTTACCTTCCGAATTTTAGAGATATTGAGACTACTACTAAAACCAATTGAACATACTCATAAAAAATATCACAGCCTTAGAAGATTTTGTTAGCAGAACCCATCAGCACTGTAGAAAAGAAATAATTTAAGAAAAATCCCCTGATTTAAAAAGTGTCTCCTAGAATAAATCTGGAATACACATTGTCTACTTTGTTTTTCTAACTGTGCCATTCTGTCCATGGACAAGTAGCATCAGGAGAGAGCAGCTCATTCATTGCAAAGGTGCAGAGGTGTAATTTATGACTCCTCTGCAGACACACTGGGGACTGGGACATCATTTCACTTTTAGCTACTAGTATGCAGGAAAAGCAAAGGAAAAGTATTAATGTGATACATCATTGCCTTTGGAAATTGGGAAAATAATTAAATTCCTCGCTGATTCCCATTAACACAGTTTGCCATTTGCTAGAACAATCCGGCCCCCCCACACACCTTGGAGTGATTACAAAAGAAACGATAAAGAACGCCAAAGTTTGAGGCAAAAATTTTGTGACCTGGGTCACAAAAAGTGTGACTTGGGTGTGCTGTGAGTAGCTCAACACCATTTTTGATGCTTCCACTGAATACCACTTAATGGTTGCAAACTACAATTACGAATTGCATTTGAATTTTGTCTAATCGATTCAATATATCAATCAGCCACATTATTAAAAAAGAAATTTGGTTGAACAATGATGTCAATAGGTCAAAATAATCAAACTAATTATGTATATGACCTTGATCAGGGGCATGTTTCTTCAGGCTCTTTTGCAGTTTCTGTTGGGGAAAGCCAATTCAAGCAGCATTTATCAAGTGCCTACTATGTGTTGGGCACGTAGGAGCACTACCTACAGTTGAAGTGTGTATATGACATATTATCTTTCCTCAAGGAACTTTCAATTGATATTTAACAGAGGTATTGTAAAACAGTTGTGAAGAATACAGTTCAAGGTAAGTCCCAGACAAGCAGGAATGTTGGAGGAATTTGGAAGCAGGTGAGAACAGGTATTGTGAAGTGGTCAGAAACACCTTACCAAAAGAGCAAACCCTAGAGAGTAATTAGGCTGGTCCTTCAATTACAACTATAGTTCAAAGGGAAAAAAAAATGGCAATGGAGAATGGAGGCAGAGCAAACTGTCCAATGATAAAACAAGACCTAGCAAGGCAATTGTTCCCTTACTCAATTAACTTATCAAATATTTATCAAGCAATCTATATGTGCCTTCCATTCTGCCAGGTGCTGGAGAGATGAGGTCAACAGAGCAGATAACATTTCTTGTGGAGATTTTAGGTAACCATGAGGAAGTCATGCTGGCTGCTGAGGAGAATGAGATGAAGTTGGACAAATAAAGGGAAAGTGAAGAAAACCTATATACTGTATCTCATATTATATTTCATCTTTTTACCCACAGCCAGGTAATGAACACCTGTGTGGTTTATAAAAACAAGTCAATGTTAACACTGGAAGCAGACCCACCTCGACAGAATACTGCAATGGGCTTATGTGGAGCATATGGCTTAGGGTGGGGGCTGTATGGCACTGTGACCTTGTGTGAACTGGTTCTTTAAAGAGCAGGCAGGCCTGGTGCGGTTACTGATGCCTGGAATCCCAGCACTTTGGGAGGCCGAGGCAGGCAGATAATTAGAGGTCAGGACTTCGAGACCAGCCTGGTCAACATGGTGAAACCCCATCTTTACTAAAAATACAAAAAAATTAGCCTGGGTTGGTGGTGCACCCCGTAACCCCAGCTACTCAGGGAGCTAAGGCAGGAGAATTGCTTAAACCAGGGAGGTGGAGGCTGCAGTGAGCTGAGATTGCATCACTGTATTCCAGCTTGGGTGATACAGTGAGACTCTGACTCAAAAAAAAAAAAAAGAAGACCAGACTCTCGCTCAAAAAAAAAAAAAAAAAGAAGAGCATGTAAGCTCCACTTGAGGAGTGTAAGGATGGTGAAACTGAAGGAAAAAGGGGATTATTTGATCTACTATGCACAAGACACTGTGTTAAATGTTTCACCCTCACAGCAATCTAATTATTAATATTATTGCAACAATACTGCTATTTCCATTAGATGGACAAAGATTCAGTGGTTTTTTTCAAGAACATACAACTAGCTAAATGGGGAAGCCAAACTTGCAGCTCAAATACAATTTCTCTGCTCTCATGGCTACTGATATGGTTTGGCTCTGTCCCCATCCAAATCTATCTCAAATTATAATCTGAATTGTAATCCCCAGGTGTCCAGGGAGGGACCAGGCAGGAGATGATTGATTTGTGAGAGTGGTTCTTCCATGCTGTTGTGATAGTGAGTGAGTTCTCATAAGATCTGGTTCTTTGATAAGTGTCTGGCACTTCCTCC
This sequence comes from Callithrix jacchus, assembly GCF_049354715.1. Classification (NCBI taxonomy): domain Eukaryota; kingdom Metazoa; phylum Chordata; class Mammalia; order Primates; family Cebidae; genus Callithrix; species Callithrix jacchus. The sequence continues at coordinate 119,215,345 of NC_133508.1, forward strand.
TTCACTCTTTTTCTTGCCTGCTGCCATGTAAGACGTACCTTGCTTCCCCTTGCCTTCTGTCATGATTGCAAGTTTCCTGGGCCTTCCCCAGCCATACAGAACTGTGAGTCAGTTAAACTAATTTCTTTAAAAATTACCCAGTGTTGCGGCCAGGTGCTGGGGCTCACACCTGTAATCTTAGCAGTTTGGGAGGCCAAGGTGGGCAGATAACCTGAGGCCAAGAGTTCAAGACTATCCAGCCAACACGGTGAAACCTTGTCTCTACTAAAAATACAAAAAATCAGCCTGGTGTGTTGGTGCATGCCTGTAATCCTAGCTACTCAGGATGCTGAAGCAGGAGAATTGCTTGAACTTGGGAGGTGGAGGCTGCAGTGAGCCAAGATTGGACCACTGTGCTCCAGCCTGGGCAATGGAATAAGACTCTGCCTCAAAAAAAAGAAAAAATTACCCAATCTCAGGTAGTTTCTTTATAACAGTATGAAAGTGGACTAACACACCTACTCGTGATTGCTATACTGCTACATTGCTATTGAGATAAATGAGGGTGTTAGGATCAGAAGCCATTTTAAGAAGAAATATAATAAATTTAGCAATGAAATTTAGAATTCTCTTCTCCATTCTCAGATATAAACTTGAAGTGTAAGAGATCTGGGTTAATAATAATAGCGATATAAGAAGAAATAAAAAGAAAAATTAAAGAAAGACAACCCTAAGGGTAGTAATAATTAAATTTTAACAAGAAAGGCCTATGTAGACAGAAACCAATTACATTTAGCAAAATATACTTGTGCCTTTTGAAAGGATTTCAAAAGTATGAATTTGGCTTTGAACAAAGCCCTAGTGGGAGCTAATGTGTTCTGAGTCTTCTTCCAGTGGCAGAAGCCATATGTAGTAGGCATAGTAATGGTCCCCCAAAGATGTCCATGTTCCAATCCCCCAAATCTGTATCTATGTTAATTTATGCGACAAAGGAGACTTTGCAGATGGGACTAAGGTAAAGATCTTGAGATGGGGAGATTTTCCTAGATTATTTGGGAAGACCCAATGCAATCACAAGGATCCTTACAAACAGGCAGCAGAAGGGTCAAAATCAGAGGTGCGATGTGTCAATAGGAACAGAGGGCGTGAAGCGGGTAGGATGAACTGAGGAATGCGGGTAAGCTCTAGAAGGTAAAGAAGACGAGGCAGCCTATTCTCCCCTAGAGCCTTCAGTAGAAACATGGCACCTTTCAACCCACAGTAAGATAAATGTATTTGTACTGTTTTCGGCCACTACGTTTGTGGTGATTTGTGACAGCAGCAATAGGAAACTAATTCACTAGTGGAAATACTTGGTAATAAGTAGTGAATTTGGGGCTGCAATGACTTCTGACATCAATATCTGGAGTTTGGTTACACTTCACAGATTAAGGGTACAGCCCTCTGTGAGGCTAACCTCATTTACCCACAAGCTAGGGGTCCACAGGCCACCCTCACTTCTGTCCAACTGGCTACAAATTCAGGGGTTCCCATGAATCCTTCAAACCCAACAATTCACTAAAATAATCTACAGAACTTAGGAAAGTGGTATAGTTGTGATTATATAAGTATATATATATGTATATGTATATATATATATATATTTTTTTTTTTGAGATGAAGTCTCGCTCTGTCATCAGGCTGGAGTGCAGTGGTGCCATCTCTACTGACTGCAAACCTCCATCTCCCAGGTTCAAGCGATGTTCCTGCCTCAGCCTCCCAAGTAGCTGGGACTACAGGCATGTGCCATCACATCCAGCTAATTTTTGTATTTTTGTTAGAGACAGGCTTTCACCATATTGGCCAGGATGGTCTTGATCTCTTTATCTCATGATCCGCCTGCTCTGGTCTCCCAAAGTGCTAGGATTATCGGCATGAGCCACCATCCCTGGCCATAATTAGGGTTTAATTAGGCAGAAAGGATACAAATAAGTGCTAGCCCAGGGAGAGATGCATGCAACACTGCAGGTGAGGTCTAGGAGAGTCCCGACTGGAAGCTTCTGTTGTCCTCTCTCTGAGGAGTCAGGAAGCACTAACCTCCTATATAGGCATACTGAAACTCAGTTTATATCAGCAAGATTAATTCTTCAGCCAGGGAGCTCACTGATCTGCCAGGCTTGGCTATGATCGGCTGAGTGCTCAGAAGGAAAGAGACGAAGAGTAAAATTGTTGGTAGCCATGGAATGGGGCAGACAGTGCCTGCCCTTGCTGGCTCTCCATCTTATGGATCAATTCTCAATTTTGTCCTGAGGTATAAAATAAAATGCGGTAAAATCTCTCAGTGGTAAGTTATGTAAGTCAAAAGGGTTGAAACTCTCCCTTTTATTTTGCCTGCTTTAAGTGAATGAAAAATCTTAAATTGGAGCAAATACAGTAAGTGTTTTCCAGTGAGGGTTTATTATTTGAAGAGGTGATACTCAACATATTGTCCCAGAACAATGGAGGCCTTCTGATTTCTGACAGAAGCCCAGACTTATGGAAAAACAAAACAAATAAAAAAAAATCAAAAGGCCTCTCAAATCAACCTAATAAAAGATGGATGTTTTCAAGGCAGACAAGGACCTGGTAGTTGCTGGTGAAGCACCCATAATAAGAGACACATGTAGTTAGTAAAACTCCTAAGAAACTAGGGGTAATTGATGCCCCCAGGACATCAGCAGCGTGACAATGGGTCTCCCTCAACAAAACTATGACACACAAAAGCTAAAGGTCACTCTTTCTACAACTATATCTTCCCAGTCACATGGTCACTGTGAGTGGGACTTTGAAATGTGACCAACAACTCAGAGTGTTCTAGTCCCCTTCCACTGCAGTAACAGTACAGAAGAGCCATTTAAAGGTGACTTTTACAGATTGAATGATGCCCCACCCCAAAAAGATATGTCTGTGTTCTAATCCCACCAGCCCGTGAATGTGACCTTCTTTGGGAAAAGGGTCTTTGCAGATGTAATTAAGATAAAGATCTTGAGACGAGATCATCCTGGATTATCCCAGTGGGCCCTAAATCCAATGACAAGTGTCCTTATAAGAGACACAGCAGAGAGATGCACAGAGAAGAGCCAGCCGCGTAAAGACGGAGGTGGAGATTGGAGTGATGCAGCCGCAGACCGAGAAATGCTTCCAGCCATCAGAAGCCGGAAGAGGCCGGGAGGGATTCTCCCTTAGAGCCATTGAAGTGAGCATGACCTTGCTGACATGCTGATTTCAGACTATGCTGATTTCAGACTTCCGCCCTCCTGAAATGCAACAGAATGACTTTCTGTTCGTTTAAGCCACTGTTTGTGCTACCTTGTAATGGCTGCCCTAGAAACTAATACAGTGACCACGTAAATATATAAAGGCAAGTGGTTTTGAAATTTTTCCACTGGGTTATAAAATGTATTAATTAAGTTCACTTTCATGGATTTCTGGTGGCAGTTACTCTTTCAGTTCTAACAACTAACTGTTCAGATTACAGTCATTACCACAAAGAATAAAATGTGCTATCAAAAATGAAAAGAAAACTTAGAATAATAGGACAAGAAGGATAAATCTATTGTTTAGTTAGAATGCCACAAGATGTTAGCTTTATAATAGCTTCAAAGAACCCCACGAAAATATTAAGCTGGTTGAATTTACTTTGTAAATAAACATATCTTTTAAATGCAGAATGAAGGAACAGAATTATTGGCATACCATCAATAATCAACCTTGAAACCAAAAGTAATATTTAAAATTTGTTAAAAATAAAGCTTTTAAAATTCACAATTAATATCAACCATATGTCAACCAAAAATACGTACAGATTTCACACTTATTCAATAAGCTCAAAGTAAAACATTAACCTGAATAATGAATACTGCCAGGAATATGTGGGTTATTTTGGTAGCCCTAATTACTCAAAGTTATTATCTACTTGAGCTATGCTTCTTTTTTGACTTCCTCTAATTTTCTATGTTGATGAATTATTTTTTTCCATTTTAACATAAGCAGTAATTTCCTTCCATCTTCCAAATCTTTTTTAAATGTCATGGATAAGAGTTTACCAGCTATTCTCTAGGGCAGTCTCAGAGCAATGCTGTGCTCTGAGTTCTCGTGTCAATTTCAGGTCCTTCCATGCTATGCAACTGTCAAGAAACTACTAAGCCTATATGTACAAGAGAGGTAGATCGAGTTAGTGAATAATCTTTATTTTCACATAGTGTACCTTATTTGTTTTTAGAAGAAGACAATTTATACCATATTTTTAAATTTGCATTTGGAAAACCTAGATATCATTGTTTTGATGACTTGTGTACCTCAGAATAGAGGTTTATGATGGTTAATTTTAGTCAACTTGACTGGATTAAGAGATACCTAGAGAGCTGGTAAAACATCATTTCTGGGTGTATCTATTAATTCATTTTCACACTGCTCTGATGAAATACCCGAGACTGGGTAATTTATAAAAGGAAATAGGTTTAATTAACTCAGTTTCACATGGCTGGGAGGCCTCAGGGAACTTACAATCGTAGAGGAAGGCACCAGTTTGCAGGGTACCAAGAGAGAGAAGAGAAAGCAAAAGCAGAGAAAACTGCCTTATAATAGCATCAGATATCATGAAAACTCACTCACTATTAGAAGAACAGCATGGTCCAATGGCCTCCATCCAGGTCTCTCTGTAGACATGTGAGTTGGTGCACTGATTGGGCAAGATCTGCCCTCAATGTGGGTGAGCACCATCAAACCAGTTGGGACCCCAGCTAGAACAAAAAGGTAGAAGAAAAGTGAATTTGCTTTCTCTCTCTTTCCTGCAACTGAGACATCCTTTTTCTCCTGCCCTGGGCCATCAGAACTTTAGGCCTTTGGACTTCTGACTCTAGGACATATCAGCCTTCACCCTGATTCTCAGGCCTTTGGTTTTGGACTGAGAATCACGTTACTGGCTTCCCTGGTTCTGAGGCCTTCAGACTTGAACTGAACCATGCTACCGGCATCCCAGGGTCTCCAGCTTACAGACGGCCTGCTACTGTGGGACTTCTCAGTCTCCTTAATCTGTGAGCCAATTCTCTGAATAAATCCCCTCTCATGTCTCTCTTTACCTAAATATCCTGTTGGTTCTGTCTCTCTGGACAACACTTAGTAGTACAAGGTTCAAATGGTGGGTTTAGGAATAGGGACACTTGGGTGATTTTGCCATTGATAATCCAGGGTGCTTTGGGTAAAACTGACAATAATAGTAACTGTCTTCCTAGCACCCAGGACTTTGTTTTAAGGCTCTAGGAATAGAAAGAATGCGGTAGCACTATTGAATAATAGAGATTACTGTCATTTGACAGCAAATCTTTGAAACCAAAATGCAGTGTACTTACCTTCAGAGCACTCTCTGTCCAGCATATTTATTTAATCCTCAAGTCTGATGCTTTTTCATATTTAATATGTCAATTGTGGTTCATTTAAAAACTCATCATAGAGTTCGGGCACATTAGCTCACCCCTGTAATCCCAGAACTTTGGGAAGCTGAGGTGGGCAGATCATGAGGTCAGGAGACAGAGACCTCCTGGCCAACATGGTGAAATCCTGTCTCTACTAAAAATACAAAAAAATCATCTAGGTGTGGTGGTGTGTGCCTTGTAGTCCCAGCTACTCCAGAGGCTGAGGCAGGAGAATTGCTTGAACCTGGGAGGAGGAGTTTGCAGTGAGCTGAGATCGCACCACTGCACTCCAGCCTGGTGGCAGAGTGAGACTCCGTCTCAAAAAAAAAAAAAAAAAACAAACCCCAAAACCCTTACCATAAGTACTAAGTACCTGGTTAAAATTTCATTCAGGCTATTTTGGACAGCAGTGAGTAACCAAAACTCCAATTGGGAAAATTAGGCCTTTAATTAAAAGTTTTTCATGCAAAACCTATGCTCTTCCTGATTCTCCAATACCTTTAATGTTTACTCATTAGACTCAGTAGATTTTACAGAGAAAATTTTGGCTTCTAGGCAAGAGAATCTGGGTCTTCCCATTGCCCTGGCCTAGCCGCCCTGTGATACATGAGCCAGAGACAACCCAACTGTTCCTGCAGATACCTTTTATAATCACAGTATTAGGAAGGAAGATCAAATCCTGGTGGATTTACATGATTTTTATGCCTTCTCCATGGATATCATCTTCCTATTCTTCTGCCTCTGAATCGCGGTCAGGCCACCAAGGCTCGGCACCATTCTTTGCACAGCTTTTGCTTGTAAAATTAGGCACTAATGCTCTCAGATGTTCACATCATTCTAAAGCTTCCCTGGTAGATCCCTTATCAGCCTGGTTGGGATATTCATTCTTATTCCTGCTTCTCTCTTTACTCTTTGAGGGCAGGGCTTGAGTCCTTTGTGTATGTTCCCTGGAAATGACTCTCCAGGGAAAGACAGACCCAGAAATGAAGGCTGAATGAATGAATGGACTGCTTTTGTATTTATAGAAGCTATGTATTAGGATACATTTTTGACTTTGATCTTGTTCCAATTCATTTAATGATTGGCTAAATGAAAACAGATTTCTAGTATTTTTTAATTGAAGTATAACCATGGAGGTAATTTTTATTAAAAAAATCAATGAAGTACAATGCCGCAAAGTCATGATTCTGATTTTCTGATATTTTAGATTATAGCTTCAAAACTAGTTATAACATCATATTTTCTTCAGCCAGGCAGGAAAGTAATTTTGATTCCTGATGACTTTAAAAACAACACAAACAATAATACCTTAGGCTCCCAATCAAACAAGATAACCTTTCATCCCCAAAGTGGAACAATTCTTTAGAGGCTAAAAGTTTCAGCGGTCCTCACGGTGGATACAGTGTGGGATAACCCTTTTAATTATGTCGGCCCCTTTCTAGCCAATGTGAAAACTGGCCAGGTCTCCTCTCCACCTCAAAGCTCTGCCATTCCTCGTGTTGGCCACTACTGTGGCAAGATCTCCTTCCTGCCCTTCTCCATCTGTCAGATACATAGGCTCCGTTGCCATCCAGCTATCTTCCCCCATTATTCACTCTTTTGTGTCCTTTCTAGCCCCTGCATCCGGGTGCTGGTTCAGTGGAGTAAATCTTTCAGCCCTTAGGAATTCAGCTTCCGAGTGGGACGTACATCACCTCTCTTGGACCTGAGGTGGTATATGTAGATGGCTCAGGATGAATCCATAAGTTGAGCCAACTGAGGGTCAGGGTTGTAAAGGAGCTGCCAGTTTTTCCCTCTGAAATACAAAGCTCCAAGCCACGGAAGGCAGGAGTGTCCAAAGAATTACTAAAATTTCTCAACCAGCAAGCACAATTTCCTAAAGTTCAGCTGAGCTTATTGGAAAAGTGTTTAAGCCTGCCTTAAACCATTGGAACATGCCATTCCCATCTCCTAATAGGTTTTTAACTCAATTTTCACATTAGAATGTATAATATTCTATAGGAAAAAGGCAGCCTTGCCAATATAATTTCAAGGTGACTGCATCTTTTATGTAACATATGTCTAATACCCTGGGTATAATAACTACCACTGTGTAACATCCCCTAAATTTCCATGGGTAATTAATTGATAACTGCTCTGTGGGTGTTATATAAACCCTTTATTAAAATGCATAATTCAATAAAGAGGATTTAATCTGAATCACAGTGAAGGACAGCATTTGGGCTGCTCTCATTCTATGCAGCTAAACTGAGGCTGCCAGGTTGAGACCATCGTCCTCTTCTAGGAGAGGGTGGTCAGGCCCAGGGAAAGGAATAAAACTGATCATCAGTTAATTTAGGTAACCATTTCAAATTAAGCTGTAAAAAGCACAGCTCTCCGGGAGGGCTGCCCTCTGGCTGAGGTTAGCCTCTGTGGTTGGCACTTGGAACTTTCTGTAATGAAAGACAAATTAGCACACTGCACATATAAACAAGGAAATCAATGAAAATAAAAAAAAAGCTGTCACAGAAACATAAAGATTAAATGGGAGATAAAGAATGATGGCCCCAAATACTGGAAATGCTCCTTACCAGGCAAAGTCTCCTTTGTATTGTTTTGCTAACGCAGACCATAATTTTGATGTTTCATAAAAATTTAAGTGGAGATTTTCTTTCTGTGGTAGATATAAATCTCCAGGAGGAAAGATTTTATATGTAATTCCAATTTTGTGCTGCTAAGACAACAAAGAACAGGTGAAGATTTTACTGCAGGTAATTTTGTAAATTATTAAAGACAAAACCTCCTACCGCCATGCTGTAAACACGCTGTCTATCAAAAGCTAAAATAGCAAATCAACAATGCCTGTTTTAGGTATTGTAAGATACAATACTCAAATCCTAAACTGGAAATAAAACTGCCTATAAATATTTACTGGTGAGATGACTCTGTGATAATAAATAGCTATTTCAAACAAATGCAGAAAATATCAAAGTACTGAAATGCACCTGTGACTGAATATGTAAAATAAGTGGATCTATGCAGCACATACCAATGTGCATGCTAAGGCCTTGCTGAAAACTGCATTTTTGGGATTTTAAATTATTTGAGGGGCATAAAATAGTTCATTTCAAATCTGTTTTTAAGAAAGAATGGAATTAGAGGTATAATGGGGTCCATTCATATAGTTGAGGAGGTAAGTAAAAAAAAGATTTTTTAATGGCATGTGTGCAACTCAAGGAATTTCTTTACCATGTGTGGGAAACACTATCTGCACTTGGCACCTTGCTAACTTTAACCTTTCCAAAGAAAGCAAAAGAAAATTAGTATGAAGAAATATTGCTTGAAAGAAATGGAAATGCTCTGTAATTGATAAGTTGATCAACATCTTTATCTTTCAATACGAATATTCATTGTAGTGGATTGCTTATTTCCCTCAATTTATTAGAGAGCAATGAAAGGAACTGATGTTGGAGGCGTATTTTCGTCTGGAACTAGTTTAATTCTGAGAGTGTATGTCCTACTTTGGTTAAGAACCTCTTGGCACCTTTCTATCAAATGAAGCCATTATGTCAATGATGATGTTTACACATCTTGTATGATTGAGGTAGAATTCTAGAGACGTCAGGCATAAACTGAGAGAGAAAAGGAGAAGGGAAAGTAGAGTAACAGAGAAGACAGCCAGAGAGGCAGGCCGAGAGAGGCCACAGAGGAGGCAGAAATGGAGTCAGACAGAGACAGGGAAGGCAAAAATCCTCCTGGCGAACTACGGAGGGACTACCATTGCTTTCAAGGTTAATTTAACAATCCTCGCTAAGGTACCAAGAATTTAATATGATCGGTGGCCTGATTCCCGTTTTTGGTTATCATGTGATTATGAATACATTTTATGGGCAATTTATTATGTCAGTCTTTTAAATAGCATTCTTCCTCTTTGGCTTCATCTGCATAGCAGAAGATTTTAAAAGAAAATGAAAAGTGAAAAAGATGCTTCTTCTGCAGCCCCCTGCCACCCAGCCCCAGAATCAAGCACATTACTCAGTGGCTTACCTTAAGACCCAGAGGCTGCAGCTCATTAATGTGAAATCTATCTAATGCCTGGCTCACTTGGTCAGGCCCCTGGGATTCTCATCAGAGGCTGGCAGTCATGGTGCTTGAAGAGAATGCTGCAGCTGCTTCTGGGAAAGATCCCATGGAGGCTGGTGCCAGCTTGAGTCAATCTGTTGGTGGTTCCATCCAATTTAGGGATACATTCAAAGCATGCTAATCAGCATACTTCTCCCTCATTCTTTCTTTCCATCACCTGCCAACACACAGGTTAAGTCAGAAGACGGGAAGGAAGTCCCACCGGCTGCCTCAGACAATCTGTGTGGAGCTGGATTTAGAGGATGTCACAGAGTAGCAGTGTTGGACTGAAAGGGAATTACTCTTTGCACCACTTTAGAAATGAGTTCAAGCCTAGAAATAGGAACGCTACATTATATATATATGCCATTTTCCTGGGTATTCCTTTATTTTATTAATGTATTCATAAATTCCAAGTGGCTCTCCCAAAGCCAACTCAACTCTTGCTAAAATCTCAGGGTACACTGGTGCTAGGACCGGGGCACAGGCTGTGTAAGTTGTAAGTGGAGTAAGTAGAACCAATTTCATGATGAGGAGGTCAGTCTGCTCATGCTTCCCATAAGATAATGCTTTTGAACTCCATCTTCCGACAGATTTTATTGGAGAAGTGATTTTATGTGCTTTTTTCTCATACAGATCTTGCTGTACTATGAATATTTTACTTCTTCATGTGGGGCACATTTGAAAATGTTCTAATGTTCCCATTTGAAAAAAATGACTTTTGGCTACAATTTAAAGCAATCTGTGACCTCTCTCCCAGCTTTCTATACCCTTGTATTCCTTGAAACTTGTATTCCTAAATTTAAAATTTCAGGCTTAGCTACCTTTGTTTGTACTACTATATTTGCAAAGCCTCATCTCTCAGCCTGCCTGGCCATACCTACTCATCTTGGAAGACGTAGATTCAGTTTCACCTTCTCCTAATATTTGTTCTGACTAGCCCTCTTTCTTTCTTCATTGCCTGGGGACATAGAGACTTCTGTCTCCTATAGACTGTCTTCCCAGGATAGGGCTTTCAACTCTGTAAGGCACTGACTATATCTTAGAAGCATTTTCATTCCTAGTACAGGATCAGGAACACAGTAGTTATTCAATAAAATGAATGAATGAATGAGTGAATGAAACCAGTGGAAAGAGTTTGGACTTAGACTCAATCAAATCTGTGTTTGAAATCTATCTTGATCACTTCTTAGGTATGTGACTTTGGGTAATTTACTTAATGTTTCTTAGTTCCATTATAGATATTTGTGAAATGGGACTAATAATAATATCTTCTTCCCAGAGTTCTTGTAAACCTTAAATAAAATAAATATATCAAGTGTCTTGGTATATAATAAGCACTAAATTATTATTATTATTATTTTATGTATGCTAAGAATAAATGTATAACACAATATTTAGTATCTCATGAGAAAATAAAAGCACATGTCCCTCTAAATATCATACATCAGATTTAATCACCAAAGAAGCACATTTGACCCATTTTTCTGAAATTGATATTGATACTATTGCATTTTATTTGGACAAAAGCAGAGCATAAGATAAACATATTACATAATGCTAAACCAGATATCAGCAGTTAAATGGAGCTCATATTTATCTTAGGGAACCAATAATTTTCTCCCTTTAATCATACTCTAAAAAATATAGTATTTTCATGAAGGCCTGAGATTATTAGGGTTAAAGGTATCTGCTGCTGAAAAGATTGTTTTAAAACGTTCCCCTGTGAAAAATGAGAAAACTAAACTGAGTCCTTTTTTCCGTGACAGTCTCCTACAATGTAACACTGACTAATTTAAAGGAACCAGAATGCACCTTCAGGAGAAAATATTATGGCAAACTTTGGTGGAAAGAAGACAATTGGGAGTATGACAAAATAATACACATCCATAGACACACAAATATATACATATATATAATAAGCACTAAATTAAGTATAGTTCTCCTTCCCCTGTGAATACACAAATGTGTGAATTTGTGCTTGCATGACAAAGGCTGAAATAACCAAGGCCAGTAGAAGCATGTATAATTTGACCTTTTCAGGAAATCTTCCCTGCTCCCATCTTTCTACCCACCATGGGGTTCTGTCTCATGATGGAGTGCAATATTTATCTAATTGAATGTACTCTTGGAGATGTAGTGAGTTCTCTATAAGACTTGAATAACTTCTTATTCATTTTCCCATTTCCAAAAATGGCGAGTTAAGAACTAATGTGTTTAACCATCTTCAGTCATTTGCTTCAAAGATAGTTAATTAGTATGTTTTTAATTTTACAAATGTCATGATCAATTTTCTTGTCACTTCTACAACTTATTCTGTCATGTGTGGTTCTGGAAATGTTTATTATTGGACTGACACTATTTAGAATGCAATCATAATAATAATTTGAAAAAAGTAATCAGTAATACACAAGATGATGCTAAAAAGTGTTTTAAAATAAACAATAAAAAACAAATCTGAATTTTTAATGTCTCATTCAACAACTAAAACATTCAAATATCTAAGAGATTTAATGGCTCATCTTATAGCTGCTGAGAAGAAAGAAATAATCTGTCCATATGAGGCCCTGAATAGAGAATAGTAAAGACACAGGCATTGTAATATTTCAAGCATCTTTAGTTTGTGTTCTGGAAGGCAGAAATGGGGCTTTACAATGTTTGTCTAACATGGGAAATATTGGAAAATGAGAGTCTGAATAAGAATAATTAATAATAAATTCTTGCAATTACAAAGCATCTTTCATTCCAACATCCTTAGGAGTGTAGTATTTTTCCCAAAGGCATCATTTAATGCTCCTCTCATGCAATTGACTTACAACATACTGACATGGGGAATCAAAGGCAAAATAGCACTTAACATTGAAAGATTGAGCCACTGCAGCAAGACCAAACACAAAGCTCACTCTAGTACACTGCTTTTTTTCTTTAAAAAATATCATTTTTTCAGAAGCTAATAAAGCCAGCCAAAGCTGTTAGCCTCATCCCACAGTCATTGCTCTGGAACTTGGACTAGCCCTTTTTGTTGCCATGATAGGTCAGATTAATTCTTCATTTTTATGCACAATCATGGCCCTTCTCTTTGCTGGCCCACTGGGACATATATTAATCATTTTTTAATAGCCCATTAAGTAGAGTCGTATCCTGTGGCAACTAGGTCTCTATTAATTTCAGTCTTTAGCTTTATGCAGCATATCTAATAACACATTTTTCCATCTGTTTATGTAAAGAGCAAGCTTGGAGATAATGTTCAAAATGGTGCTTTGCAAAGTTTTCATTAGATTACATGTTTTTTTGGGGGTGGAGGGAGGTGGAGGTGGAGGGACATACTCTAAATTATATGAGTTGACTCTACAGACTATGTAATAGGATCATTCTCATGAGTACCAGTAGATTATTCAAAGCATAGTTGATAGTCCAACATCTATGTACTGATACAAGGATGAATCAATGTGCCTACATTACATTCCTGTTTGGACCTCGATAGACCTGTTTCTAATAAGTAACAGTCTTGCTGCATCTAGACAGCTCCCCTTTACTGAAACCTGATTCCTTGAATGAATAATGCTTGATATTTACAATGGGATATTAAATTTGGGCATGGAAGCAAGAATTTGATTGTGAAAACTAGCACTTATTGAACAGAATCATGCCTGGCATGTTATCTCTGGTAATTGTCACAATGAGAAGTAGGTACTTGTTTTCAAATTTTGAAATAAGAAAACTGAACTTCAGAGTTGCAAATGATCTGACTGAATTATGTGCCCAAAGTTATTGAGTTAATAAATTAAGACAAGCTGAAATTTTACTTTGTGGTCAAGGAATTTCTTAGAAGTGATATAATGAAAAGAAAATTTAAACTGTAACTCATATATTAAAATTCTTTAGATTAGAGTTTGCTATTCAAAAACTAGTTTGCAATCTCCAAGATGGCTAGGTCATGTCCATTTTATTTATCACAATCCACCATGCCTATGCAGTTTCTGTCACAGAGCAGGTGAATAAATACATGTAGAATAAATGAATGAATGAAAGCCATCCTTTATGGACATGTCTGTCACCTTAAAAATGACCACACATATAGATGTGTCCTGGTTGAGCTATGCCTTGATTTTATCTGCCAGGGAGAAATAAAGTTCATTTATTATGTTAGAAATATCAGAGCAAATCAATCTTCATAAATTATATGAAACATTGCTGCTCTCTTTGAGAATGTGCAACATGTTTCTGATGAATTGCACACTTGTACAACTTTGATTTTATGAATTCAGCAGATATTGCTTTGTTGCTATGCTGGATGGTAGATACATAAAATGAATAAGATAGTAACTCTATCCTCAGTAACTGGCATAACATAATGGCAAACAATGGGATCAGAAAAAAAAAACCCTTAGAAACCTGTGACCTTGGGCATATTACTTAGCTTATTTGAACTTGGCTTTCTCATTTCTTTTATTGACTGTTTACTTTCTGTATGTTTTAGGAGTGCCTCTTATAAATAACATATTGCTGGATTTTTAAAAAAATCCAGTATGATAATATTTATCTTTTATTTGAAGAGCTTCGGCAATTTATTTTGATATATTTGAACTGTTTCTACTTTCTTATTTTATGCCTTCTATTTGTCCCTCTTTTTCTGTTACTTTTTTTCTATGCCTTTTTTTTTTTTGCCTTGTTTCGTACTGGATGAGTTTCCAATAGCCCCCACTACCCCACCAATCTTTCTCCTCTGCTACTGTTTAAATGTGTCCCCTCTTGACTTTTTAATAATATTCATTCTGACTGGTGTGAGATGGCATCTCATTGTGGTTTTGACTTGCATGATCAGTAATATTGAGGTTGAGGTTTTTTTCACGTGCTTGTTGGCTGCATGTATGTCTGCTTTTGAAAAGTGTGTGCTCATGTCTTTGCCTACTTTTTAATGGGGTTGTTTCAATGTTATTTTTATCAGACTACCAATGACATTCTTCACAGAACTAGAAAAATGTATTTTAAAATTTGTATGAAACAAACAAACAAACAAAAACTTGAATAGCCAAGGCAATTCTAAGCAAAGAGAACAAAGCTGGAGACATCATGTCACCCAACTTCAAACTATACTACAGGGCTACAGTAACCAAAACAGCATGTTGCTGGTACAAAACTAGGTACATAGACCAATGGAACGGAATAGAGAGTCCAGAATAAGGCTGCACATCTCTGACCACCCATCTTCAACAAAGCTGACAAACACAGGCAATAGGGAAATGACTCCCTATTCTATAAATGGTGCGGAGCTAACTGGCTAGCCATATGCAGAAGACTGAAGCGTGATTCCTAACTTACACCATATACAAAAATTGACTCAGATGGATTAAAGACTTACATGTAAAACACAAAAGTATAAAAACCCTGATAGGCAGCCCAAGGAATACCATCCTGGACACAGGAACAGGCAAGAATTTTATGACAAAGACATCAAAAGTAAAAATTGACAAATAGGCTCTAGTTAAACTTCAGAGCTTCTGCATAGCAAAAGAAGCTATCAACAGAGTAAACGGACAACCTTCAGAATGGGAGAAAATGCTTGCAAACTATGCATTGGACAAAGGTCTAATATCCAGCAGCTACAAGGAACTTAATAAACATACAAGATAAAATGGCGATATCTTGAGAGTGAATTTTTTTAAGAAAAGTGAGTGTGGCTCCCTTTTGTTGTCTCACTCTCCCTTACACTCTGTCTCATGCTTTTTTTCTCTCTCTCCCTTGCCATGTGATGCCTTCTCCCAGAGCTGACTCAGCAAGAATGCCCTTGCCAGATGCAGCCCCTTGACCTTGAATTTCCCAGCCCCAAAACTGTAAGAAAGAAATTTCTATTCTTTATAAATTACCTAGTCTCAAGTATTCTGCTATAGGAATGCCAAAAAAACTAAGACACCCTCTCTACCTTCTTTGGCAGATATATGCTTTATACCTATTTCTTTAATGGTTTCATAATTATTTTAACATGCAGACTTAACTATGTCTAAACTTATTCATATTATTCATATTTTACTCATTGCTCTATGCAACAGAAGACTTTAGAAGGCTTTAACTCATCAACTCCCTTAATTGTAATGGTGAATTTTATGTTAATTTTTGAGTGTGTGCCCATTTAAAACATTGTTTCTGGGTGTGTCTGTGAGGGTGACCACTGGATGAGATTAGCATTGGAATCCATGGACTCCGTAAATTTGATTTACCACTGACCTCCTCAATGTTGTATTTCATGAGTGGGCATCAAGCAATTTGTGGAGGGCCTCAATCGAGCAAAAGGTGGAGGAAGGAAGAATTCTTTCCTTTTTTAATTGCTTCACCATTTGAGCTGGGACATCTCATTTCATCTTCTACCATGGACTGTGCTTTTTACCATCAACTCCTCTGGTTCTCAGGCCTTTGAAGTGAGATTGAATTATAGCAGGTTTTAGGATAACATTGTTTTGTTTGACATTATTTCATCATAACACTGATTTTAAAAATCAATTTCATGCTGGGGCCATTGTCTGAATTTACATGTTCTCCCAAAATCTGGGTCGGTGTTCTCTGGGTACTCTAGTTTCCCTTTATATTCCAAAGATATGGATGCTAGGTTAATTGGTATGTTTAATTTTGTCCTAGTAGGAGTGAGTGTGTGTGTGTGTGTGTGTGTGTGTGTGTGCCCTGCCATAGAATGACATCCCGTCCAGGGTTGGTTCCTAACTTGCAACCTGAGCTGCTGGGATAGATTCTGGCTACCCACAATCATGAGTGGGAATAATTGTGTAAATAATTATCCTACTTGTTTTTCACTAATCTTTTCAAATGTATGGATAGTTCACATTTATTTCAATGTTTTATATTAGGAGTGTTTTGGTCTTTATTTAGAAGTTTGGTGATGTTTTTGTGATCAGAACTATGCCTTGGGAACTTAAATGTTGTTTATATGCATTCGCCTATAGTAAAATTGGTTTTGTTGTAAGTCAATGGTGTTGTTAATTGTGTTAAGTGAGAACTTGCTGTACACCACTGGTGTTTCTGAGTTTCTAGCAGCAGACAGCAGATCGTGGGACTTCATTGCCTCCATAATTGTGAGAGCCAATTTCTCATTATATACAGGTCTCCTATTTGTTCTGTTTCTCTGAAGAACCCAAGTACACCAACTTATATGCCTTTGTTTTGAAATACTTTAGATCTAGCTTATTTCTTAAAGCCTTTACCTTCAACAAATTAGTCATCATTATTGTTTTATACAGTACTGTATTAGCCTGGGCTCCCCAGAAAGCAGAGCCTGAGACAAAGGTTTACAAGCCAGTACTGTGGTTTATTTGGCAGTTTGTTAACTGAGGAATGGTGGAGTACAATTGAAAAAAAAGGAGGTGCAAAGAAGGATTGCTTAGTTAATCATCAGTGGGGGGGGGGGGGCTGTGTGTGCAGTTTTTTAGGACCATGGGATAAATCTTATCAAGTGAGTCCTACATTGTTTGTTTTTTTCCAAGTGGGAGGTGCTACTGGCATACTGTAGGTAGAAGCCAAGAATACTGCTGAACATTACATTAAAAAGAATGCTGCTAAACACCTTACATTAAAAAAGACAGCCCTCCCACAAAAAGAAGGTTTAATAACCTTTTTTTTTTTTTTTTGAGATGAAGTCTCACTCTGTCACACAGGCTGGAGCGTAGGGGCACAATCTTGGCTCATTGCAACCTCTCCCTCCTCCTGAGCTCACTGATTCTCCTGCTTCAGCCTCCTGAGTAGCTGGGATTACAGGTGCCTGCCACCATGCCCAGCTAATTGTTGTGTTCTTAGTAGAGATGGGATTTCACCATCTTGGCCAGGCTGGTCTAGAACTCCTGACCTCAAGTGATCCACTCACCTTGGCCTCCCAAAGTGCTGGGATTACAGGCATGAACCACCATGCTCAGCCTAAAAATCTTTTAAAAAACATAGTCTAAAATTAATTCTGAAGTTTTTTTACCCTAAAAGTTAGTGCTGAGATTGAGAAATCATAGTTTACACAAAAACTATTAATAGTAGCCCCCCAGCTGAGCAATCTCAAATACTCATCAACAGATAACTAAACAAATTGTGGTGCGGGCATATGATGGAATAATAATCAGCAATAAGAAGAAGCCAGCTACTAAAATAGGCAAGAATATGAATGAATTTCAAAAATATCTTGCAGTGAAAAATGGAATACATAAAAGACCACATCTGTTTGATTCCATTCATTTGAATGTTTAGGAAAGACAAAACAGACAGCAAATCAGTGGTTGCAGGAAACTGAAGGCATAGGGTGGTGATTGGTTGCAAAGTGGCACGAGGGAACTTTTTGGAGTGATGGAGAGGCTTTGCACCTTCATTGTGGCAGTAGATACAGTGCAGCATACTGTGTCAACATGTTTTGAAATGTATCCTCAAAATGTATGCATCTTATTGTATATTAATTTTTCCTCAGCAAGTTGATGTAAAAGAAAAAAAGAATCTGAGACTGAAGCGTTATTCACTGGTTCCCAGTTTCTGATGGTAAAAAAATTTGGTTATCCCTTGGGACATTGATTACTTTCTAGTCGTGGGTTGAATAGGTGTGAAAATCCCCAGGGTGGCAAGTGAAAGGTGTAGTGCTGTCAGGCTGCAGCTCTGCGAGGTTGATTCGGTCCATATCAAATTGGTTGGTGCAGCTGTAGCTGGAATCGAGGATGTGGCAAAGGGAAGTTAAAGAGGTACGCAAGAAATGTCCAGTTCAGAGATCAATATTCACGAATGCATTTATATGTTTACAATACTTATGTATTTACCAATAAAACGCTAATGTTTCCTCTTGATTCTTGGATTATTTCCTTCAAAAATTTCCAAAATTCATAAAGCAACACAATGAACCAGATATAGGAAGTTTAAAAAATCCCAAGCAGGAAATGATAAGAATATCACACCTAGACAGTTCCTTTGCCGAAGATCCTTGGCAGTTTCCCTTAGTGAAGATCTTTGTTTTGTAGTAAAAAATCTGTTTTTGTTTTTCTGAGAATGTCTATTTCTCCCCTACTCTGTTCTTGAGAGATTGCTTCCAATTTCCACATAGGTAAAACTCTATGCTGAAAGTTGTTTTTTCTCAAAACATTAAAGATATTGTTTTACTACCTGTGACTCCTATTGGTGATATATGATTTCAGCCATCAATTTAACTGCCTTAGTTCTTTGTCGATGAGCTGTCATTTTTTTATCTGGCTGCATTTATGATCTTTTTTTATTTTGTATATTACGGTTTCATTTTAATTTGTCTAGGTGTGATGTCCTTATAATTTTCTGTTTGACATTTGTTGGCTTCCTGCATCTGATAATTATTCTTGCTTCATCAATTTGGGAAATTTCCCAGCCATTATCTCTTTGAATATTGATGCTTTCCCATTCCTCTTATTAATTGTATCTGGAACTTTGATTAGATTGTCTGATTTTTAATTCTGTCAATCTGTACTTATATTTTGTTTCTTTATCCCTCAAAAGTGCATTCTTGATAATTTTTTAAAATTTATTTTCCAGTGCACTAATTATTTCTTCAGTGGTATCTATTATACTGTTTAATCCACCTATTGATTTCTTTACCTTAAATAATATTTTTTTATTTATAGGAATTCTATTTTGATTCTTTTTCACATATGCTTGATTATCTCTGTAATCTGTCATTCACTGCTAATATTTTAAGCTTTTCTTTTTTTATTGAAACAGATCAAAGCTATTCATTTTTATATTCTGTGTGTGACTATCAGTTTCTGAAGTTCTAATGGAGATAGCTCACTTCTGTTGCTTCTCCTGATTCTCATTCATAGTCTCTTCTCTTTAGGTATGTTTGTGATTTTTTTTTCATTGTTGGTGGCTCATTTTTCATCTGTCTTACAGACTCTGTGCTATTCTCCAAGTATTAGGTTGATCTTAATTTCTTTAGAGAAAATTTATATTTGTTTCTCGAAGTTACTTGTTGATGTTATCCACTTTCAAACTTTATACTAAATTAAATTATCCACCTCTGTATTTAATAATCATATATGTAATACACATTTAGATTATAACCTCTCTGTGGGCCAGTTTTATTTATAAACTGTCAGGAGATATTTTTTATTTCAGCCATCCAGAACCAAGAGTATGCCATGAAGACTCTTTGCTGACCACTACTGCATGGAATATTATATTTTGAACTTCATGTTACATCAAGGGTAGAGACCTTTGAGATTCCACTGAATGCAAGTGTCTTCTACTAGACCCTTTACCTTGGATTGCCTGGGATTTTATCTCCTACCTGCTGCTTGTACTGCATCTGTTAGAGATGAAGCCCAAGATTTCCAAGGCTTGGCAGAAACTCTCAGGGCAAAAGCCAAATTTGGAATCTACTTTACTCCAAGGTTGTGTGACTTTGCTTTTAGTTCTATGAATTCCTTAATAGTGTGCCTATTCAAGAATACATTTAAAATTTATTTTGCATTTTTTGTGGCATCTTGATTGTTTCAACAGAAAAACTTAGAAATCAGAAATATAATCTTCATAATATTAGAAAAAATTAATGATGCAAACTTTTTCCCTAACCTTATCTTTTAATCATTTTAATCATTTAAACTTAAGGTAAGCACCCTCATTCTTCTCTTTCTGATTCCTTTTCTTTTCCACGTTGTTATTTCCTTCATCTCTGGTTCTATTTCCTGGCTTTTACTATGTTTTTCCTTCCCTTATAAAATAAAAATTGGAGAGAACACGGTATCCACAATTTACAGTTTTTGGTGATAGATTGATTTATTACATTTTAATGTAGTTTTAATCTTTCAGTTACTTACCTTTTATCTTTTCTTGTTATATAAAAAGAGGACTTTCTCCCTTTTTGTTTGCTGGCATTTGAAATTCTTCTAATAGGGGACAAATTGCTTTTGGGCATAAATACTACTGAAACTCATTTTCCACAAGTATATGCTGATGGCAAATGTAATTCAATAGTCTAGCTATAATAATAGCTCCCTTCTATTGAACACCTGGTATTTGCCAGGTACCATGTTAAGTGCTTTATGTACATGAGCTGAGATTGTCACAACCACCTGGCAAGGTGAATATTATTGCCTTTATTTTATTAAGGAGGAAAACCGAGCCTCCAGTTGGTAAGGTAATTTACCCAAGTTTACACAGTGAGTATGTGAGAGTCTTGTCTGGTTCCCAATCCTGTCTTTTCTTTTCAGTGTCTTACACTATCTTTTTTGACTAGCCTAACTTACAAAAACGGGCTCATGATCTATCCCCTTGCATGACTGCTAACTTTTATGTGGAAAATATAAGAGGTTTAGATCTAGTGTGTTTCTGTGAGACTTATTTCCAGTTTCTGAGTAGAGGCTGGAGGTTTCAAGAGAGGACCATTGGGTTATATGTTTTTGCTTCCTGTATGCATTTCTTCTAACACAAGAGCCTGTCTGATAACTTCTCTGTTTTCAGACTTTTCTAAACCCAAATTTTACACCTACTATAGCCATAAGACTGTCTGAATTATCATTTTAGTTTCTACAGCATTGGACATTATTTCAGTTAGTGTTGATGCTTTGATTGGTTCCTTAACTGACATTCTAGAATGCCTCATATATTTCAAGCTCTGGTAATAAAGTATCTGACAATAAAGTATGCTATTTGAGCATAGCATCTTTATTAACAGAGGTATGACTCTACTTCCCTCACAAAATCCTTTTTGGATGAAAGCCAAGGTGGACCAGCCATATGCTAAAATTTGCATATTCTCCAGAGTGGTTCTGGAGCAAAGCTTTTAAACTCAGGCATTGCCACATTCTCTCTTCCTTTCAGATAAATGAGAATCATATCTTGCTTCCAATCTCCTTAGATGAGGAGGGTGTTAAGTGGGTAGATAGGGAAGCCAATGAAATGCTTTGAATTTCTAAGACAAACAATTACAAGTCAAGATTATCATAATTATAAAGGAGTTTATTGCATTTGTAAAGAACAAATTTAAGTAGAGTAGCAACTGAGTTTACCATGCAGAGCTTATAAAAATACAGTATTGAACTGTTGGTATATTAACATCTGTATAGTGTAAAGCACTGAAGTTGTAGCTTCCATGTTTTAAATGTGTAAAATAATGTCTTCTAAGTTGCTACCTGATTAGCTATTTTCTGTGTTCCAGTGAATAGTTCCATGTGAGGAAGACTTAGAGAAAAGTCAAAGGTGAGGAAGCCTGGAATTGGGCAACAGAAGAGCGTTCTCTGGGTGACCATTCCTGTGACCCATTATATTCTTAGCATTCACATGCAGGAGCACTGGTATGAGACTCGGGACAAGCAAAGATTTGCCAAAATGTCAAATTTGGTTGTACAGTGTTGTGGTTGTTCAAGATGTATGCTACTTATTAATTTGGGAAAAGTTAATAATATATCTCAGAGCTGGGGATTCAAAGGTGATTAAGTTGCAGTTGTTACCTGGAGAGAGATATGACACCAAATCACAATAAAGTGAACGTAAGCTCATCACAAAACAGTGGACACACCAGACTCCTGAGAGGGAGGGAGGGAAAAGTTCTATCCAGTGATAATACGGAAGGTGAGTTAGGGAAGGTGCACATTACTAGGGGTATAAAATTACTGTAATACTAAAGTAAAATCCACTCTTCCTTGGATGTTGTATAGTTTGGTGCTGCTGTTCTTATGTGTGTGTGTGTGTGTAAGGGGGAGAACAATTCCACTTTCTGTCCCCATTCCTTCTTCCTCCAGCCCCCAAACCTCTCAAATGTGGGCTCAGTCTGCGTAAAGAAGCTAAAATGTGATATTTTCTCTAAACAGACTCAGTAATTGAACTATAAAACGAAGAGTCTTTATTGGCGTGATTTCTCTGTTGTATTTCTACAAGGCAGCTCTTCTCATTATGATTGCATCCACCCACATCCAGGGAAGAAGGGAGCCCATGACTACTCACGCACCTTTCTGGTGGCTGTCTCTTACTTTCTGTTCCCTTGCTTGGTTATGATTGGTTGTGGCACTTAGAAGCCTTTCCCCATAACCAGACTTGGTCAATTCAGTGGATCAGATGAGCTTTTCTCTATTCAGGTGTCTGGCAGGAAATGCATTAAGCTGGACTTGATGAGCAGTCTTCAAAAATGGCTTCTTTGGTGTGAGGATATTTCAAAGAGGAATTGAAGTTGCTAATTTTAGCCCCTTCCCAAGGGAACTTGTTTGCATGGCCCAGGGTGACAGCTTTAGATGTATTTTTGTAACGAAGAAGGCAATGGTGCCATTTGCAGTCTGAGCACCTGGGCTCTGCCCCACTTGTCTTGTAACCTGCAGTGGGTTACTGCTCTTCCTGAGATAAAATTGACATAGCATCTTGTATTTCTGGCTGGAGTAGACCTGGTATAAGAAAGGACATTCCAGGATGTAAATAAAGGACCATTTATCTGATATTTATTTTCAGAGGAATTCTTGAGACAGTTCATTGCTTGTCTGTAGAGTCCCGGTGTCTTCTTTCAGCAAGGGCTGGGTGTCTGGATGAACTTTAAAGCTTCCTGAGTTTTGATGTGGTGCTGAAACAGAAGCTTTGATGCTTCAAGCTGCTGACTGCAGAGGAAACGCAGGGTTTAAAGCTTATCAGCAGATGCACAGAACCCACAATATCCAGAAACAATTCCCTCCATAGTAGAAGCACTGGGAATTGCACGGGTTCCATGATAGCAAAGGACAGGCTCAATATGCTGCACAGAGACCTCAAGAGCCTCCCTGACTCCCTGACCTGCATTTTCCTGCTCCAGCTCTCAGGTTTCAACCTTACTCAACTCAAACCAGCCATGGGGAAGCATTTTATTTCTAGGCATTTGACCCTTTGATTTTCTTTAGCCGGGATTTTTTTGTTGTTGTTCTGGTGTGTTAGTTTCCTATGGCTGCTGTCACAAAGCATAATGAGCTAGGTGGCTTAAAACAACAGAAATCAATGTTCTGTTGTTCTGTAGTTCTGGAGGCAAGAAGCCCCGGATCAAAGCATCTGCTCCCTCCAAAACCTGCCGGGGAATCCTTCCTCGTGTCTCCCTAGCTTCTGGAGTTCTGTGGGCAAATTTTGGCATTCCTTGGTTTGCAAATGTGTCACTCCAATCCTCTGTCTTCGTATGGGCTTCTCCCTGTTTTCACATTGTCTTCCCTCTATGTGTGTCTGTCTCTATGTCCAAATTTGCCCTTTTTATAAAGACATTAGCACAATGGAAAAGGGTTCAATCTAATGACCTCATTTTGAATTGATTATCTCTGTAAACAACTTATAATAAAATAAGATCAAATTCTAAGGTTGATCTTAGGGGCTGGACTGGGGGCTAAGACTCCATCAACATGTCTTTTGCAGGAGGACATTAAACTCATAACACCTGGCTAGTATCTTCTCTGAGAAATCAGCTTCTAAGCAGTCTTTGCGTTTTCCCCAATGAGATTAAATCCTATTTCTGTGAATTTCTTTAGCACTTAGTACTTACCTTTTAATGAGACTTCATATGTAGTGTTGTCTGCTTGATTGATTGTCTTCCACAGTCAATGGTAAACTTCTTGAAGCCAAGATTGTGTTTTGCCTCCCTAAAAGTTACTATAGTGCCCAGCACGTAGCAAGTACTCACTGATCCAGCAAGATAGGAAGTGAGACAAGAAACTTCTGCACATACAATTTGCAAAACGTTTAGCATTTTCAGCGATATTCTATAGGAAATAAGAAAACAGCCTGTCAATTTACTAAATAGATGATCCAATCTGAAAGTGACCAAATGGCTATACTTTGCCTCAATAAGGAGAATAAAGAGTCAAAATCATATCTGAGAAGTGAGGAGGGTGTTTTTAGCCTTTTCATAGCCTCTATTGTAGAAGATGAATTGGACAGGGCTCTGGGACAAGTGTCTCTGTAATAATAGGGTGTGTGAGAATGAATGCTGTTGAGGCGATCAGAGCATGGGTGGCTGGCTCAAACAGCTGGCTTCTATTCCTGACTCACCCTGGATTCGCTGTGACCTCCAGCAAATCACTTACCTTCTGAGTCTCTTTTAAGTGAGCTTTAAAATAAGGATGGCAATTGCGATCATGTAAACATATGGAATGTGATGAGGACTAATTTTTAGGATAAGGGTTTAAAGAGATTTTCATGAAAGCTCTTATTTACTTTAAGTGTTGTGAACGTTCTGAACTGGCACACTGGCCATGTTAGCTAAAACAAAGAAAGATAAACTAATTCAAATTAGTAGACTCAACCTCATTAAGTTTAAACACAAATATCTTTTTTTCTCTGGTAAATAAAGCCAGATGCATAGAAACCAAACAGCTTTGTAAAAATAAATCATAATTCATTTCAACCTTTTTTTTTCTTGATCCATTTTATTTCTTTCTATAGAGAGTGAACTGGGAAGCTGATCATTGGTAAGAGGTTGGATGTGAACCAAAATAGCAGAAGTGGAGAGTTTAAGGGAAGTGGAGCTGACTTCAACAGTCCCTGGAGGATTTTGACAGAGAAAATAGAACTGGAGCCTACACTCTGTTATCTACATAAATTTCAGAGGAAAGTAGCAGAGTAGCTCTAGCATGTTCCTTTTGTGGGGCTTAATGGTGGTGGTGTTGTTGGATCTGGTGCTGGTGGCAAAGATGCTTGAAGTTACGCTTGCAGGGCAATTGATTTTAAATTATAAAATTAAAGGTAGATATTTCAAAGGATGAGGGGATAGAACTTGAGTTACAGCCTAAAGTCCTCAGTTTCTCCCTTAGACATCCTCAGCTGCTAGTGAGTACTAGAGGCAACAAAAGCAAATCTGTGAAGCAGAAAGGTACAACTATAGATGCAGACAAATCCCAGCTGAGAATGATGCCTTCTCCTTTATTTTGGAGCATTAATTCTGAAGGAAATAAATAATACACTTGGATTCCTACAGCAAGTTTCTGATTTCCTCTGAAAACATAAGACTTGTCAATGGATCCATATATCCAAAGGTAGATGTTGACCAACTGCTGTTTTCTCTACAGTGTGTTAAGTGGTGGTGTGGGGCTTCTCAGAAAAGGGAAGGGTGGAAAGGTACAGGACACTATCCTTGAAGCCAAACTGTTTATGGTTTGGCTAGTGAGGCCAGCTGTGCTAGAAAGAAATAATTAGATGATAATATAAGAAATGTATATTCTGTGATATAAAATGCTGTGGCTGACTATGAAAGGAGAGACCTTTAGGGATAGAAGTATTTAAGAATATTATGGAAAATATCAGACTTCAGCTGGACCCCGAGAGAGATTTAAGTTAGCAGAGAGAAGGGGTAGGCCAGGAATGGGAAATATGTACATCTGCATACTGTCTCTTCCTTTGTCCGTGGCAGACGTTATTAATCAATCACTCTGGAGCACATTTGCCTTTCTTCAGAGAACTGCCCACATCCTGCTTTCTGGGATGTATATAAGTCATTGGCTTATTTCCCTAACTACAGACTCCTCTAGTGTTCTGGTAAGCCTTGTTTATTTCTGTACCTACTGAGTTTGGCACACAGAAGAGGCTCATTGTGGCAGTCACAGAGGTGCACTGCTGGATCTTGCTTCAAGAAAGAACTTCTCATTCAGCTGCAAGGAATGCAGTGAGCTGAGAGTCTCTTTGGGGGATCTGCTGCTGCAGTCTTTGAACCCAGGCCATGCTCTTCCAGGCAGCCCCAGCCAATGACTGAACATGGTGGGGGAACTAGGGTGTGACGATTTGTGCCATATGTGGGACACCTCTAAAGGGCAGTCTGCTCTGGGGCTCCCCGTTGGGTTGGCTGAGTATTCATCAGATGCATATTACAGTCTGAGCCTCTCCCTGCCCAGTCCTGCCTCCTCTTCATTTTTCACAAGTGTGACCTCCCAGTTAACCTCTCACATTCTTAGCTGGTTTCCTTGTCTGCTGGAGGACTTGGCATTGACTTAGCAAAAGTTTGTGAGATTGAATGGAGTTAGTGGTAAATTTTCCTGAGGTCATTCATTCCATGATGCATACTTCCAGGTTGGAACTTCATTCTTTTATTCTACAAACATCCTGAGCACTGACAAAGTTTTGGGCTCTGAGATAGATGTTGGAAAGTCAGCAATGAATAAGGCCGATCCTCACCTTCCACAAGATAGATTCACAGACATGTATGCAGAAAATGAGATTTGAGAGAGGAGCAGCTCATGCAAGTTTTTCTTAAGTGGCTAATATGTTTAGAATCCAAAAAAGGATTTTGATTTCAAAGTATGAATCCTTTCAACACTCCCTTTCTGCTCTGTAACATTTGCAGTAGAACCTGTGTGGTTAAACACACTGACGTTCACAGGACTTGGGCCTAGTTTCATATTCTTATAGTTCAGTGTTTGTGATCTTTGGAACACTGATCACCCAAGTGTGCTTCACGAAATGAGCATGTTAAATATATTAAGATAAATATATCTCAGCTCACTGAATTTCTTGCAGCTGAATGAAAAGTTCTTTCTTGAAGCAAGAGCCAGCACTGTCCTCTGTGGCTGCCGCAATGAGCCTCTTCTGTGTGCCAAGCAGTTTCTTGGTTGGGGTCTGGGGGAGTCTTTTATATGCTAAGGTACATTGTGTGTTTTCAAGAACAGGTCAAGTAGTTTATATTATCCAAAGTTATATGGGCGTAAGAATTATTTTATAGAACATCTTTGAGGAATGCTATTCTACCCAGTTAAATCAGATGATGGAATATTATTTACTACAACATCCACTCACATTTTTCTATCTGCTAGTCCCTGGCATCCTGTGAAGGAAGCACTGTTTTTCTGATGAGGAATTTGAGGCACAGAGGTTGGGTAAAAAGGAAGAGACAGTATGCAGATGTACATATTTCCCATTCCTGGCCTACTCCTTCTCTCTGCTAACTTAAATCTCTCTCAGGGTCCAGCTGAAGTTTCATATATTCCATAATATTCTTAAATACTTCTATCCCTAAAGGTCTCTCCTTTCATAGTTGCCCCAAGCTACACAGATGGGCAGTGAAGCCACGCCCTGTCCCATTTCCCTGCACTCCCCTGCCTCCCCTCATCTTTGATGTGCTGAAACCATTGAGCCTGCCCCTTAATCCACTAAGGACAGATCCTCAGTGCATGTGAAAGAATGAAAACTGTCTGGTTCATCCACAGGGACCATAGATTTTGTGTAGTGAGATGTATGCACAAAAGCCTGAAAAGAAGACTGGTTTGAATGATGTTTGCTGGGAGAGATAAGTAGGCCCAGCATTAATGCTTCTCCCTGGCAATCTGGCAAAGAGGGCGTCTCTCTTTAGAGTGAATACCTGGGGCTGATTCTCACCTTTCACTGTGCCTCTTCACCTCCCTTTTTGTACTCTCTTCTGTTTTCAAAAGCCTCAGTATATGTCCCCGACACCTCAAAACATAGCATCAGATAGAAGCAGACAGACTTGCAACAGCAAGGCCTTTACCATCCGACACCCGGATTTGGATCTTCCCCATATCACTTGCCAATTGTTCAAGTTGCTTAATCTTTCTAAGCCTCGGTTTTCACTTGAGTAACACGGGGCTATATAAAAAATTGACATGATAAGATGATGGTAATGATTCAAGGCAATGCTATATGTAATGTACTTAGTACATAGTGGGCACTTAATAGATGGTGTTGGCTGTGAAGGCTTCTCTCTGTAACTGTTTCTGAAATTAGATAGTGACCTCTGAAACTGAATATCCTTCCAAATGTGAGGAGAGAAAAATCGAATTTCAGGCACTGCTTAAGTAGTAGGAAAAGGAGGAAATATATTGCAAAAGGGATGGTGGCATCTAGACCCCTCCCCCAAACCTAGTCCCTAAAGCCAGGACCACTGCAGGTCGCTGTCACCTGGAAAAGAGACTGTGTCTTTAGCTTATTTTGTGATGACTTCAGGCACCGCAGTACCAGGTCATCTTCATACACTTAGCGGGTTTGTTGGCCATTGGCCTGTGTTTTCTGCTGTCACCTCTGTACCTAGACGATAATTTGAGTCTTTGAAGAGGCAGACAATGAGTTTTAGTTGGCTCTAATGTCTATTCTGCGGCTTTATTTGCCTCTTTCCTAGAGATTGAGCATTTGTGTCTACGGGCATAAGATCGATTACTGCATTGTGCTGTGGAAATGAAAGGGAAACATTCTTTCTCTCCTCTCCAGCTCTGCCTGGCATTGACTGCCCCCCTTTGCTTAGCAAACAGCCTAGTCCGAGCGGTCGCATGGCCGGAACGCATGGACACAGCAACCGTAATTGCACACTTATCTCTGAGACAAAAAATAAATGAAGTTGCTATCTAATTTATTCAGATGGATCTTAAAATGCAGCATTTCATGTACCAATTTGATTTCCAGGAACCAGAAAGTTAACTATGTATGCTTTGTTAGGAAAATTACTTCAGCACAAAATGAGGCTGCTCTTTTTTTTTCCAGCCATAGTAACTAATAGCTTCAGATATAAGATAAAAATAACGTATTTTGTAATTAATATTTTAATTTACTAAGAAGGGAGCTAAATGGTGACTAGACTTCTCTTCCCCTTGATAATAATGAACCCAGGCAATTTCAAACGAAGAAGAGCAGCCAAGAGTTTAATACCTTTGATTAAGAACATGTTTCCACAGTGGCTATTATGTTCCTATTTAAAAGAGCAAAACAAAACTCAGGCTTATTTTATTTTGGAACTGCAGGGGGTCTTATGGTATCAAAAGAAGATGAGAAAATGTTTAAGGGTAATTAAAAGCAATTTGCCTCATCAGGCCTTTTACCTCCTCCTTTTTCCTCTACCCCTCTTACTCCCCACAGTACTTGCTTACAGCCCCTTCGGTGACCTGAGAATTTTTTTTTTTTTTTTTGCCTGATGTAACTTGCCTATTTGGCTGTTACTCACACTTATAATTGACTGCATAAATCAATGAATCTCCATTAGCTCATTTTAAAAACAGAACATTTATAAGACTCCCTGTCTTTAAGGAAAGCTAAAGGCAAGAAACTAACAAGCCTCCATACTAACTGTATACCAGGTGCTTTTCACGTGCTGATGTATTTCATCTCTGAAAGAATGCCATGAAGTTCCTAGAACAGAACTGGGGATAGGAGCAGTTTGCTTATGGTCCCAGTGCATGGGGTGAGATTAGAACTCAAAACTTTGTTTTCACTTTATTACCTCTTTTCCTTACGTCTTCTCTGTCTCTTTATTTGTTTTTAAAACTTTCCATTTAGAATTTTCATTCATTCCTTTTATTTGGATGCCCCTGGCATGCATTTAAACTTATAATACTTAGGTTGCAAAAAGTGGACTTGGAGACTCTCAGAAAGTCATTCACAGCAGCTTCCCCGGGGACTGAGAAAACTCAGTCACCTCTGGGAAATTTTTAGCTAAAGTTTTAAAATAATAGAACTCAGGGTAGGAACTGAGCGCCTGAAATGGAAGGTGTTTTAATTCAGCATCGTGTTTTCAACCCTGGAAATTGATAATAAATGGCATCACACTCTCCAGTAAAGTGACCTCCTGGGAAAAGAAGTTGTTCAGAAACTTTTGACCTTAAAGTTTACACAGGTTTTCTTTAAACTCGGGTCAATCGAACAGCGTGGACTAAAGTGTCACATGCGGAGTAAGTGTAGGAAAAGTGAGGCTGTGAATAAAAGATGAAGTTGTGCATTTATATAGGGAAGTCTGCAATGACTATAATTTTGAAATAGGGTGGTTTTCCTGCTGTCTTGGAGAAGAGATCGCACAGGAGATAATGGGGACAAAGAACAATAGTTGCACATTAATTCTTCTGTTAGATTAACTGTAGAAGAAAAAAAAAAACATTTCAATTTGATCAAATATATGAGCCTTAGAGAGGTGAGAACAAGCTTTATTCCCCGCTTTGGGTTTTCTTTCTACTAAACTTCTTACTACCCTTAAAATTGCAACACATACACACTCCCAATCAATGTGTGCCCAGAGTTTGGGTTTTCAACTTTTGTTTTTTTAGCTTTGAGTTTTAACTTCATTTTGCATGCAGAAAAAGCCAAATATTTGCATGTAAAGCACATTTGGTCCAAGTTCCAATTTCAAGAGAGATTAAAACAATATTAGAAATAAAGAAAGACTTTGGAGAGTAAAACAGATGAGGAGGATTAGTGGAACAGCCCTAGAATGTCCTGGAGTCAGCTTAACCTGCTCCTCAGCTTCCAAGGATGAGGAGGAAGGGCATAACTTTAAGCCTGAACAGTCTCAAACAGGGAGAAAGCTGAGTATACTAGTTTTTGTCTCTGTTTCTCCACTCTTTGTTCTGTGTCCTGGGAGATGTGTGCAATCCCTAGAATTCCACATCATTTTATATCCTAGGAACTCTACTTTGTTCTTGACTACTGATCAAAGTTGATCCAATCCTATTTCGAGAAAACATTCAAGAACTTGGGATTAATCAAAGCTGAAGGTGAGCCTGCGGACTGAGAAGCTAAATACTTTTGAAGGGTGAACTGCAAATGAAATAAAAAATTAAAGCTTTGCTTAATTTTGAGGTCACAAACATCCTACATATGACATGGTTTTGGATAAAAGCATTTTTATGCAGAGTGGTGGATGCAGTCCTGTGGACTGAATATTTTCTGTCCACAGCCTGAGCTGTGATTCTCCCCCTCACTCACTTGGATCCAGCCACATGGGCCGTCTTCCTGCTTCTCCACCCGCTGGACCCTTTCAGACTCAGCCCTGGCACACATGGTGCCTTCAGTCTACAACACTTTTCCTGGATCTCTACAGCTTCCTTTTGGGGCTAATTATGCTCATCTGTTGGACTACTAATTATCTATTTCTTGTTTTGTTCTCATATTACCTTATATTTCTTTAGAGGACATATAACCATCATTGAAAATTATTTGTGTAATTCTTTTTTTTTTTTTTTGAGACAGTCTCACTCTGTCACCCAGGCTAGAGTGCAGTGGTGCAATCTCAGCTCACGGCAACCTCTGCCTCCTGAGTTCAAGTGATTCTCCTGCCTCAGCCTCCCAAGTAGCTGGGGCTACAGGCACATGCCACCATGCCTGGCTAATTTTTTGTATTTTTTAGTGGAAACAGGGTTTCACTGTGTTAGCCAGGATGGCCTTGATCTCCTGACCTCATGATCCGCCTGCCTCAGCCTCCCAAAGTGCTAATATTCCTTCTTTAATTATCAGTCTCTTTTCAGTAGATTGTAAGAGTTATGAGGACAGAGGTTGTAATTATTTTGTTCACCATTATTTGGTAGTTGTAAGCTGTAGCTAGTCCTTGTTAAATCATTATATGAATGAATGTATGACTAGTACTGAGACTTCAAAAATAGGATAAATAGAATAGTTGTCTGAGGCAACTGAAGGGGAAGTCACATTTTCATATTGAGGACGAACTAGCTGTAGGATTCTAAATGCTAAAAATAAAGGAAAATAAATGTTGACTATTCATTGAGTAGTGAGGAGCGTTGGAGAGATGGAAAATAAGCAACATTGACTATTTGGTATTTAGGCAGAGAACAAAGACTGAGGTTTACCTGGGATCATTGCATGCAGGGGACTGGTAGTTAGAAAGTCCCCAGTATCAAACATGCTATCCATGGTAAGACAAGTCTGTCAGTAATTTCTTGACCTTCCAACAAAGGCTAGGAGATATGGACTCAGGGTTGTCTACCTACTCACACATCTTTCTTGTTTTGTTCGCATATCATCTTATATGTTTCTTTAGAGGACATATAACCATAATTGAAAATTATTTGTGCAATTCCTTTTATTTCCAATGCAATATTTCTCATCCTTTGGCTTTCTTGGATACCTGATATTTACACCTTCTTTGGGAAGGTTGCTCTGAGCGATGTGCCTTTCCTCTGTAACCCCATAGTGGCCTCTATAATTATCATTACATATTTATCTGTTTGTTTCCTCTGATAGACTGCAGGCTTCTTAATGGTAGTGATGTTTTCATTTGCCTATATATTTCTACAACTAGTTTAAAGCCTAGCATTACACACCTGAACAATGATCAGCAAACTTATTTGAACTCATTTTAATTAAGTGCTTGTTTCATTTTTCCAAGTAAATAAGTTGGTTGGAAAAATGGCTAAGTTCATGTAAGGGGTGCCTAGCAGAGTAGGTCATACAGTTAAACGTAGGTAATACGTTCTATTGTTTGACCAATCTCAGTCATAGATCCTTTGGTAGATTGATTATGAAAATCACTCAGTTGTTCAGATCCCCCTGTTGCTCAGATCTCCCTGTATTTATGTTCCCCACAATGTAACTTTGCAGGATCTCCCATCAAGAGATGGACCCTCTCTACCCAATCCTTAAGCCTTGGCTGGCCTTTCAATTTACTTTAGTTACGAGAGTGTAGCAGAAATGGTGATGCACTAGTTACAAGTCTAGATCTTTAGAATTCTGCGCAGTTGCACTGTGAACAAGTCTAGACAGCCATAGCCATTCTAGCTGGGCTGAGGTCATCCTAGACCAACCAGTCCCCACTGACCTGATAGCTGACCGCAGATGTGTTGATTGAGCCCAGCTGGGATCAGAACTATCCAGTTACACTCCGCTCAGTTTGCTGACCTGCAGAATTGTGAGCTAAACAAATGACTGTTGTTTTGAGCCATTACATTTTATAATGCAATGTGGCAAAAGTCAGTTGTTACTAATACGCTATTTTTAATTTACTTAGTTAAAATAGCTGACAGTGTATTTTGCAAAAGAAAAGTGATGAGTTATGGCCCAAGCATAGTACACCCCTCGGAGTGTCCTAGATGGAATTACCTAGATAGTAGAAGACTTCAGACATTAGATACTGTGAATATTTCCTTGAGTGACAAAGGAAAACATCTTCCTTAGAAAGTAAACAATAGGCTGTGGTGGCTCACGCCTGTAATGCTAGCACTTTGGGAGGCTGAGGCAGGCAGATCACTTGAGTTCAGGAGTTCGAGACCAGCGTGAACAACTTGGTAAAACCTTGTCTCTACTAAAACATTACAAAAAGTAGGTGGGTGTGGTGGCACATGCCTATAATCCCAGCTACTCAAGAGGCTGAGGCATGAGAATTGCTTTAACTTGGGAGGTGGAGGTTATAGTGAGCTGAGATTTCACCGCTGCACTCCAGCATGGGCAACAGAGTGAGACTGTCTCAAAATAAAATAAGATGAAGCAAAATAAAAAATAATAAAATAAAATAAAGTAAACAATGGCTAATAAGCAGACCCCATGAGGCATCCCAAGAAGAGTGCAAGCTTCCTCAAAATTGGAGGTGATTTCCAAAGACAGATCAAACATAAAGGTGAGATGACTTGATGCCTGGACACACAAAATAAGCTTCTTATATAATGGTTGGTAGGAGTCTGCATTAGTTAGTGACAATTACAGTCTAGTGGTATTTGAGAAGAATAAACATCATAAACAAATAATTATAAGCCATGAAATAAAAATCAAAAGTAATTTCGAGAAAAGAGAATTAAGGAGCGATATCTGTAAGGATGAATAATGTAAATAGCCCTTCTGCTAAGTGTGGAGATCTGAATTTGCTTTCTGCCATCACTACTTTTTGGTTTGAAGATACTCACTGAGCCTCAGGTTCTTCATGGGGAAATTGGGTTACTATAACTCTGTTTCACTGAGAAAATCATATAAGATAATGGACAGGAAACCATCTAATTAATTGTAGAGAGCTGGAACAATGAATCTTAATATCTAAGTTTGACATTAGAATAGGAGCAATGAGAGAGGGCATCCTTGCCTTGTACTGGTTTTCAAAGTGAATGCTTCCAGCTTTGCCCATTCAATATGATATTGGCTGTGGGTTTGTCATGAATAGCTCTTATTATTTTGAGATATGTTCCATCAGTACCTAGTTTATTGGGAGTTTTTAACATGAAGGGATGTTGAATTTTATTGAAGGCTTTTTCTGCATTTATTGATGTAATCATGTGGTTTTTGTCATTGGTTCTGTTTATGGGATGGATTACATTTATTGATTTGCATATGTGTAACCAGCATTGCATCCCAGGGATGAAGCCAACTTGTTCGTGGTGGATAAGCTTTGTGATGTGCTGCTGGATTCATTTTGCCAGTATTTTATTGAGGACTTTTGCATCGACACTCATCAGGGATATTGGCCTGAAATTATCTTTTTTTTGTTGTGTCTCCGTCAAGTCTTTCCATTCGCTTGATAAATATCAGGATGATTCTGGCCTCATAGGGAGGAGTCCCTCCTTTTCAATTGTTTGTAATCGTTTCAGAAGGAATGGTATTGCTCATCTTTGTACCTCTGGTAGAATTTGGCTATGAATCCATTTGGTCCTGGCCTTTTTTTGGTTGGTAGGTTATTGATTACTGCCTCAATTTCAGAACTTGTGATTGGTCTATTCAGTGATTCAACTTCTTCCTGGTTTAGTCTTGGGAGGGTCTATGTGTCCAGGAATTTATCCATTTTTTCTAGATTTTCTAGTTTATTTGTGTAGAGGTGTTTACAGTATTCTCTGATGGTAGTTTGTATTTCTGTGGCGTCAGTGGTTCAGTGATGATATCCCCTTTATCATTTTTTATTGTGTCTATTTGATTCTTCTCTTTTTTTCCTTCTTTATTAATCTGACTAGTGGTCTATGTATTTTGTTGATTTTTTTTTTAAACCAGCTCCTGGATTCATTGATTATTTTGAAGGGTTTTTCATGTCTCTATCTTCTTCAGTTCTGCTCTGATCTCAGTTATTTCTTGTCTTCTGCATGCCTTTGAATTTGCTTGCTCTTGCTTCTCTGTGATGTTAGGGTATTGATTTGAGATCTTTCCAGCTTTCTGATGTGGGCATTTAGTACTATAAATTTCCCTGTTAACACTGCTTTAGCTGTGTCCCAGAGATTCTGGTAGGTTGTCTCTTTGTTCTCATCTGTTTCAAAGACATTCTTGATTTCTGCCTTAATTTCATTATTTACCCAGGAGTCATTAAGGAGCAGGTTGTTCAATTTCCACATTGTACAATTTTGAGTGAGTTTCTTAATCCTGAGTTCTAATTTGATTGCACTGTGGTGTGAGAGACTGTTTGTTATGATTTCAGTTCTTTTGCACTTATTGAGGAGTGTTTTACTTCCAATTATGTAATTGATTTTAGAATAAATAACATGTGGGAGTGAGAAGAATGCATATTCTGTTGATTTGGGGTGAAGAGTTCTGTAGATGTCTATTAGGTCTGCATGATCCAGAGTTGAGTTCAAGTCCTGAATATCCTTGTTAATTTTTTGTCTTGTTAATCTAATGTTGACAGTGTGGTGGTAAAGTCTCCCATGACTATTGTGTGGGAATCTAAGTCTCTTTGTAGGTCTTGAAGAACTTGTTTTACGAATCTGGGTGCTCCTGGATTGGGTGCAAATATATTTAGGATAGCTCTTCTTGTTGCATTGATCTCTTTACCATTACATAATGCTCTTCTTTGTCTTTTTTGATCTCTGTTGGTTTAATGTCTGTTTGGTCAGAGACTAGGATTGCAACCCCTGCTTTTGTTTGTTTGTTTGTTTTGCTTTCCATTTGCTTGGTGATTATTCCTCCTTCCCTTTATTTTGAGCCTATGTGTATTTGTGCACATGAGATGGGTCTCTTGAATAGAGCACATCAGTGGTCTTGACTCCATCCAATTTGCCAGTCTGTATTTTCTAATTAGGGCATTCAGCCATTTACATTTAAGGTTAATAATGTTATGTGTGAATTTGATCCTGTTGTCATGATGCTAGCTGGTTTTTTTTGCACATTAGTTGATGCAGTTCCTTCATAGCATTAGTCTTTATATTTTGGTGTGTTTTTGCAGTGGCTGGTACTGGTTTTTCCTTTTCCTATTTAGTGCTTCTGTGCAAGGCAGGCCTGGTGGTAACAAAATCCATGAGCATTTTCTTGTCCGAAAATAACTTTATTTCTCCTTTGCTTATGTTTGGCTGGATATGAAAAAAAACTTAGTTTGGCTGGATATGAAATGCTGTGTTAAAAAATCTTTTCTTTAACAATGCTGAATATTGGCCCCACTCTCTTCTGTCTTGTATGGCTTTGGCTGAAACAATGAACAGATAATTTTTGATGACCAGCTCCTGGACAGTCATATGGAAGATTTTCTTTTCATCCATGGTTTCTGTCATTTGTGTCTGCCTCTTCCCTGCCACTGTCCTTCTCCTCACCTTCCTCCAGAACAACCTTGCTTATTGCAGACAGTGGTAAAGCTTTCTTTTTGCTGAGGTTGGAATGTGCCCTCACCCTGTGAATCAGGGTGATGATACAGCTTCACCTGTTTGTGAATGTTTCTGCCTTTATATCCCCCTGATACACTCTAGGCCACTGCATGGCAAAGGTGTGTTAGAGAACAGATGTGCCCAGTGCTATTTCGTTAACTTATCTTTAGAATTAAATTTTTTTTAAAGTAGGGACCCAAAAGACATGATAATATTTTGAAACTTTCTTTTCTCTATTTTAAATTCCCATTAGTTCATTCTGCACCACAGTCCCCACCCATTGAGTCATGACATTCATTTCTTCAGGGGCAGCCAGGAACGAAGGAGACAATGTTCAGTTTTTGAATTCCAAAACCTGCTCTTGAAGCTAATTTTGAAGGCAGTGATAGTGAAAAGCACCTAGGCTTGTTGAAAGGGAAATCAGAAGCATTCCTTTAAATATTAACTATTCCCTTAAAATATTAAGATGCTAGAGGACTGAGGCAAGAAAGATTTACTATAAAGCACAGAACAGAGACTATGTAGAGTGTGACATAAAGATGATTTCCCCTACCTGGAAAGCAGAAAACTGATGGGGAGGATCCTAGGACAGAGTGGGAGGCAAGCCAGATGACAGAGTCCAGCCTTGGGGCAAGTTCCTGGGCCTGGCTGTATAGAGACCCCAGATGTTTTTGGAAATCACTGATGAGAGGGGGCTGGGTTAGCACAATTTGCCTGGAACTCTGGATGGAGATTAGTGCTTCAAAAGGGGCATCCTTGGTAAACCAGAGATTGTGTTGCTATGCATTTAAGATGACCAGGCCTGAAATAGCCTCCTCCTTCCACCCCGGAGTCTCTTTGGCTCTAGGGAGGAGACCCAGGCAAGTTTCCAAAACTGACCCTGAGATGGTGTTTGAGAATTAGAAATCAGCATGGGTGTCAGGAGGCTGCCACAGCTCTAACAGGAAACCAAGGACTGGTTAGCCCAAAGCAGGGACCATATGTAGGACATGGATGAATCTCAAAATGTCAGCTGTGCACATTAATGCTGAGGTGAAAACCTGATGGGGCAATGGGAGGGATGTTTGAGCCAGTTGAAAGTCACCATCTCCATGCTTATACTAAGAGATCAGATCAAGATCAGCATCTCCCACTTTAGAGCAGTGATGGAGGGTGGTTAGTGCTCAGATACTGGGCAAGGGCCAGATGTCCTTTTTCTAATGACAGGACAATTCATGAGTTCCCAAACGTTAGGAAAATTACACTGGGGAAAACCCTGAATTTGACAAACCAAAGAGATTAAGTTTTAAAAAGAAGAGTCTAAGTTAATTTTAATAGCAAGATCTACTTTTTGCTTCTGCCACCAATGGAAGTGAAGGCTCATGAGTGTAGCAGTCCAGATCGGTATCTTAGTTTAGGAATTTTGACTCCATAATATCACTATTCAGAGATGTGTGTGGAACATATACCAATTTGTCCCCTGATGAGCCTCATCTAAAATCACTCTCTGTATTGTATTATGTATGTATGTGTTTGTCTTCTACACTTGTTGGTAAACTTTATGATGATAGGGACCATATCTCATCATTTAAAAATCCCCAGCTATTGGCACAGGGTACAGTAAATAGTTATCTCTCAAGAAATGAGAGAAGGCCAGACGTGGTGGTTCACACCTGTAATCCCAGCACTTTGGGTGGCTGAGGCGGGAGAATCACGAGGTCAAGAGATCAAGACCATCCTGGCCAACATGGTGAAACCCCATCTCTACTGAAAATACAAAAATTAGCTGGGTGTGGTGGCACACACCTGTGGTCCTAGCTACTTGGGAGGCTGAGGCAGAAGAATTGCTTGAACCCAGGAGGTGGAGGTTGCAGTGTGAGCTGAGATTGCCACTGCACTTCAGCCTGGTGACAGAGGAAGACTCTGTCGCAATAAAAAAAAAAAGAGAAAGAAATGAGAGACATGAAATAAGTGAATCAATCCATGATGGCAAACAAATTGGGTAAATTGTAAACATTTTTATAGAAAACTATGTGTGGGATTCTAGAAAATCTGGTGATTCTTGAATCGATCATTTTGTCTGTGCTGTTGATAATTGTGGAACGGCTACAGCATGCACCACCCTAAGCACCTTTCACATATAAATTATTGAAGACTCCCAAGAATCTTAGGATGGTGATCTTGTTGCCCTTATTTTACAAGTGAATAGACCGAAACTTGAAGAAGATAAGAAATCAATCTAAGATTTCAGAGTTACTCAGTGGGCAAGCCAGGCTTTGAGTGTGGCTCGAGCCTGTGTTTCCAGCTGCTATACTCTGTGTGATTCTAAATGTGTATGAGAGTGTCCTCTGATGAAAGTGATCAGAATAGTTGTGTTAGGGAACAGCTGATGGTATTTTCATGTAGAATGTCTATTATCTCAGAAATGTGTATACTCAAAGCAATGTTTAGGAAGCCTATAAAGTGTTTCAACAAATGACAAGAATCTTCCCCAGCAATAGGGGAAAAAGGACATCTATAATGTTTCCTTGCAACATTAAGAAATATTATCAGAAACTTGTCAATGTTGGCTTATTGGTTCTTTCAAGTGTGGGAGGTCTTAATGAAGTCAGATGGGGCTGGAGCTCCCTCTATATTTCCTTTTTGGAGACTCCTTATATCAGTAGCTTGGAAAGTGACCCTGGGCTTGTATATTCACCATGATTCTGGAAAGACCTCCAGCTTTCTGTTCTTTGGGTAGGGACTTTTGAAAGGGAAGGAAGGATCAAGGAACACATGCATAAAGGTGGAACTGCAGCATTGGCCCACCTGTCCCTGACCTAGTGGGTATGCATGCACAAGTGGAGGCTGGTGCCCACGTGATGATAATCACTGGGACCACGGGACTTCCTCACTCTTTAACAGAGTGCAGAGTGTGGAGTAGAGTGACAAACTCTCTTGGGATAAATCCAGGTCCAGGCTGTCCTTTTGAAGGACTACTCTTGCATTATGTACGTTGAGTCTGACTGGAAAAGTGAATGATTTGCAGAGAACTGGGAACCCCTATAATATGAAACTACAGCAAGGACTACAGGGACCTTCAGCATATTTTTTTTTATATGACTCTGGAAAACAAAACTAACTCTTTCGACTTACTCCAAAACAAAGTAGAAAATGTTCTGTAACATTTGGGGGTGACTTTAGCATGGCTTTAGCTCATGCTCCGCCAGTAGGCACCAGTGTAACTGTAATTGATTTTTATGCATTTGAATGGTCTATGCCTGTGTCACATTGGCTGCTTCACATGTGGAATATCACCCTCTGGATTTAGGAGAGGAAAGCATATTGCCAAAATCGAACTAATTCTTTGAATATATTGAGTGAGACACAGTCTTTGTTTCACCTAATGTTTTTTCATAGTTTTTCTAGCTTGAGCGTAGGAAGGTAATAAACATCAAAGCTGGCATAGTCAATGATCCCTTTCCAGAGATGTGACCAGACAAGCCTCCTTTCTCTGGGCTTTTGGGCGAAGTACATTCCCAGGAGGGGAGAGGAACATTAAACCATGTGTCAGTCATTCTGCAGGAATGGAAATGTTGGTTTCTATGGCTGTAATAATTTAGGAATTAAATGTTGGACATGTGACCACAGGAAGGCTGAGATTTCTTTCATAAATCATGCATTCTTGTTTACATTTTTCATCCTACACTCATCTCCCTTGGAAGGCTCTATAACTTGTCCAGATGCCATTGTGTGGAATTGTGTCAGTGAGTTTGTGGGCTTCCAGATAAATCATATCATGTAGAGAATACTTTCATAAGCCAATCCCCCACCTGGCCACAGTCCTCAGAAAAAAGAATGTGCTTTGTTATACGTGATTGGAAACTTCCAAATTGGTCTTGGCTATTTTCTATTACTTAGATGCCTCTAACTTTCCCTTAGCTGTTGTGGGACCATTGCCTTTCCTAGGCTTGCCAGCATTCTAGTGCCCTGAAACTTTATCAGAGGGAATACTCTCTAATCATTTTCAATTGTGTGAAGGCTTGGGACTTGACTTCTGATCACCTGTAGTCCTCAGTACCATGACTGCCTTTTATTTTCCTGCCTACTTGTCACATCTTCATTGTTGGAACATAATATCTGTAGCACACAGAGTCCCGCACCTAACCAAGTGATGGATGTCCTGTCAATGATTAATCCACATTTCTACGTAGTTTTGAGTCTGTTTCTTTTCTATTGATTTGTGCTAACAGTTGAGCAACTTACCAAATGGCTTCTAAGGCTTGATTCTTCTCTGTGATACTTTTCCTGAGTTTCTGGCTCTACATTCTCCTGAACCTGTTGATGGTCAGACGGGCTATTATTCTAGGAAAACCCAGCAAAGCAAAGCAAAGCAAAGCAAAACAAAACAGAAAACTCTGCATAAACTAAGAATAATATACAGTTTAGTTAAACATCTGTCATTACAGAACAGGGCTGCATCGATATCTCCCTCTGTTGTTCTCTCTCTCTTTGGGATCTCAGATACAGAGTCTTTAGTTAATTATACTCTTTGGTTCCCAGAAGGCAGATTAGCATCTGTCCAGTTCAAAGACCATCTGTTATTTATTTGTTTCAACTTTATTCCCTTTTATCTTTATCCCACCCATTCTCATCAGAACTGAGGTTGATAGACAGTAAAGGCTCCAGAATCTTAGATTTGGGAATCTTATCTATGTTCTGGGATACCAAAAATACAGTTGTTCACTCAGGATAGTTTAAACAGCCCTCAGCAAATGATTGAGTCATTCAGATATTTTATTAAGTTGTTAACATTAGCTCTATTATCATGGGCAAGTGTGTTGATGTTTCATATTGTGTTATTTTTGCATATTTTAAATTTATGTAAATAATATTAAGTGGGTATCTCATTCTTTTTCTTATGTTTTTTAGGGTCCAGCCGTGTAGCAGTGAACATGCCTCATTTGCTGTGTCTAATTACCACAGGTGCTCTGTGATGCGCATCCAGCGCTGTTTGCTCATCCACTTCCAGTGATTGACCCCCTTCCCCAACCACAACTAACGCTGCAATGACTGCACTAGCTCAATCTGTCTACCAGTTCACTGATGGCGTTTTCCTTTCATTTGTGTTATAATTATGAAAGACAGAATTTGTGAGATGAATTTTAGTTTTTGTTTTAATTCCTTTTTTTTTTCTTGAGATGGAGTTTTGCTTTAGTCGCCCAGGCTGCAGTGCAATGGCGTGATCTCAGCTCACTGCAACTCTGCCTCCCGGGTTCAAGTGATTCTCCTGCCTCAGCCTTCTGAGTAGCTGGGACAACAGGTACCCATCACCATGCTGTCACTAATTTTTTTATTTCTGGTAGAGATATAGTTTTACCATGTTGGCCAGGCTGATTTCAAACTCCTGACTTCAGGTGATCTGCCCTTCTCAACCTCCCAAAGTGCTGGGATTACAGGTGTCAGCCATCGGGCCTGGCCTCAATTCCTTTTTACTCCTATGGTATTTTAGACATCTCCATCATAGAAAGGCTACTTAACAGATTCATCATGCTCTTTGCTCATAACTGATCTGTTTTCCCTTTTCCTAAATGTATAATGATCACAGTTCTCTGCTGTGCTCACTAGGTGACCTACATGTTTCAGATCATAACTCAGTTTTCATTTTTGTCATGGTAACAATACAGTTTTTATAATAATTCTAAGTATAAATTAAGAAAATCCAATACTACAACAGTCAGTGAAAATTTGTAAAAGCTTGTATGTATCATTAAAAAATTGTATGAGTAACAAGGTAAGACTTGGCTACATGGCATGTTTTTCACAAATTTTTCTTTGTTTTAAAGAACTGATCTGCTAGCTATGCCACTGGTTACTAACCCTATGGGTCAATGTTTTACTAGTCTCTAGAATACTAAGCCAACACTAAACTGAAAATAACAAATATAGCTCTATTTACTTAAAAGATATTCTTTTGAGATAAGCTGACAGGAGTGAGTTATACACTGCAGGGTGTCACATGACGTTCGGCCACTCTGACAGTGCTGGATTGTATTAGGATTATGTAAGTGACCGACACAACCATATATAGACTGAACAGTGATCTATGAAGGGATCCCACATGACGTGGCCCCAAAGAGGTCCTACAATTGGAAAACGATGAACAGAACCAGTTAGATGATCTTTATATGGGCTCTTAAAATACACAGAGAGACAGTCAGAATAGGAAGAAACAGCTGATAGAAAGAGAAGTAGCCAAAGCAGGAAATCACAGGTTGATTTAATTTCTGTGGTATCCTAAAAGAGACTCTTTAGGTCTATTTGAATATTGAGATAGCTATCTGTGTATGAGTCTGTTTCTAGAATATATATTTTAAAAACCAACACAACCCAAATAAAATCAGACAAGAAGCCTCAAGCCAAAGTTAAAAGTGAAAATAAGGACAAAATGGAATGTAATTTTAGTAATCTACATTCTAAGTGTAAGTGAGTAAAGAGGTTCTTCCACCAAAGAAAGTTCATGGAGCTCTGAGTGACTGCAAGGGAATGAATATTAAACTCACTGCATGCATGTGTTAAAGATGGAAGGAATGATTCACAACTTACTTTCCCAATAGAATTGCTATTGAATTCTGTATGTGGGACACCACAATACGCTAATGGAAGGTAACGATGTTTTCCAAGGCAAAAAAGTGAAAAAGGGGTAGAAGTCGGTGTCACAAGAAGCACTCACCAAATATTCCTGTATTCCACTATGCTTTACAAACTTCCCTGTTGGGTTAGTTGTATGATGACTTCTGGCCAATGACCTGTGTATGAATGTGACATGCGTCATCTCCAGATATAATAGTTAGGATCAGTGTGAGTTCTTTTTGCTTTCTGTTTGCCTGAGGCCCTGAAGACCCCAGAAGCCATGAGTTGAAATGATGGAACCACAAAGTAGAACTAGAAAGAATCCATAGTTTGCTGCTGGGAAAGGAGCTGCACTGGAGAGTATCTAGACTTACAGAGGGTTTGGTGAGTGGGTAATATACTTTTATGTATAGACTGATTAAGATGCTTGCAGTCATTTGTTATTACCAAAGTCGTACTAGGTGGGATATGAATTCTGACCAATCTATTACACTGAAATATTACCCTCTTCTCACCATTCCATATTGG
Source organism: Callithrix jacchus (assembly GCF_049354715.1). NCBI lineage: Eukaryota > Metazoa > Chordata > Mammalia > Primates > Cebidae > Callithrix > Callithrix jacchus. Next base: position 119,259,158 of record NC_133508.1, read on the forward strand.
TTTATTTATTTTTATTTTTTATTTTTTTTGAGACGGAGTTTCACTGTTGTTACCCATACTGGAGTGTAATGGCATGATCTCGGCTCACCACAACCTCCGCCTTCTGGCTTCAAGCAATTCTCCTGCCTCAGCCTCCCGAGTAGCTGGGACTGCAGGCACGCACCACCATGCCCAGCTAATTTTTGTATTTTTTAGTAGAGACGGGGTTTCACCTTGTTGACCAGGATGGTCTCGATCTCTTGACCTCATGATCCACCTGCCTCAGCCTCCCAAAGTGCTGGGATTATAGGCGTGAGCCACCGCGCCCGGCCCCATATTTGTTTAAATAAGCTGGAAGGCTCTGAGATAGATAGAGGGAGGAGTCATAGCTTTGTCATCTCAAACAATGGAAAAATAAATCCTAGACTATAGAAGTGTTAGAAAGTGAGACAACTCTTAAAATGTAACTTTTATTTTTATTCAAGTTTGCTAAGATCAACAGATGAGAATATGATTGCCACTGAAAAGAGAATTTGTTACTGATAGTTCTCAAGAGAAGGGAGCCTGCCACACCACACAGGGACACACAAAAGCACCAGGGTTGGTTAGATAGAAGGAGTGAGGAAAAAATGTGGGCAAAAGTCTTTATTGTCTTTTCTGTGGGAAGGAATGAGCAAGGCAGGGAAATTGGGCTTATGATTGGCTAATTTAAATAATTTCAATGGGCTCTGAGGTGTAAGAACTTCTCTAGTTCTCTGGTACCTGGACAAGGGGTGATTAGGACAATGGGATCCTGGCTAAGAAAGGAGAGAGCCTGAGAAAGGAGGTGGGTGGAGCATGGGTTCTGGATTGGTTTATTTGCATATGAAAGGCATAGGGTAAGCACAGGTCTCTAGGAATTGGCTAGCCCCGGGGAAGGGCAGTTTCTCCAGGGTGGACGAAGGCCCAGATATCAAAGCACCAGGTTTAATACAACATGGAAAGGCACACTTAATACAACATATAGAAAAAGTTCCTAATGAGAGTCTGGCCCAGAGTAGAGACTGAGATGAATTTAAAAACAAGTTGGAAAAGAGCAAGTCAGAAACCTAGGAGACTAGTTAGGGAGCATTGACAGGGTGCACCATTAATCATTCTCTATAGTGCAAAGAAATTCCTCTAAACTGTGTTTTTGATGATTTTCCTTCTCTTTTTAAAAACTCTAAATTAATGCATGCTCTTTTCCCTGTTTCGGTCATTCTATCTTCCATATTAATCATAACAAAAATCCTACTCATTTGTAGGCCTCAGCAGATGATTTCCTCTGGGAGAACTCCCCTAGTCCTGTCCACCCATCCTCATCCAGTGACCCTTTCCCCAATTAGGTCTGTATTAAGGGACCTGTACACCTGTATTAGCCAGGAAGCAACATAAAGAAAGAGATATTTTGAGAACTCCCTTATCTAACATAGACTAATTCCCATAATATGAGCTCTCTCTGTTCCTATAGTTCTCCTTTGTAGCACTGACAAGTTGTTTTGGTAATGACTTATTCAGTGTTTGTCTTATCTTCAATTATTGGCTACAAAACGTTCTATCTTGTTTATTGCATTAATGCTACCACGAAGACAACATATGGTTCATGGTCAGTGAATGTTTCTGGAATGACTGACAGGCAGGACTTGAATCTGTCTTGTTCTTCCTAATGCAGATGCCTTTAAAACAGTGCTTGGCCTGTTACAGATGATCAGCAAGAATTACTTAAACCAAAGCAAGTATAGCTCCTCATAAAAATCCCATAAGTTACAGCAAATAGACACCAAGGAGATGAAGACTTACTTGCCCAAGGTGCTCTGGAAGAAGGAGGCAGAAATTGAATTCTTCTGACTCCAAAGCTTATTTTCCCTTTGCACAATGCTCAGTCTTTTTTTTTTTGAGACGGAGTTTCGCTCTTGTTACCCAGGCTGGAGTGCAATGGCGCGATCTCGGCTCACCGCAACCTCCGCCTCCTGGGTTCAGGCAATTCTCCTGCCTCAGTCTCCTGAGTAGCTGGGATTACAGGCACGCACCACCATGCCCAGCTAATTTTTTGTATTTTTAGTAGAGACGGGGTTTCACCATGGTGGCAAGGATGGTCCCAATCTCTTGACCTCGTGATCCACCCGCCTTGGCCTCCCAAAGTGCTGGGATTACAGGCTTGAGCCACTGCGCCCGGCCAATGCTCAGTCTTAACAAGTAAGCTGATTTAACAACAGTGGTGTAGTTTAGTGATTATCAAACTTTAATATGCATATGAGACATCTGGGAGTCTGGATCAAATGCAGATGATGAGTCAGTGGGGCTGGAGTGGGGCCTGAGATTCCACATTTCTAACAAGGTCATCAGTGATGCCCAGGCTGCTGGTACAACAATCATACTTTGAGTAGCGAAGATGGTGATGGCCCACAAGTTAATTTTCCTATTACATATACCGATAGCTTCAACAGAGAAATGAAGAAGAACATTAACCAGTATAAAGGCTTCTTCTTGTAAGGGAAGGAATAGTCAAGCAAAACTGGTTATCTAAATGGATTAAATTTCAGAGGTAATTGTTTAGCTCTATTCTTCCTTCTTGAAGAAGAGGATCTGAAATATCTCTGAAACCAGACCCCTACTTTTGTTTTAAGAAGGTGGGAACAACACTACTTCAGGCAAAATGAGCTACATGGTTTGTAATGACTTCTTATGTAATAGTTCAGTTGCATCATCTTAGTACAGCTTCTCTGGGAAATGGGCTTTGAGATAGAGATGTGCCTGTAAGGAGGTTTGCTGGGGAATGAGGGAAGCACGACAGATCCAGGGAGAAGTGGACTTGCAATGCAACTGCTGCAGAGCTTTGGCTGAGCCTATGGGGAACTCTGAAGCAGAAATGGCTCTCAGAGCTGTCCCAAATCAATGCAAGCACACTGTGTCATTATACTCTTACACTGACCAGTGATTGGGTGCAGACGGCTACCTCCAGGAGGAGTATAACTTGGATGGGCCACTTTGACCTATGGGACCCCCAGAGAACGGCTTGGGCCATGAACCAGTCAGCAGCCTGTATTCCCAGAAGCTGGGGGAATAAGAAACTCAGCATTGGCAAGTCATCTGAATGGGCTTCACAGCATCTACCACACATTGTTCCTAGCACTTAGACAATTCTAAAAATATCTTCTGCAGTATCTCTGAATTTTGTAAACATCAGCTCTGTAGCTTCTTTGGAGAAACAGACTTTTAGATGCTGGAAGCTATTAGAAAAAAGTTGGGGCAGGGAGAATGAGTTAGGACAGCAGTTTTCTACTACCTAGAGCTATGGGAGGTCATACCCAGAGCCTTCTGAGATAATTACAAATGCAAAGATTTCATTCGACACCCAACATGTTTATTGGATCCATCCACTTACTGCTCTTTATATTTTTCTAGCTCTACCTTTCTCAGATCCTCTATCATAAAATGTGAGGTTTTGAACAGATGATCTATAAAATCCCAGACAGTTTTAATAAAATTCTGATTATATAACTCTTTCTCCTTCTAAATCCCTGCCCTTATCAAATAGCTCAGAGAACAGAAACTTGGCCTAATCCAAATATGTTTTTTGCCCACAAACATCTATTCCAAGAATCAAGAAATACCTAATGAAAAAAGAAAAAGAACTGGAATTAATGTAGGTCTTTTTATATAATAAATCTCTTTAAGATTAAAAATTAAGTGAAAGAATATTTTATTTTATAGAAAATCTGAAACATAGAGAAAAGAATAAAAGCACAACTATCTTAACAAATATGTAATATTCAATTGTATTTCTAGTTTTTATATATAATTATAATCATATAGTGACAGAAGTTTGCATACTATTCTTTTCATTTAACGTTGACTATCCAAAGCATTTTCACATGTATTGCATGTTCTTTATGATATTTCAATATGTTTATACTATGTCACACACAGAAAGGAATTTACTTAATAATTCTAATTTAAAAGATTTCATATATATATATATATAAACACACACACACACACACACATATTTTTTTTTTGCTTAACAGACAGATTTGTCCTCAACTTTTTTCTGTAATTTGGGTTATGTTTTAAGGTAGAACCTGAAGTGGAAAATAAAACAGGTTTAAAGGTCAAGGGAAAGCAATTGAGATGATCAGAGAAACAGGAGAGACAAAGCCGGGAGAGACACTGTTTTATCAACAGGGCCGCCTTGTTTTCTACATCTGTTTGAGGATGACATTTATTAATGACATAGACCATGACCTGATTCTTTTAGAAGGTCCAAGATTGGGAGTAAACATCATAAAAAAATTAAAAGAGGGGGGAAATAAAAGGAAGGAAAGGAGGAGGGAAGAAAAAGAACAAAAGAATGATCAAACCTGAATTATTTTTATACATTTATGGGTCTCACAAATTGATCTTCTATTTTCCTCTGTAAATGACACTTGCCTAATTGGGGAGAACACAATAAAGCAATATTGCTTTATACTCTATTTTTGCAAAAGTCTTTGTGTGAGGAACAAAAGGGCCGATTATGGAAGTCATTTCACACCGTAGGCAGAATGTTATTCTAATATGTGGTTTGGAGCTGGGGTGTGAAAGTCTCCTTCACTGGAGATAGAAGAGAATGGAATGTTATTTCTCATTTGGGAACACAATTTTGGAAGAATGACCAACTTTTTAAAACAAAATCTCTTCCATTACTAAAAATTTTTTTAAATTAAAGAAAAAGAGCAAAATCTTTGATTTCCTTTTGTATTATTCTTTTATCACAACTTCCTCATGTTTTACTAAACTTGCTTTTCTTTCAGGATATCTATGTCCCTATTTCCCAGCTCCCCAGTTTCTTTCTCTCTTTTATTTCTAATTGGCAAGGGTGACCAGTTAACCTTTGAAAAGCACCCTGGGAAAATTTCCAAGGTGATTAGCCATAGATAATTTCATAGATTCCCTCTGCCTAACTGAAATAAATAACAGGTTAAATCTAGAGCCACTGGGTACGTCTAATTGCTTTTTGGCAGAGCTCAACCAAGGCACAAGCACTCCTAGCTGGATTTGGGCTTGATATTCGTAGATGAACTATTTTTTTTGTAAATATTTTTAATGCAGATCAATGCAAGTCAGTCCAGAGAAGTAAAATCAGTATCAGAAAAAAAATATGTATGTAGTGGTCAATCATGGCTGCTAATAATCATTCAACCATTGGTTCTGTCACATCATTGGTTTTAGAGAGATAGTAGGCTTAGGTGGACTAAGAAAAGCAGAGAACATGATTGTGAGTTTTTCAGCAGCTGCAGATAACTTTTTGTGTAGAGCACTTAATCTCTTAGAGTTTCAGTTTACAGCTCTGTAAAAATGAGTACAGCACAGCAATACTAACTGACCTCTGAAGTGATTTGGTGGAATACTAATAAAAATTACAGAAAGCAAATATCAAGTGCTAGGCAAATATTTAAGAATAAACTTTTTCTCTTTAATGGTTTCCAGTCCTGAGCTTTTCTCTACTTTCTGAATGATCTTTTTCCTTCTCTGCATCATCCTTTGTATACAATGTACATTGCCTCAGCAAGGCTAGCTGACAGCTAGGCTAGTGAACGTTTGTGTTGTAGATAGTGCTCCTTTTACATGCAGTTATAGGAGCCTGTGTCCTATAACATGGCTGTGAATGATCTAATTCACTAGTGTACAACTCTCAGGAGTATATGTTTTCAATAGAGTACAGGCAAAACTACCTACAGAATTTGCTACCCATATGAATAAACGTAGAAAAAATACTTGATACTAACTGACAACAGCTCATTTTAAGTCATTTGGATTCTAGAAAATGCTGTTTTCTGAAGCTTTACTTAATTTTTCATCCAACAATTATATATTAAGTTTACTCTTTGTATTTCCTGCTTTTTAGTTTTGGGAATTAACAGAACATTAAAGAAGGGAAATTAGTTCTACATTTTTAGTTGGGATACTTGGATATAAGTAAGTAAACAAATTATACAACGATGTCAAAAACCCCACAAATGCTTTATAGATAGTAAAATAGAGTTGCAGGAGATCTCATGAAAAGCCATGAGTGGCCAAGGAAGGCTTCTTGAGTAGTGGCAGTTGCTTAAGAGCTGAATGATAGGAAAACATAAACCATCAGATGAAACACTTTCATCTGCTGCCACCACCACGTGTCTCCACCTTGTAAACTCTGTCCTCCCCGCTGATGCTACTGATGACCTCTCCCTATTTGTCTCCCTCCCTCGTCAACTGGATTCCAGCTTCTCTTTCCCACTCAGGGGAATCACACAATTATTACCTTGTTTTTCTGCAAAATCGAATATTCACTTTCTAATAGTCCATTCTTACTGAGACCTAAACATAATTGTAATTTTTCTTCTCTCTTGAAAAATATTCAGACTCTACATTCCTCTCCTATTACGATCTCAATTATCTACTCCTTTTTACTGGAAATTCCTTGAAAATTTTCCTTTTTGTCTCTATAGTCTGTTTGGGAGCCACTCTAATTGTGCTTTAACCCTCAAGACTCATTGAAGCAGCTTTTATTGAGGTCACTGATAACCACAATGTTGACAAGGATGGTGGTCATTTATCCAAACCTGACCTATCAGTAGCAGTTAGCAGAGTGGATCACCCTCCTTGAAACACCTGTTTCAACCTAAACTAAGGACATCATGCTTGTGGAGATTGGTGCCCACCTTCCTGCCTGCTCCTTCTCCTGTTCTGGGATTGTTTCCTTTCATTTTCTCTACATGTTGGAGTTCTCTGTGACTCAGCGCTCACTCTCAATCTTCTCCATTTATATTCACCACTTAGGTAATTTCATGGATTTAAATTCATCTCTATGTTGGTGACTCCGTGACCTATCTCCGTAGCTTGGAGGCCCAGAGTCTTACATCCAAATGGTTGCCTGATACATCCAAAGGCAAGTCTGATAGTATCTCAACTTAGCATATCCCCCAAAATCCCTGCAGCCTTAGAAACTAATTTGTCCCTTTGATTAAAAAGGGAAACATGAGAGAGAAAACGGTTTTATGAGAGACAGTGAAGCATTCGGTCTAGGACCATTGTCCCCGGAGTCACTGGCATACAGGGCAAAATTTCAAGAGACTATTAGAGCCAGAGTCAAAGACTTAGAGAAATGCTCTGATTCTCACAGCGTTACAGCTGCTAGCAATGTAATTTTTGTTCTTCTCTTGGCCATCTACCAGTGTGACCTTCGGAATCCAGAAAAGAACAAAAACTTTTTTGGGTGTATATGTGAGCATGTGCGTGTGTTTATATTACCAATTTGAAAGAACTTCTATCATTTTGGGTGGGCAATATATGATGAATATGTCTACCCAGCCTACTTATACTATAACAAGCTTTTAATCATTTAAGAAACATTAAATTACTTAAGAAGTATTAGTTGAGCTCCAAATAACCACTAACATTGTGACAGATATTGAAAATATCAAATGCTATGATGTATAATCTGATATTAAAAAGCTTACAGTCTCTGAGAAGACTTATACATGGTGTTATAAATGGAATATATACTAGTAGGTATTTATCAAATATGATTTGATATGAATAAGTTTTAGCTCTAAATACTGACAAAATACCAGGAGGCTATAATCTTATATTACTTCAAGGATGTGAAATTTGCTACTGTAAGTCAGTTTAAAACATCTCCTAAAATAATTCAACAGAGACAAAAATTGTCTGATATGCCAAATGTAGATATGCTCTTGGTTTATTATGTAAATTAAATTGCTTTTTATTGGTTAGGTTGATGTTGAATATGATAATCAATTTGAGAATGTCAGGGGAAAACTCAGAAAATAAAACTTGTAAGGTATATAGCCCATGTAATTCTAACTAGAGAGTTGTTTTGTATTCTATTTATAGTTAATACAAAACAAAACAAAGAACATTAACAGTTTTCCGCATGAAGAGATTTAAGGTAAAGAAAGAAACGGGAACCGTACACATAGGTGAGCTTCCTTCTTTTCATTATAGTTTTTAAAGGAAGGAGCCCATTAGAATGCACTGAGCCTGGAGAAACGGAAACACGTGGACACCACATTTGTGTGTTTTTTCAAATGCTTCAAGTTCCCCGAGTTTATGAGCCCAGGACAAACACAATTAAAGTGACTGGAGAAAAACACGGAGCTATTTTGAGATGAACTTTTAATAAGTCAAAGTTTGATATATTTAGGAAACAGCTTATAGAGATGTGCGGTTTTAAGAGGATGAAAATGGGGAATGAGGAAATGTGAGGCTAGAAAAGTTTGTGATCATTGACCAGCTATGTTTTACTCCGCCCATCCTCGGCACCAGGTTCCTGGTTTACATTTACAAAGACTAAGCCACTTAGCTAAGTGGAGAATCACCTGCTAATCCATGGTGACTGCTTCACTGGTTTTCAGGTGGACCTCCTTGTGTTTGTTTTCTGGGGGCAACACAGCTTCCTTTCCTCACTTTCTGCTACTTGTGGGTTTGCAAGCAATACTGAACTCTTCTAGAAATTGTTTCCAGAAATGGTTTCTGTAGCACTGAACCAGTAAGGAAGACTCTCAACTTTCCCTTGTGATAAATGTCTTCCTTGGGTCTCCTTAGGGACTTCCCATCTCTGGTGCTCTCCTGACAGCCCTTTTGACATCTGCTTCAAGCCACTGCTTCCTATCCCAGGAGGGAAGCTGGGAATTTTGATTTGTAAAAGGCTGCTTTTCATTGAAGCCAGGGTTTCTTCACAGCTTTTATATACAACTTTATCTGTCTCTGGAAATGTTATCTGCATGATAGATGTGAGCATATGAGTTGAGTAATCTGTTCCTACTTCTTTTCGGATCTTCATTTTCCCCCCAGTTGACCGGGAAATTTGCAGATTTCTACAGAACTGACACTTTCAGTGGAAAGGAAGAACTGAGTCCCAGGTTGTACCTGGCTGGAAGCCTGTAGTGGGCCAAACATTATGATTGATGTTGGAAAAGCGTCATCTAAGAGAAAAACATTCTCCTCTAAGGGTTATGCTTTTATTGAATTGCCATTTGCTTCCTGCTGTCCCTTTCCCACCTCTGTCTAAAGCTCTATTTCTGAAATAGTGTCCTTCCTCTCATTTGTCTCAGAGAGCCATAGTCAAACATCATGAAAAAGCATTGGGAACTACAGATGCCTTTAAACTGAGAGGACTAGTCAGCAGGGATCCAGGATTTCAAATCTCTGCCAGGAAGTGGCTTCAGACGCTTGGAGCCTGAAGATGGAAAATCCTAACCCTTGGTGTTGCTTCAGGTTCCAGCAAGTAGGAACAGAGTTCCCATAAAATGAAGCTAAGGTCACCAGCACAGTGCAATGGGTTAAACTGACGTGACCGGAATTGGACAGCAAGCGCTGCCAGTCCCATCTTGGAAACGAGGTAATTAACAAGTCCTGTTTTAAGTCTCTCCTGCGTCCTTGTGACTTTATGTGCTTAATTGTAAATTATCTCTCCTCCTCTCACTTTCCATTGTGTGTGTGTGTCGGTGAAGCGATTCAAGAAGTGCTGGGACTGAGCTCCCACTGTAAAAACAAAAAAGCGGTGCTCAGTGCCTCTGAGGGCCCGCTCCTGCCAGGCACTGAAGCTGGTGACAATATGGAGCTTGTTAACTCCAACTCTTCTCCGTTGTACATTGTTTTGTGATATGTTTTACAAAAACCCACCCCGGGGAGAGAAGGGCCAGTTGCCTCTTTATTACACTCTGGAAGAGGCACATTAGCGTTCCAGTCTATATATTATGAAATTAAGTGGATACCCTTGGGGTTAATTCCTTGTTGTAATTGTAATGAAAAGAAACAATTTCTAACCTTCCATTTAAGATCTATAACTATTAAAATCCACTAGTGTTAGTGACTCCTGGGGCCAGTGGAGTGCTTCAGTGTGTATGAAAAGGGCACTCCTACAGTGTCCAATATCAGTAATTTAAAAAATAACCACCTCCAAGTGGGAAAACTAACAAATGAGTTTTCCATTTAGCCCCTCCCTGCTGTTTACCCAGGGTGTGTTATATGCATCAGCTGTGTGAATTTGTATGCATATTAAAATTACAGGCCTGGGTTCTAGGATTTTGGTTGGATAAGAGGAGGGGAAGGGTACAGTGCGATGCTCTTCAGGAAGAGATTTAGAGTGATTCATCCTAAAGGACAAAGTTGAAAGAAGTGGGAAAAAGGACCATAGTAGAGAAAACCAGCATGCTGCCTGCTCCCCTCCCACCTCCGAGCCTTTTCTGCTTCTTAGAGTGGTTTTCACATGTGCTTTCAATTGCAAATAAATACATATTTTGCTTTCTGATATTTAGCCTGCTATAATTGTTTATTGTTAGTGGCAAAAAATGTACATTCTGCATATGACATCTGATTTAATTTCTTTATTACAGCTATTAAGGTCATTAAAATACCAAATTTACTAGTGTATTATCATCTGACATGGTGTAAATCACTGGTTGGTACATACACAGTGGATGATGACAATAATTTAAAATAAAAGAAAGGGATGTTTCAGTTTGTAATAGCGTTAGCGTGTGAAAAAGACTTGGTGAGGCTTCTAAGATTTCTGGCGGGAGTTCTTTTTAATAACTGTATTTGTTCAGTTTTGGTTGATACGATCACAGCTCTTTTCTCTCCTTTCAGTCATCATAATATAAACTGCTTCAGAAGAAAGAAAACACAGTTGCATGCTCGACAGAAAAAGAGCAAACTAAGAAATAATTATTGTATTAAAAAAATTTCCATTCTATTGCCTCAGGAAATGTGATAAAAAGTTCTAGTTTTTTTTTTTTTTTTAAATAATGCATTACATTATATGTCACAACTTATTGGGAAAAAGCTTTATTTTGGGTGAATAGTTCCTGTTAATCATGCAGCATAGCTCCTGATGACTTTATGTATGTGTGTGTGTCTCAGAATGCCCGAGAAAAGTCACTAATCCTTTGCTATTCTTTTTTTTTTTGAGACGGAGTTTCGCTCTTGTTACCCAGGCTGGAGTGCAATGGCGCAATCTCGGCTCACCGCAACCTCCGCCCCCTGGGTTCAGGCAATTCTCCTGCCTCAGCCTCCCGAGTAACTGGGACTACAGGCACACGCCACCGTGCCCAGCTAATTTTTTGTAATTTTTAGTAGAGACGGGGTTTCACCATGTTGACCAGGATGGTCTCGATCTGTTGACCTCGTGATCCACCCGCCTCGGCCTCCCAAAGTGCTGGGATTACAGGCTTGAGCCACCGCGCCCGGCCCAATCCTTTGCTATTCTTGTGTCATTTGCAAATCTTGGCAGTCCCAGATTTGACTCCCATGTAGTCATTTCAGAATGCCAGCAGAGAGCTGGTAATGGCCCATCATGTTTAGGTCACTGGCTTGTATCGAACCAGGCAGGTGGTCTAAGTGAAATTAGCAGGCCTGTCTCAAGTCAGTTCCTGCTTTCCTCCAGTCCTCAAACAAAACATTTTGCCAGTCTCATTTCTGAGCTTCCCACTCATCCCTAATTGGCTGCTTCAGAGAGGAGAAGATTTTGAGACATTCCAACGTGAATGTGGCAGTAGAAGGGAGAACTGCTTTGCCTTGAACTCTACCTGGGATTATCTAACTCCTAATGTGATTTTTAAAGTTTGAACTTTTGAAGCAATTTCAGAATTTGCACCACTGTGCTGTTTGTGTGCCCTTCATCCAGCTTCCCCCTAATATTAACAAGTTACATAACCATGGTACAATGATCAAAACCAGAAAGTTAAAATTGCTTTAATACTAGTAAATGAATAATGTTGTATTCACATTTCTTGAAATTAAAGATAATTCTTGAATTATTATTATATCATTATTCTTTCTTTAAATTCAAGATTATTCAAATATTGGCAGTTTTTGTTTGTTTTGTGTTGAGATGAAGTCTTGCTCTGTTGCCCAGGCTGAAGTGCAATGGTGCAATCTTGGCTCATTGAAACCTCCGCCTCCCAGATTCAAGCAATTCTCCTGCCTCAGCCTCCTGAGTAGCTGGGATTACAGGTGCATATCACCATACCTGACTAAATTTGTACTTTTAGTAGAGATGGGGTTTCACCATGTTGGCCAGGATGGTCTCGAACTGCTGACCTTGTGATCCACTCACCTCGGCCTCCCAAACTGTTGGAATTATAGGTGTGAGCCACTGTGCCTGGCCGACAGTTTTTTCCTTAATTTTTTTTTCTGTCCCAGGGTCCAATCCAGGAATCCACATTATATTTAGTTGCTTTTTCTTCTTATTGTCCTCTAATCTGTGACCGGTCCTTTCCTAGTCTCACTCTCTCAAATTTGGCTTGCTGATATTTTTTCATCATTGGATTAAGGTTATATATCTTAAGCAGAAATACCACAGATGTGATGTGTCCTTCTGTGAATGCCGAGTACACTGTACGTGATGTAGGTAAGTCTTATGATTAGTGATGTTGGCCCTGATGGCTTGCTTGAGGTCGTGTCTGCTGAGTTTCTCCACTATGAAGCTACTATTTTCCTGATACAGTAGTTTTAACATTCAAAATTATAAGGCCTTTCCAAGGAGGTATCTGTTTGTGTGTGTATTTCAAGAAGGAAAAAGGAAGAGCTGCCCTTTTCTCTAAGTCTTCATTTACAAAAGTCTAAACTCATTTACTTATTTTAGCAATCTTCATTGTTCTATCTAGCTAATGTTGAAGGTGCTTGTCTTACTTAGTTCAGGCTGCTATAACAAAGTATAAATTGGGTGGCCTATAAACAATGATAATTTAGTTCTCACAGTTCTGGAGACTGGAAGTCCGAGAGCAGGGTGCCAGCATAGTCAAGTTCTGATGAGGTCCCTTTTCTGGATACAGCCAGCTTCTAACTGTATCCTCATATAGCAGGAAGAAGGCGAGAGAGCTCACTGGGTCCCTTTTATAAAGGCACTAGTTCTATTCCTCACTGCTCCACCCTTATGACCCAATTTCTCACAAAGGCCCACCTCTTCATACCATCACATGGAGGGTTAGGATTTCAAAATATGAATGTTGGTTAATCCATTGCAATGCTCAAGTAGTTGAAGTTAAATCATGCTTAGTTTGTGATCCCACAACCATAATTGTAATGTTGGAAGATGAGAACAATGAAGGTGTGAGGTCTGGGCTTGGAGGGAAGAAACCTATAAACCTGGGCCAGTGGAAGCCATTGACATTAATTGCTGGGCCAAGCAAATGAATAGAATTTGGAGTACAATTTGAGCTGTGTTCCCGAAATCGCTTTTTAATTTCACTAACACTATGAACTGAATGTTGTCCTCCTGCATTTGTCAAGGTTCTCCAGAGAAACAGAATAATGTACACACACACCCCAAATGTATATGTGTGTGTGTGTGTATATATATATATGTATGCATGTGTGTATATGTGTGTGTGTATATATATATATATATATATGTATATATTCCCTAGAGAGAGAGCTAATTCCCTAGAGAGAGAGGTAGATTATGGGAATTAGCTCACATGACTGATTATAGAGGCCAAGTGGTTCCATTGGCAGTCGGCAAGCTGGAAAGCCCATAGTACAATTCAATTTGAGTTGCAAGGCCTGAGAACCAGGGCAGACAGTGTTGTCAGTCTCAGTTCATCTGAAAGCCTGAGAACTGGGGTGGGAGGGTGCTGGTGTTAGTCCTAGAATCTGAAGGCTCAATAACCTGGATCTTCACTGTCCAAGAACAAGAGACAATGGATATCTCAGCTCAAGAAGGAGAGAATTTGCCTTTTTTCTTTCTCTATAGATTGGATTATGCCCTCCCACACTGGTGAGGGCGGATCTTCTTTACTTAGTCTACAGCATCAAATGCTCATCTCTTCTGCATACCTCCTCACAGGTATAGCCAGAAATAAACCAGCACCCTCTCACTCCCTTTCTGCCGTGTGAGAATACCATGAGAAGTCAGCCTTTTACAACACAGAAGAGGGTTCTTGCAAGAGCTCAACCGTATTAGTACCCTGATTTTGGACTTGCAGCCTCCCTAACTTCCAGCCTCCAGGGAGAAATATATTTCCATTATTTATAAGCCACCCAGTCTATCGTACTTTGTTATAGCAGACTGAACTAAAGCAACTACTTTATGTAATTTAAAAAATACGTTTCTGTCTGTACCACTGTACTGTGATCCCCGGGAGGTTGGGAATTGCGCATCATCTCTCTTGGAACCGAACTTGCAATATGTGGCAAATACCTGCCGTAGTAGGTGATGAATATGTGTTTATTAAATACAAGAATACGTGCTCAGTAGGGAGAAGGCAGAAATTAAAGGGACCGGCATGTAGCGAAAGAAACTCATGACTAGACTAAGACAGCCACAGGGATCTATAATCATGATGTGTTACCATGGAGTATGTCTTATATCTTGTACACTTGTTGTGGGAAAAGACCACGTGCACCCTGTATACTGTTTTATTCATAGTTCCTAAGACAGTTACATGGAAATATTTAGGCAACTAATGGATGTGGGCTGTATTTGTTTTCTACTGATGCCATATGAATTACCACAAATTTAGTGTTTTAAAACAATATCTCTTATTCTTCAGTGACTTGGGTTGGAAGTTTGACACAGAGATCTCACTGAGCTAAAATCAAGGTGTTGGCAGAGCTGTGTTCCTTTTTGGAGGCTCACTAAGGTTATGGGCAGAATTCAGTCCCTTGTGACTTTAGGACTGAGGTTCTTATTTCCTTGCTAGCTGTCAGCGGAGGGTGGTTTCCGGTTTCTGAAGGCTTCATCCATGGCTCATAGCTCATTCCTCCATCTTCAAAACCAGCAATGGCACGTTGAGTAGGAATCTCTCCTCCTCCTTCTTCTGTTGTTGCATCTCTCTGACCCTTCCACCTTTCTTTTCCACTTTTAGGGTCCATGTGATTCCATTAGACTCATTAAGACAATCCAGGATTATCTGTATATTTTAAGGTCTGTGTGGTAAGCAGAATAATTATTTCTCAAAGATGTCCATATCCTAATGCCTGGAATCTATGAATATGTTACATTACATAGCAAAGGAGAATTAAGGTAGAAGAAAGAATTAAAGTTGTTAATTTGCTGTCTTTAATATGGTAAGAGCAGCCTGGATTATCTAGGTGGGTGCAATTTAATCGCAAGGGTCTTAAATGTGGAAGAGGCACACAGAAGAGTCAGTGTCAGGGTAATGGACTGTGAGACACTCCGTCAGCCACTGCCAGTTTTGAAGAAGAAAGGAAGCCAAGACCTAAAAACTGCAGTTAGCCTCGAGAATCTGAAGAAAGCAAGAAAATGGATTCTACTCTGGAGCAGCCAGAAAGGCATTCAGCCCTGCTAACACCCAGGACACCCATTTTGGACTTCTGATCTCCAGAACTATAATAAGCTTCTGTTGTTTTAAGACACTAGGATTGTGGTGATTTGCTACACCAGCAGTAGAAACCAATGAGGTCTGTAACCTTTTTCCATATGCAAGTTTCTTTTTACTATGGAACATAGCATAGTAGCCATCTTTGGTGGGACAGTGAGGGGCATGATGATTTGGTTTATCACAGTAGAAGAGGGACTAAATGCGATTAACATTGCTAGTAGAAGAAGGAGTAATAGAAACAACAGAGGAGGCAGTGCCCTCTTTCTCCGGTATTTTGATGGCTGCATGCTACATTCTTGTGCTTGTGCTTTACATATTACAGATTAGGTTGATTCCAGTGTTTTTCAGATGTGGAAACTAAGAATTGTAGGGCTTAAGTTATTTGCATAGTTGATAAATG